>NC_040023.1:27292772-27297234 GCF_000972845.2 Larimichthys crocea
GGGGGGGGGGGGGGGTCATAACATGGGATTTCCAACTGCCAATTCGCAAAGTGAAAGATTTAATTAAAATATGTCATAATTTTCACTGCCTTAGCCTCTGGGATTCCTAAGCTGTGACCTCACGGACAATATTGTTTTCTCACAGAGGACGTGAGGCCGCGAGGAATGGGATTACACATTCTTGTGTATTGACATCAGCTTCCTGTCTCCCGACATGTATGGAAACACACACGATTGGACGAGTTCAGAGGTCAGGATCAGGGACTGGGGTAGTGCATGGTGTTTTGGGGAACATATCCCCCTATATAGTTTGCCAGAAAATATGAGATAATAGTGAATGGGCTTCACAACACCTCTACTTTGTCCTTTGTTACGCACACCACCATCATGATGGTCTACTAGCTTCCCATTTTTCAAGTTTTTGTTGCTGAAACAAGGACTGGCCAACAGACAATTCTTTAGTGTCTATTTCTCAAACTCCATGCCCACTGGTATGTCCAGACAGTCCTACCTCCACTCCCAGCCAGATTCTTCTTTCTACATTACCCTCTTCACCTGGTGTGAGACTTGTGCCTTACAGTAGCCAGTGCTCCAGTCAACTCCTACAAAGGGTGTGACCAGTCACCCTACCTCCTCCAACTAAGCTTGTACAATCGACCCACCTGCACCCCTAGCACAAGCTCTATTTGTGTAGATACCCAGTCTCTCTCATAGCCTCATTTCAGTCTGCTGGCTCCTAAACAACTATGTGACCAAGCCCCATGCTGCATGGATGTGGCCTGTGATGTTGGGTCCAGCTCAGACAGCCCTGACCACAAGGATCCACAGGGCCCAGTCAAGGCTCTCCTCTGTCAGGATGCTGGCTGACATGCTGTGCCCTCTGCCCTCCATTAGAACGGACTTCCTCTCTCTCTCCCTCTCCCCCTCTCGCTGTCTCTCGAGTTCATGTAGCTATGAGTTCATGCAACACACATATACTCACACACCTGCATGCTGGAGTGTTGGCAGCAACTACTGTGAAACTGCCTTGGTCTGTGCTGTTTTTGTGTGTTCAGTTGACAGCTGAAACATCTTGCTTGTATTAAACTACCCTGAAGGCATGGACAAATTAATTTACTCTGCTATAGTATGCATAGGGCACAGACACTCCCACTATCAACCCCTTTCTCTGTTCTCAGAACCTGCCTCTGCCTTAAATGTCCTGTGTGTCAGATAGCTGGCTCTATTTAATGAATATGGCATAAATGGAACGTACATAACTATGTTCTTCACTAGTGTATAATCACCTGTAAATAAGAATCATTGTCTTTTTGTTACCTGCAGGTCCTTTTCCAAAGAGTCCGCTATTGTGAATGGGCATGTTTCTACAAAAAGGACACACACTGTGTCATATACTTATATTTGCATTATATTTAATTAAGCTTTTCCCCTTTAGGGATGGATGTGGATATGGAAAACCAGGGGACTAGCCAGTACTCCAGCCCAGACCTCTACATGCTGTCTGAAGAGGCAGACCAGGGCTGGGTGTCCTGGGCATGGTCCTTTGTCCCAGCCATTGTAGGCACAGAGGAGGAAAATGAGGAAGGACAGCAGCGAGAGACCGGAGGCCTCCCCAACAACCCCCAACAACACACACCGAAAGATCCCATAGTTTCCATTGGCTTCTACTGCACCAAAGCGTCTGTTACCTTCAAGGTAAGTCAGCTGAAACATATATTTTCATAAATTATTTCATTACCAAAGAATTTAGTTTTTTAGTTTAGTTAATTTAGTTATAATCCAGTTATGTTTGTTTTCCATGTGTGAAGTTATATCACACCATGGGGAACAAAGAAAAACATGATCACCTTAATATCAGCACAGTTTTAACATATTCCACATCACATTGACAGTAAATAAATGTGATATAAAGGTCATTTAGGATTAAGATGTGCCTTGGACATAATAAAATGTCTTTTAGACCTAAATACATTATATACTGTACAACAAAACTGCATTTTATACTACACTCATGTTTTTTTTTTTTTTAACAAGATAAGAATATCCTGAATATGTGTATTACACAAAAGATTAAACCAATTTGTGCAGGACGCTGTCATGGTAAGTCAGGAAATACTTGGGAAAGTTTTGATATAGAATGTCCTGATTTAAGATATTGTTTTGTTAACAATTACATTTTCCCCCCTTGCTACCATTATTGTTAATTCACTCCCACTGCCTACCCCACCTCTGCATCTTATATTTTGTGGTCATTTTAAGTTTGAGAACAGCTTGATCCTCAGGAAGTTACAATCCTCTTTGTCTCTGTGTGCGGTACAGGGGAGGGTATTGTAACCGCTAACTGGCGTCTCGGGTCACGTTAATGTTTTAAACATTATACATGGTATGATGACTATTCAGAAATGGATCCCAAACTTTAATCCTGCCTGCTCACTCAGAATAGTTGGAATTCATCTGCGTTTCCCCTCAGGTTCAGGCACTTCAGATCACATTACTGCTCGTGTGTGTGTGTGTGTGTGTGTGTGTGTGTGTGTGTGTGTGTGTGTGTGTGTGTGTGCGTGCATGTACTTGACAGCATGTGTGATCAGTGAAGTGGAGGTATGTCTCAGGCCAAACAGACCTTGGTGCTTTTCTAATAATGTTTAAATTGTTCCTGTATTGTTTGAGTTCTTTTAATCAATTAATTGCCTCTCGTCTAGAGTAATTGCAGACAGCTGAAAGGATGGTTTTTTAAACGTTCACGTCTCTTTCCTACAAGGAAGTATTTAGTTTGAGGGAATTTTACGTCTTTGAAAAGCCACTGCCTAAACCTGCGTTTGACATGGACATGAAATCAGAGAGGTATTTTTAGATTGCTGACCCATTACTCCCCAGGTCTGTTTGATCAGAGAAATTGGCAGTATGCTTTAATGACTTTTACACACATAATGCATAGTTCAGCAATGACCATTTATTCCCCCTTTTCACTTTTGGGCACATGCCAAACTCTCATTGCATGCCAAACGTTTTTTTATTTTTCATTTTAAGAAACATTATTTCTTCTTTGTTGGTATTTTCATTTATTTCACTTATAGCAAATTTCAAGTGTTCCCAAAATCTTCAACTCTTTCATAGGTTCTTTTCCACTGTGTTACATAAAAGCAAAGTACCACCATATTCACATCCAGCGTTATAACATTTCCAAGATGCCTCATAAAGAATCATTTAATTTGTGTTGGAATCCCAAAGCCTTTAAATGGGCCGGGATATAATAAAGGGGAGGTAGCAGGGAAGGTAGCGGCAGCAGTTGCTCTGTGTATTATTGGCTGTATTAAGTGTGTGTGCTGGTACTCCTACACTGCTTCTCTGTCCTCTGTCTGCTGTGTTGTTTCAGGCCTAGTCCCACCAATCTAGCTTGGCAGTGCCAAATTCATATTCATATTGGACAAACATTCATCATGTTTGTCTGTCTGATCAGCAGCTCTTCTGTGTCAGTGCGGCTATGCACTTGTGTTGTCATACAAAGCAATTCTTTAGTCAGATTATTTAACATCCTTGCTCACCGCTGCTCCCAGTGACCTGCAGGCTGGGGTGGGGTGGTCCTTGCACGTGATTAAACCATCGGAATTGAAGTAGGGGAAGGGAGCGAGGGTGAGAGAGTCTGCTCCATCAGTGGGGATAATAAGGCACAGCTGCGTCTTTCTCTGCACCTGCTTCCTGTGTTAAAGTTGAATGGGTTAGGGCCTGCACAGTTCTGCTCTACACCCAGTTTTTCACTGGCCAACCACAAAAGCATCACAGCTCCGTACTACTCTGTACTACCCCAACCAACTCCAACCAACCAAGTACATTTGACCAGATGCTGCTTCCACATTATCTCTACAGACATTTGATGCTCTAATAAACAATCTCTCCTCTTATCAATTTATCTGAATACTAAGAACAACCACATGTACATTTTGACCCTTGGTGTCCTCAGTCCTTTTTTGTCCTTAGTCATGTTCTGACTGTCATCCCCAATAAAGCCAGAGAGGCCCTCCCCCTAGAATCAGAGAGGAGTGGCTGTCATGTGGTTTGATGAATGCCCTTGGCTTGAGTCCAAACTTGGAAGAGAAAACGACCAAAAAGTCCCAAGGCTGGCATCCATTCTCTGATCTAAGAAAATGTCATCTGTCCTTGTTTGGATGTTATTGTTTCTGGTTTTAAGAATTATTTTCCAGGGCCTCATTGCCCCTCACATCTAAAGACTCGAATGGCTTTTGTTTATTTTTTGAATCATGCATCTGTTTCAGAAGTGAATTGTGGGTGCACATGCATGCGCATACGCACACACAGTAAGACATGCTATCCAGTTTTTAGGGTTGCATTTTTGTGACATCCATATTATTGCTGTAACCGTTATTTATTCTGCCAAACAAATCTTATTATTGTTTTCCATTGTTGTTAACCACTATTGCTCACTTTTTTTTTGGAATACTGCATT
>NC_040023.1:27297324-27357096 GCF_000972845.2 Larimichthys crocea
TCTACTTTTTGGATCCAACTCTGTCACAACGTCTTTACTCTAACACAGAATTAAAGTTTGTAAAGTCTTCACTTTTCATGGTCTGTTGTGGGGATTTCTTTTTTCACAGATTAAATCAAACTGATGCTTTTCTTGTTCTACCCTGGTCAACTCAAAGGCAAAATATATATGACTGCTAAGTTATGTAGTTTTTAAGTTATTTTTTTAAGTCATTTTTGACCATTCTAACGAATATAAAATGCATTTTGTCTCTTTGTCCTTTGTCTCAGCTGACAGAGACCCAGTCAGAGAGCAGCTACTACAGTCCACAGAAGGTGAAGTCCAGAGAGGTCCTATGCCTGGAGCAAGAGGGAATCACTATTGAGGTAAGACTCTTCTGTTTAACTCTTAACCTGTTGCCTGAAAATATGGCTACGGCTAATGTGAAAATCCATATATGTCCATATATGGATTGTAACCAATATTAATGATGATTATTATTTTCAAAATCAACATCAGGTTTTGACTTTTTAATTTCAGTGCTCTGTAAAGTAACCATCTTACCTAGCATGGTCATAACAAACCAATAAAGATCCCCGTCCTCCCTTTTGATCCTTCGTTATTATTATCATTGTCTCTTTATTCATGGTTGGACAGAGGCTCCTCTTAATTCCCTCCTTAAGTACATTTATAAAGCCTCTCCAGATCACTAATCCGTAGCCTGTTGTGAACACAGTGTAATCTCTGTCTGAGTCAAGCCCGAGTCTGATCATTTCCGCATTTCCTCCTCGGTGTAGAAAATATTTTTAAACCTTTTTCTCTGATTACCTGGAGGAGTTTTGTGCTCCTAAGCTTTCTACCAGATGTGAGAATTCTGAGAGATTTCCAATTCCAATTTCTGTAATTTATGCTTTTGCTGGAAGAGAGAGGGAGCAGTCTGAACTGGAACCAAAAGTGAGAGCGTTGAAAGGCAAAGGGATGGCTAGTAAAACAGGGAAAACTAGGCCTTGTAATTATTGTGTGGTGAAACGTAAAGTTTTATTGGATTGCTCTTTGCTTAGTTGTCTGCTGGGTGAAGCGAAGGCACAGTAAGTGAGAGAGAACCACACCTTGCTGGTTACAGGGGTTGCTGAACTGCTACCACACACGCACACGCACACACACTTACACACCTACACGCACACACACACATACAGGGGAAAATGGAAGCTGTCTGACCCCTGCTCTTTTTATCACAATGAAATAAGCTTGTAACCTCAACAGCACCACAAACCAATGTAGCCTCAAACTGGTCACGGTGGAGAACCTTGTGATAAGTCCATAGTAAATTTGGTCTTAAACTGTCATTAATTCACATTTTATGTTTTATTGCGATGTAAAAAGGTAATTCAGTCATTAATTTCTGTGAATTATTGCACAGTTAGGTTTTACTGGGCTTCTGTTTGCTCATTTAAGACACTTTACATCCTGGATGTTCTCCTTGGAGAAAAAATGATTCTTAAAATTCTAAGTTTAGCTTTGAAGCTGGTGTTATCCCTCCCTTATGTTTAGTTTGAACTTGCCTCACACTGTCACAGTCTCCTCTCAGTTTTCTTTACTGTCTAGCCCAGAATATTAATATTAGTTTTGATAAATTAATCTGAGTTCTGTTTTCTCACTGTACAAGCCTTTGTAGTCCTTATTTTATTCACTGGAGGAAAAGGGCTCCAGAGTTTATCCAGTATACACATTGTTCTTCATGTAGAGATGAGTGATTCTGGAGTATAAAAACTGGTTGAAGGTTGAGGTTTTCCTCTGGTGTTTATTCCAGGTTCTGATGATGGGGGAGCCCTTCTTCGACTGTCAGATTGGCTTTGTGGGCTGCCGGGCACTCTGTCTGAAAGGCATCATGGGAGTACGGGATTTTGAAGAAAACATGCATCGACGTGAAGAGGTAAAGACAGCCTAGAAACCTCAAGGAAAAAGGAAAAAATAGGAAAAACGAGTGAGAAAGATTATAAGAGAATTTTAAAGCCTCGAAAAGAGATCACTTTCACCTAAACCATGTCTCCTGCAGCCTCTATTGCTCCCAAGAGCTTTCAGAAGGAGGTAGAGATGTGGTCTGGTTTGTTTATGGAAGATTATGATCCAGCTGCCCTTTGTAATTCACTAAAATGTTCTGTGTTTGCCACATACATCACTGTGTCCACAGCAATCTCACAATGTGCAGTATGTAAAGTAGTAGAACTGTATGCTTTTAATGGCTTTTTAGTTTTTTTTTCCTAAGGTTATTTTTAAATTGTATCTTCACCTATATGCATTACACATAAGGGATAACTAATTATTAATATTAAATAGTTTGAAATATATATAGATTCTCCTCATCTCCTCATCTCTCTTTTCTGTGTCTCTGCAGGATGCAGTGTTCTTCAGCTGTGGAGACAGCCTTAACAGTAAAGGAATGACATACCTTACCAACTCTCTCTTTGACTACCGCAGTCCAGAGAACAATGGAGTCAGGGCTGAGTTCATCCTGGATGCTGCTAATCACAAGGTCACAATAAATTCTGGTCTTCTAGATATCCACATCCCTGATACTATTTTACCAAGGAATAAAGTTCCCAAACATTTTATTTTGGAAATTAAATTTTTGCAAAATCCGTTTTAGTGGTTTAAAAAAAAGGCTTCCTTAGCTTTAATATAAGGCCAAAATGTAGTAGCAGACCATGTATTTCAGATTGAAATCCTCTGAGAGAATGTACCTCAGAGCAGCCATGCAGCTGCATGAGAAAAACAGTTGGCCTGTAGTGAATCCAACCAACATTACAGGTTGTTTGTGACATATCCAGTATATTGGCAATCAAGCATTTCCCCCCCGAAGACTAACCACCAAGCATTCAAAGGACACCCACTGAACTGATAGCAGAGACTAAACCATATGGCAAAAATTAAGCAGTCAGTTCCAAGCCAGGCCAACAACCAACTCAACACACACTTCACAGCTGGGCGGACAGGCCTACACAGCAACAGACTTATTCAACCAACAACAATACTCTGAGAAAATGCATTAAACATAATTAAATCACTGATGCTGTTTACTTTTACAGCACCTGCCATTGACACAGTCCTCACTAAACGAAACATCTGTAGTGCTGAAGTTGTCAAGCTGTTGAGAGAACAAATATTCGCAAGGCTGATGCTAAGACGTTTTATGAAGACATAAGATTCTCTACTTTTGGAAATATAAAGGGTTCTCTGAAAGGCTGTCACTGTCAAACCAGACAACACAAGATTTTTTTTCCCAACATATGTTAGTCTGGATATAGCTTAAGTGACTTGCTAAAGCAAGCACACTAATGCATACTTTGCTAATACAGTAGTTTACCTGGGTCAATAAACAATAATCTGATATAATCGCATCCTGTTTTTCCTTAGGTTTCATCTGGAAAAACTAGAATGGAAGCTATTACCACAATTAGCAATACAATATGTTGTCCTTTTTAACTCTCAGAAGTTTATCTCCTAAATAAATCATTCCTATTTAAACCAGTACTGTCAGTCACCCAGCTGCTGGCTGCAGTAGAGGAATGTTCCCAGTATCTTAAGTAGTAGTGTTAAAGCCATTATTCCTGATAACTCTCAGCTCCCCTCATCAGCCATCACAGCTCTAGTGTTGACTCTGCTCAGAAATGTTCATGACCCTCAATGAAGCAATTGTTTGGACATCCATCCATCCATCTATCCATACTTGAAAGTCTAAGAGTCAAAGGTTTTCGTGTTAATTCATTTGCGGTTTTGAAACCAGCCAATGGCTTTGATCCAAAAGCATGCCAGAGCCATTAGCATCCCCCTAATAAATATTACTCATTAACCTGCCTCTCTGATAAGGCTCTATTGAAATCTCTGTTTAGAGAACTAGTGGGTAAGTCTGGGGTGGGGGTGTTAAATGTGTGTGTCAGAGGGGCCTCTCTTATTCTCTTCCTCTCTGTTTCTTGCTTGCTCACTCATTCCCTCTATTTACCAGTGGTTTGATGTGCAATAGAAGTATAACTTTCAAATATTGTCTCTGACAGGGTCAATAGCTATTGACCCACAGACTAATAAATGATGACAAGTTATAGTATAACAATACACTGACACCAAGGTAGATCAAAAATAAGAGAAAAATCCACACCTCTTTTACTTATTTGTAGGTTTTATTTCAAAGGAATAGGGGGTGGCACAGAGCCTCAGTGGTTAGCTCTGTCACTTGGGTTAAAACCTGAGCTGAGCAGCTAGGTTTTTCTTGGTGGACTTTGTATGTTCTTCCTGTGTCTGTTTCAATTTCCTCTGGGTGATTTGGTGTACTTTCATAGTCCAAAAACATATAGGTTTAGGGCAAATAGAAACTCTTACTTGCCTGTAGATCTGAATGTGACTGTGTTCTATGTATGCTAGCCCTGTAATAGGGTGTACCTTTCCTGAAGTTTGTTTGAATTGGGTGCAGCAGCTGTTCAGCTTTAAGAGGAACAGAATGTTACTGTTTTGGCCAGTTACTGTTTTAGTGTTAGGTAACTTGCAGTTGCAAAGTCCTTTAATCATGATCGATCGAGTTTTTTCTTTTTTCTTTTAGATGTGCACATATTGCTTACATTACATCCATGCTTTTAATAGCTACACCTTGCTATCTTATAATATAAATATTTCTAAAGAGCATTTCACAATTTTAGGTAGAAAGTATCAGCCATGATCCCAGTCGGTCAGGTTTGATTTATAATGGAAAAGTCCAATCTTCTAGTAGATAAGATATTTATTTCCAGTGGCATACAGCCAAGCATTAATTTAAGGAGGAAACTTTCACTTCATTTTTATCAATCCTATCTTACTCAATAAAGAACAGACTTGATATCGAGTAAATTACTTCCCTACTCTAAAAAGCTGATGTATTCTAATTAAACACCAGATTAGTAACACTTTCAACCTGATGATCAAGTATATTCCTTTATTTCAAGTCTTTTTAAATAGTTCCAAATATTTGTGATATTGTTGTATATGTATGGTATAGCCAACAATATCATATTGTTGATGTCATACTAAGAGATCAACCTGTGAATGTCTCATGTCTTTTTTTTTAATTTATTTTTTATCTCTGATTTGGGCCCTTTTGCTGTAGCCACCATGACCCCAGTCTGTGCCACTCTTAAATGCTATCAGCTTGTTTGCTCCTTTACTGCCATGTTTACCTAACTCTACTTTTGTTTAACAGGAGACCTACACAGAGATAGCAGGCATGCAGCGCTTTGGTGCTTTCTACATGGATTATCTATACACAATGGAGAACAGCAGCAGCAAAGGTATTGTCTAATTCATTCCTCCCCACAGAGCTTGTTTGTTCACCTTGCCCCCTCTTCTCTTTCTTTAAATCTGTCATGTTCTCCTTTTTTCTGCCTGGCTCTTTCTTCCTCTCTATCTCGTACTCTGTCTTTCAATTTCTTTCTCTCTCTCTTCTCTGTCAAACAAGCCCCCTGGAGACTTGAAGAAAGAGCTTGTCTTGTTTGAGTCGCAGCCACCTGGTCCTTGACCCTTCCTGTCCTCGCTCTCACCCCAAACTTACCTGGAGGGCAACTGTCAGAAGTGTTTAGTCTGCGCTGACACGTATTTGAGTTTCTTTCTCCCTGCTGCTTGTTGAAACATTGTTTCCCCCTGTCTCTTTACCTGTAAGCTCTTGAGAAAGTGAATAGACTCCTTTTGCCTAATTAGGTGTCACTCTTCCTGGCAGAAGCCTTAAGACGGGCAGGATTTCTCATTCCTCAGCTGCAGCACTCAACAATGTTTATTCAAGTCTGAAAGATCTAAAGCTCCCATTAAGAGATAAAGCATTCTCCCTTCAATTTGAAATGTTATATTTGGCCGACAAATGTCTCTGTGTTTTAGTGTGTGACTGTTGAGCATTTTATTTCATTGCTGCTGGAAATCTGCTCGCTGTGTAAGTATGACAGTGACACCTGACATTCTCAAGTACTAAGATGAAAAAACTCTTTCATTCTTAATGAAAGAAATCTAAAGTGGCAAAAGTGCATAAGGAGGCGTTGTTAGGCGATTATGATTCAAAGAGTGGTAACGACCAGCTGCAGTGCTAATTTTTCATCATATGGTGCATAGTTGCCTTTTCTGGTCTGAGATATGCTGGAACCAAATAATAACTTGAACAGACAGATTAATTAGGAATCTAATGTCACCTGTGTTGTTCCACTTGCCTCCCTTTTTTTTTCTTTCATTTAACTTCTCTCCGCCTCTGCCTCTTTCTGACTAGGCTATTGTTTCCTCCTGCTGTCAGCAACAGATAAAAATCTAAATTAAAAAAAACATTGATACTGGCATCCTGAGCTGTCAAAGTCATTTCTGACAGCAGGATAAGTGTCATTCTCTTTTCCTGCGGGACGGCTGTGGTTACACTTGCCAATTGGAATGCGTCTCTTTTGTCAGTGTTTCTGTTCTTCTCGGACGCGGACCAGATCCAGTGTCAACCAAACAAATTAGCTTCCATTGCCATGGGACTGACATAAACTCTGAGTCAACCGAAATACTAACCAACGCAGGTCACACTCACCATTGACTTCACATTAGAGTAATGCTGCAGATTAAAAACTTTTTTTTTTAATCTTGGGAAATGGAGACACTTTTAAATTGTCTAAATCCCGGCTAATTTCAGCCTCCTCATCATTCCACTGACTTCTCTAACTGCAGCCATATGGTTGATATTAGGCCTAATCCATTGCAGCCAAATGTCATTGAAGAAGGGAAGGGGATGTGGCATTGCCCATTGCCCTTTATAAGTCTCCAGAATTCAGTTGGAGGTTCTCTCCCATCCGCAAGCCTTTTCAGCAAAGAAAAAAAAAGGGAATTCATAGTGTTGACTCTCTGAGCTGTAATGTTTGGGGCAGTCAGTGGTGGAATGTAAATGGGAATAAAAAAAGTTTGCGACCCTTTGTCCTCTTTCTCCCTCACTGCCGTTTATCCACCCCCTTCTTTTATTTTTAATTTCTTCCTTTTTATTGCCGGGGAGCTGAGTCTTTTAAGTGGACCTCTGGAACAGGGGCCTGCGATGAATGAAGGGACAGCTGTGTGAGAGAAGTGGACATTTGGAATATTCATCATTCCAGTGGTTCACGGCTGTGTGAGCTGCTCCCTGCTGCTGCATTACACCACTGCCATCTCTGTTGTTTTTTCGGGCAACAAATGAGGCGACTCTATACTTAATTAAGAAAAGGGATATGGGGAAAATGCTGGTGTCCTAAATATTTAGCTCAAGAACACACAATTCTGTACATTAAATACAATAGATATTAAGTATTTTTTTAATCTTTCTCCTGTACTTAGGCTCTCAGGACTTCTCGGTGGCGAGTATGGAGGAGGTAGTACCCTCTGTTCAAGAGACATCCATCAAGAGGCTGGTGGTGGGACCTCTTGATGTCAGGCTGCACAGCAGTGCTGCCCACCGCCTCCTTAAGATGGTTACCTGTGCCATGGACCACGAGTATGAACCCTACTGCAAACCACAGCGAGGTCAGACTTCTCATGCTAACAGTTGCTCTGTCTGTTTTACTGTACTGCCTTACACTCAACTAACTTTACACTCGTTTCAACACCTTCTCTCTATGGCAAGCTTTTTTAACATTTAATTAGTAGGGTCCATGAGTAGGCATTTAGTTTTCATGAATAGAAATGACTTTTAACAATCTATATTTTCACATGATCTATTTAGACTAGTCAAAACTAATTTACAGATATCTTTGATATAGTTATAGATATCAGCATCAATATTGATTTTCCCTTTCTTTTAAAAGAATAATAATTACAGATATCTAAAATTAAATTTCCACATGGATTGAAAAAGGATTGTGACTAGTGGAAACAATGCATATCAGCATCAACAAATTATTGAGGATATGTTGCCCAAATTAGCATATTCATTTTGTGTATGTTGTGTAACTATGGTAACCTTTTTAGATGTTTCCCTGTTTATAAGTGTATGCTTTTGGAATATTTTGCCCTAATTTTTAGTGTATTCATTTTACAGTTCCAAGCTGATGTATCAGTAATTTAATTTGGACGAATCAGAATTGAGTTTTAGATATCTAGAATTCTATTGTTGTAATTGTTGGTATTAAGAAGTAACATTTTGACTAGTGAGAAATGAATTTAATTAGAATTTCTGCTAGTCAGAATTACATTATACGTTTATGGATATGTTTGCTTTGAGTTCTAACCAGTCAAAAAATAATTGTTGGTATCTATATCACTTGCTATAACTGCTGATTAAATGTTTAAAGGGTTTACCATAGGCTCTTTTCTCTTCCTCTTGTGTCTTCTACTCTATTCTACTCTACTACTATTCCGTTCTGCCAATAATTGGATACTGCAACAGTTTGCACTTTACTATATCCTCATCACATTGTTATTTCCTTGCACAACCCATCTTTCAGCACACAGCTGTACATGAAAGTAGTGACCTTTTGGACCACATGAGGGAGGATAAGCCAAACACCTTTGTTGGTGATCGTCCCTGCACAGCTATTGATGAGCTCATTCTTGGGATGTTGTGAAAGAACATGGAATGTGTGTCTGTGTGTAATATCTGTAGCAATAACTCTGTTTTTTGCGAAACGATAACATCCGTTGGTTTCGGTTGTTTCAGCATCTGCGATAGATAATAGATGATGGGGTAATTACTATAGGGCTTGTGACTAAAGCTGGGTAGGTCAGTGTGTTCCTTCCTGTTTCTATATGTGTCTGTACCCTCTGGTATTTACCGGAGAAGGGTCAGTATAGTTAAGCCCCCCTGGGGGGGATTGAGAAATTGAGAGGAGATAAAAGAGGCAACATTTTTCACCAAGGTAGCTATTACAGATGGAGTGATGAAATAACACATGCTTTACGTATTTTCCTAAACCAATCTCTCCTCTCCTCTCCTCTCCTCTCCTCTCCTCTCCTCTCCTCTACTCTACTCTCCTCTCCTCTCCTCTCCTCTCAGTATGATTAATAGAAATATTGGTAGCTTTACTGGCAAAGCTTGCATCTATGTCAACTGAGAGTTTGGCTCTACAGTGTAAAGGACAGATGTTCTGTCTTTGGGACAGTCCAGGTTTTGTCTGGTCTGCCAATGATTTTGGTGACAGGTGCTATTTTCTTCAGCCTTGGCTTCGTGAGGTATGCTTGCCAGGAGAAAAGTAGAGGTCAGGAGGTCAAAGACATGACTATCTTTCCTCCTTGTACACTCCTTGCCAAGAGCTCAGGAAGACTCATTTTACTCTCCAAAATTAGCTGTGAATGGAAACCCAATTGGCTGGTGACTTGCAAATGACTTATGATACATATATTACCTAAGACCAATAGAACGAACAAAATAACAAGAGCTGGATCTCTTATTGTGCACAGGAAAATAAAGGGCAGGGCGTGACAGTAATAGTTGTGTGCCAGTGTGTGTGTATGTTGGCATACACATTTGTTTTTTGTTATCATATTTTCACCTTTTCTGTGTCCTTTTTAAATAGAAAGTGGTTTGTAATCATGCCGCCGCACCATGTGATCTGCATGTATTTTAGAATTTGAATGTTGACTGTGGACATTGACTTGAGCCCTGGCATATGATTAGATTAGACATGGCAGTGCCAGATGAACCTGATGCGGCCTACGGCAGTAGGCCAAAGTGCAAGACAGCTTTGGGATCAGGTTCTGAGCCCACCTTGGAGCTGGGAATGAAGCCCAACAGAACCTTTACTGAACTGAAACAAACCCATGTCCTGGGACCAGAGCCAAGGCCGTTCAGTAACAAAGGGCTCAGGTTTTGGTCCACCTAAGGCCCTGGACACGATTTAGTGGTTCAGTGCTCTGGTCACTCCTTACTTTGGTGAGCGCTGACCTTGCTAGCCTCTATTCCATGTTGACTTGGTTCACTTCATTTGCAGCCTTTCCGGATGTTTCTGGTTATTGATTGAATGAGTGGTTTTATGAGATGGTTCAAAAACAAAGCTACTGGGAAAGAGCCACAGTAATGAATATTGCTTGGAGATGCCAGTACTTTTACAGTGATGTTTATTTTATTTAGTGTATGAGGTGGTGGTTTTTGTTGGAAAATACTTTTTTATTGTTTTAGTGCTGCAGGCATAGAGGAGAGGCGCCCACTCAAAGAAATTGGTGTGCTTTACAGCCACACTCTTTCTCTGTAAAACAATCTTTAGTCCTCAAATCCAAATGTTTTGGCCTTTCCCACTCCATCACTTTGTTTCAAATAATGCACCACTGGTCACATACTTGAGGTTAGATTCACTTGTGTAAAACATAGGAAGATAAGTTGTTTTTGTAATAATATGTTTAATCTTACCCTTCACCCTCTCCCTTCAGTGCACCCCTGCATTGTGCTACGGTATTTGTTCCAGACATAATGTGATTCTTTCTGTTGTGTCATTGTAGAAATGGTTGAGGAGAGCCATGGTCCAGCTACACCAGAAGAGATATCAAGCTTAGAGGAATTCATCCCAACCAGACTCACGTGTCTCACTCTGCTCCAAGTCTCAGTCACCATCTCCATGGCAGAGTTCAACCTCCTTCACACACTAATGCCTGTCATCATGGGGTGTAAGGTAATACACACATCTACTTTGTTCTCAAACATCTGTCTATCTTTGTCCTTATCTTTCTTGAGATCCTCTTTTTGAAGGCTCATTAATATGTCATGGGTGGTTGCATAAAATTATGGTGTGAAAATATCATATTCAAAGCTGAGAGAAAGAATTACATGGACTCCTGATGAACAGACACTTCTAGTGATGCAAAGTCAGGGGGTGAAATCAGATGACATTATATTGTATAACTATTTTAGTTCAGTTTTATTGTATTGTATTGTTTCTATTTCCTGACTATACAGTATGCCCATTGTAAAAAGATGCAATAAAAACATTTAATCAAGTCATTATACACATAATTATAAAAAAGATCCAAGATATACAACGAAGTCTGATGTGGACATTTTGACTTTTGAACAGCAGTATCAGTGATATAACACTTTTAACCACTTAATCCATTTTTTGTCCTCAATCTCCTAGACTGCAACGGGACCAGTCAACATACCAGTGTTTCAGCCAGTGCGTCCTCTACCTTCTGTTCAGTTCCAAGTGGAAAGGGTGAATGTTGAACACTCTGTGCCCATGTATGCTCCAGAGCTGGTCAGCACTGTCAGCAATCTCAGCCAGCCTTCCGACAACCTGCTGCATCACTGCTATGCACACCTCTACCTCAAGGTGAGCAGAGCAATATTCCAGTTAAATCCCAGCTTTCCTTTCTGTAGACAAAAAATTGAAAAAAGTCAGAGGATTGGACAGTCTAGACCTGTGTATTTCTTTTTGTTTCACATCTGCTATATTTGGAAAACAAGTTCTACTTCATTACCCCTTTAACTTCTTTTGCAATTTTATTTGCAGAGATTTGTATCTGTCTCTGTTTTATTTATTTATTTAAGTTACTTTGTCTCTTTGTATCTGTCATCTTTCAAGTTATATAAATACACATCTACTGATTTGTACAATTCAGTTTCCATGCACTATAGACTGAAGTCAGTAGGTGAGCCGCATGGCCAGTGTCTTAACTCTTCTCTGAAATCACTCTAATGGCCCTTTTAATGACCTTGATGACCTCTTTTCACCTGGTCATAAAAATCTCAGCACTAAGCTTCCTGATGAGCACCAGTCCAACTCTGGTCTACTTAATGGTTTTCACCTTGCACACCACAGGTTTGTATTGTGCAGCTATGACAGTCTCCTGTCACGGCATTCATTGTTAAGTTGTGACTGGTAGTTCGAATCTGAAGATGAAATTCATCGTCAGTTACAGTTGCCAATGACATAAGACAATAAGACAAATTCATTAGTTTTTTTCAGAGAACAAGTTAAAAAAATCGCTGGGCATCCGATTGCCTGATCTGATAAGTGCTTTTTTACTATGTTAAGTTGTGCAATTAGAAAAGTAGTTCCTAAGGGGGATGTGGGGACAATTGTGAGACAAAATGTGCTATTTCTACACATTTACTCCATACCATTTGTTGTTAGGTCTTTTTTTAACATTTAAGTAAGGTAAGTAAGTAAATACATGTTAACCTTCCACTTTCCTTTTCAAATTAACCTATAGATGGATTATAAATATAGAGATTGTATTTATAATTTCCTTGCAGGCCCTGTGGAGTCTATATAGAATTCAGCTAATCTACCTTTTAGGAAGCCTGGATAACAGATCTGCAGTAATCTGGGGTGGCCCAGTCTGGCCTGGTCTGGCCTGGTATGGCCTGGGTGTGTTTTTTTAAGGCAGGATGTTTGCTGGACAACATGCTGGTAGTCCTTATCATAGGGTCACTGCAGGGTTAACAGTCAGCTGGTCAGTGGCCAAGGATCATTCGGACCAATCAGCCAATCAGTATCTGTATCTGCCAAGGTACTAATTCTGCCTCTGGATTTTGGCAGAGGGATCATGACAGGGTGGAGGTCATTGTGGCCGCAATTCACCAACTTCAGGAAGTGATTTGAAACGGGTATAAACTAAGGCTTATCTTAATCTGTGTTTTATTGACACTGGCTGTCAAAGCTAAGGTGTCTGTCTTGAGGGTAGTGGTTAGCTATTGTCTCACTTTTCCATGGTTGTAGACAAGAATTCAAAGTCAGCCTGTTTGCTCAACAAAGAGGCCACAGAAGTAAATAAACTGATCATAATTGGAAACTCTGGCTATTTGAATAACTAGTTGCTTTGGGCTGCTGAGAAGAGAACAGAATTTGGATCCTTGTCTCCCAGAGGAAGCTGCAGTGAATCAGTCTGCGGCTATATGGCCCTAAGCTTACATTTCAATGTGGGATTTTTATTATGTCTACATCTGTATCTGGCAATCATACAATTGAGCTTAATGTACTATGCTGGTGTGTAATATGAATGTAAAATTAATTATCATTTCAGTTTTGTCTTTGCTCTGGGCCATCTGCACAACAAAGTGGTTTCAATAGACATTCACTTGCAGGCAGGGATTGAATGAGTCCTGCTTTGTGCATACAGCAGCTGCATGGGGGACAGCTGGGCCCAGCCATCATCCACTACCTCCAATATTAAACAGGACTTCATCCGCCAGGCTCACTATTAGCAATATGTAAACGTTGAAGTTGCAGTACATTATGTGTCTGGCTATGTGGCAGGAGCTTCGATAATGAGAATACGATTATGAGAAATGACACATGAGGTCAGTGAACCTAAAAATCTCTTTCTTGAAAAAAAGAAAAACTTTAATGTTACTCAGCAGTGACTTTGGAATCTTGGCCCAATCTGGACCTGATCCATCTGATCTGGGTTATAAAGTGTGTTGTGTAAAGTGTACTGTTAATTGAGAGCAAGGATAGTGTTTTGCTGTTCTAACTCTTTTCTTGAGGGTTCAGTATAAATATATTTCCCACAGTGCCTCCCAGAATGTATGAAGGACTTGCTGACAGCTATTCGTACAGTAAACAATGTTGATAAGATGATTTTGTCTTTCATCTGTCTCTGTAAGAGCCAGTGCTGGGCTGCAGCAGGTCTGCTGAAGACAGATCGGTCCAGATCAATTGATTGAGATGAGAGAACGACAGCACTGGCTGTGTGCTTCTGTTTTCTTTTCAGAAGCTGTGTGAACTCAATGAGAGCTGACATGTTTTTTTTTGTTGATCCTATAAATGGTTTGATCTATACATTTCTGAATTTCCATGTCTGTTTCTTTTTTTCCTACCCTCTTTTCCTCTCTCCATTCCTCCATCCCTCGCACACTCTCTCTTTTTCTTTCCAGGTGTTTGGGTTTCAGGCAGGCTTGACATGCCAGGACAGTACAGGGGGTTTCCTGCCTCTCATCCCCATCATCCCTTCCTTCAGCACTGCACTCTATGGGAAGCTAATCCAGATGCCGGCATACTGGTGAGTTTCCAGCACTTGCAATATAAATGTAAATTTGAGTGAGTGCAGAGTCAGGTAGAGTTCCCCTCGTCAAATTAAATTATTAGATTTAAATGAGTAAGTGCGTGCATTTTAAAGGTACACAGATAGAGAGAACAAAAAAGGGGGAAATAACAACAACAATATTTCAGTCGTGACACACGACTGAAAGTGTCAAATGTATCAAAGTTCTGCAAGTCCTGGTCTCATGCTAACACATTATTTTAATGTTCCAGAGGAAATTGTTTCTGGGTGTTTGGTTAAAGTAAAAACATCTTCACAACTTTGAGATCCGGGCACATCCTGTGAAGACGTCCAAAAATGATTTCATTCTCTAGTATAATTGTCGAATAGCTTTCAAGTCTGGTGTGCAGAAAGAGAATCACCATCGTCTGTGCACTAGACAACTGAACCCATATCCCATCATAGATCCATGTGTGGTCTTGTACAGTTTAACATACTGTTTGAGGAAATTACTCACAGCAAAAGGTGAGGATGGTCAAGTAACTCCCAGAAGGTGGCACTGCACATGTCACATGTAATGTTATTGTGTGATGCTAAGGGGACTACAATAAATGAAAGAATATTATTTCCAACAGTCAATTTACCTCACTAAGGATACATACCACAGTGAGGGAGGTAAACATACATGAGATTTTTATTTCTGATTTTGGAACAATTTGGGTGTGTACCTCCTATGTGTATGCGTGTTTGGGAGTGTTTATATGCATACTTGGCTGTCTGTATACAGTGTGTGTCTGAGTGTGTGTGTGTGCAGTCAGACTCATGTATTGTACTTTATGAAGAGGATTGCAGCCTTTTGTGGGCAGTGCATCAGAGGGTATTTAAAGTGATGGATGAGCCACTGCTTCAGCGGTCAGTGGGGAAAACAGAAAAACAGAGTCATCGGGTAACAACTGCAACAATTTCTCAGATGGTTTGAAACACAAGGAGAGGAAAATAAGACAACGCTGTCTTAAGAGATGAAAAAACATATTGCTATATCCCTGTCCTTGTACCAGACAGTGAATGAGTCATTTGGGATGTCCCCTTGAGAGGTGAAGAGAGGTTAGGAGTTGAAGAGAGGACAAGAGGGGAAAGGAAAGGAGTAAGTATTGGGAAGTGGAACAGTTGGAAAAATGGAGGATTTGAGAGAGATGGACAAGCAACGAGTCTGTAAATGTTTAAGCTATCAAAATACGAAGAGAACAAGGAGAAATGGAAAGGGAGAGGAACTGCATTAATAAGTGTGGAGATTGTAGACAGAGACTTGAAAACAGATTGGAGAGAGGGGGAAAGTATAAATGATGAGTTTGTGGGACTGCAAGAAAGAGAGATGAGACAAATGCTTAGATGAAGGGGAGGGAGGGAAAAAGGAAAAACGTCATTGGACTTGGCTTTATTTTTGTCATTTAAAATGTTGTAATGAACTCAACCTGTCTCTCCTTTTTCACTTTTTCTGTTACGTATGTAAAATGAATGAATGAGTAGCTTATGTCCCATCTTAAATCTGCGCACTGAAACAAGGTTGCATCACATCTGGTTGATAAAGCAACAAATTTATCCACTGTTCGGTGTTTTGAAATTTAGAGATGTGTTGGAAAAGAAATTCACGCCATCACTGTGCTCAGCAATCATCATCTGGAAAACCCTTGATGCAACACACACACACACACACACACACACACACACACACACACACACACACACACACACACACACACACACACACAACCTGTGCCCTCTCTCTCACACCTTGCAGTCAAAGTGCCTGTTAAAGCAGGAAACGTGTGCAAGAGTGCTAGCTTGGGAATCGATTTCCCCCCATTAGTTTAGATTTAAACATGTCAAAGAGCTGCAGATGGTTTTGACTTTTCCTGACTTCTTCTCCAGGCAAAAAACATTGTATCTACTGTACAGTGGTTAGCTGGCCACATAGGGAACCACAAGGCCTTCATTCATTGTGCTGTGTGAGTGTGTCTGTAGACAAAACCTGATTCCTTGTGCTCTCTGCTCCCAATAAGCGACTCCTAGCTGCTTGTTTGATCTCCAGCCCCCATCCCCTCCCCCCTTTTTGCCCTGACTGCCTCAAATAGTGGATTCAGATGTCAAACGGATGTTATTTTTCTTTCTGACAATCATTAGATGGTTCTCATCTCTAGAGAGAAGTCCGGACCAATGCCCTCCTGTGGCTTTTCTTTCAGCCTGGACCAGCCCTGAGAAATAACACTGACAACCTCTCACAGAGTCTTCTTGACACGTTAAGAGAACGTGCTCTGTTATTCTTTGTTTTAAGCAAGCCTTTGATGCAATACAGTAACAGTATGCACCAGGAGTTCTTATCTTGGTGTTATTTGAATAGATGTTAGGCTACGTGATGGCATTGTGATCATACCTCAGTAAATGAACACACAATACCCAAGATAACTTTACTGCCCTGAATAACATTATTTCCACTCCATCAAACACAAAGTGTTTCTGACAGGTAAGAAGCACATTTTCTAACAGTTGCCTGTTTGTTTGACTGTCAATCTCTTTTCTGTAGATGATACTGGGACAAGGTGTATTGTACATTGAGTTCTGAACCTGCCATTTCAGGCTTGAAGTGACTCATATTTGACCCTTTCTGTCTAAGCGGGAGGTATGGCCGTCTTGCTTCCTGACCTGTATGTTGCTACAGTCAAAATCTAATTAACACAACCTGACAGTTTGCTCCTGGAAGAATGAAGATTAGCAGGTTTGACAGAGAAGTAGAAAAAGCAGTTAGAAGAGAGAAATGGAGGGAGCTGAGTTACAACTGGCAATAGTAACAAGTGAATAGTAATATGCACATGTTTTCTATTGCACTAGTGAGGTTGGTTTTGCTTAGTTTGTGGATGTGAGTGAAAGAATAGAAAAAGCCCTGGATGGAGAGTGAATTGAAAGGCTGAGAGCACATTTTAACTTCAGCTGGCTTTGTTCTCAGTGTGTTTGAGCAATGGCTGACAGACTGATAGTCAGACAGACAGTTCCTCTCCTAAAGGTGAAAGCTGAGTGACACACTGGAGGAAGCCAAAAGATGCACTCCACCAGGTGGTAGCATTTAATTTGACTGTATTGATGTTTATTTTGGAGCTGCTCCTCAGCGCTGATGTAACTCCAACAACACCCCTTTCCAAGATGTTCTGTTCTCTGAGCAGACACTGAGCAGAGCCATACAAGCGTTTGAAGTTTTAAGGAAATATGAAAGAAAGTGGGAAGCATGAGACCTTAGTGAAGGTGCAGGAGTGAGAGAGTGGTCTGAGAAAAAAAGCAGTTTCCAGTTTCTTTGTCAGTCAGTAGTTTTGTTATGCAGATTCTTGGACCAGCTTTTCCATTACCAATATAAAAGGTAGCTTTAGATTTGTCTCCCTCTGGACTATATTAAAAGTAAATGGTGAGTGACAGGAGAGAAGGGTAGCTTGGAGTAGTGGAGTAAAGAAGGTGATGTTATATGCACCCATACCCACCCTCATACACGCACGCACGCACGCACGCACGCACGCACGCACGCACACACACATACATATACACACACACACACACACACACACACACACACACACACACATAAACATGTTTGTCATTGTACAGCCAGCTCAAGCTTATATGACTGCCAGGTGATCATGCAGAATTTGGAGAGGCACTAGGCGTCTGTGAAGACCCAGCACCTCTCCTGATGAGTTGGCCCACAATGCATACTGTAGCTCATGTTTCCTTCAGTCTCACCACAAAGGCTCCGACTTCTCACAGTGGGCAGCATGGGGCTTTCACTGGGGAAAGTACACTGCCTTGACATCGTCTCCCTGCCAGCCTTGGCTTTATTGGCCATTTGGTATTGTGTGTGAGACCTTGGATATATCCAATTAGCCTGAAATGTCTTATTCCCCTGTTTTTTTAGCAAAAGTTAAATTTTAAGATAATTTCTCCAGAGCATTTTCAGACTCTGACCTTGTGGTTCCCCATATTGCATTTTTTGAAGAAATGAAAAGATCAACCAACAAAAGAGCAGTCAAACCAGTATATTGGCAAGCCTTTTTTTAATCACTTGAAAGTTGGCAATATATTTCCAGGCTGAGGTAGTCTAAAGTGGCTGATGCAACTTTCCATACCAGCATTCCCTAAAATGCCCTTGTAATGGCATCTCAGCTCAGTTATAATGTTTTGTTGTATTGCAACCCATGTTGTGTCTATGTGGAGATTTGAAACTGGACAACCAATTTGATTGCTCTAACTATAATAACGTTGATTCTCTTGACTGACACCATGTGACATTGTGTCCAACATTACTATGGCTAATATATAACTGAAAATGAGTGTTAGCTGTTGTTAAACAGTAATCTCTAAAGTCCATTTGATCATTGTCACCAGTTTTAGGTTGGGGTGGAGGTAGGTTCCTATAGAAGGTACCTTAAGGTTTCTTAAAAATAGTTTCTCAGGGTTTCTTAGAAATAGTACAATTAACTCAGATCGATGAAAGGACTACATGCTAAAGGAGTTTCTTTTTTTTTTCTTTTTTCTTTTTTTTTTTACCAATATTGAAAAATCTACTGCAGTGTTGTAGCTACAGTATAATCTAAGAGATTAAGATAAAAACATTAGTCAACTGTTGCCATTTAGGGCCACATAAGTTCAAATCTTTTTCCTTCCTTCTGCTCCAATTGGTGCTCAAAAATATTTATACCTTCTTTTGGATAAAACAAGACTAAGAGTGCTAAAGTCAAGATATAATCAATGTGATACAGATATAAAGTATTTTAGCTACAATTTTATAATTGTTTGTCAGTGTAACTGCATACAAAAGATTGCACTGACATAGCTGAGCATTTTCTGAAAAACAAAAAAAACATCAGTAAAAAGATTGCTATTGAAAAAATATTAAAGCCAGAGTCTGCTCTAGTATGCTACCATGTATGTTACCATTTGGTCAGCAAAAACTCAAATCCTCTAAAATGAACTTTCACTCCCAGTGAATTAAAGTGCAGCTGAGAGGCATCAGGCTGTACTTATCCCTAATGAAAGGCAGTGTATGGGGCCGTCAACTTCACAGAGACTCTAAAGAGAGTCTCAGTTGGTGTGGCTGTTAAACCTGTTATCCCAGATAGAATCGGTGCCTGCAAAANAAAAAAGAAGCAAAAAAAAAAAAAAAAAAAAAAAAAAAAAAGGGGGGGGGGGCGTTAGAAGTGCCACCTGCATCGATCTCCCCAAAACCTAACCTCACTCTCTTACTGAACACACATGCACACACACTTGCGCTCACACCATATAATATTCCTCATACAGGGCCACCTGACGGCAGCAGCATATGGAGGCTGGCCAAAGCCGGGGCCCACCAACCAACCAACAAACCAGCAGCAGCCTAGTGTGGCTCGTCACATTGCAGGTCGTAATTCAGACCCATGCCAGCTTTTATGTGGCGTTTTTAGCAGCCCCTATTCCTCGCTCAGCTATTTCTGAGGGGATAATTTCTTAAAGCATGTGGCATTACAGGTGCATGTTATATAGCCACAGAAAACTGCCTTGCCTTGCAAGTGTTTCTGAACAGAAAAGAATGTTGGCTCTCCCTTGATATCTAATTATTGATCTAATTCTATTACACTGTCAATGGTTAGTTCAGTTTTTAGCACTACCTGTAGGATTTTTTTATGTGAAGTTGAGAAGTCCATTATTCTGTCTGGACCAGTAGTCTAGACTCTAGATTAGCTCATGTTGTGATTTATGAAGGCTGCTAGAGGCATCTGAGGCATGAGGCTTCTGGTGTGATTGTAATGCCTCATTACTCCTGTTCATAGTTAGTCATAGCAAGCTGCTCCTGGTCTATGTCTCCAAGCACAGCCAAGAACAGGAGGACAAATGCTTTCTGTGTCCTTCAATGGTGAGCCATAGAGATCCAAGTCAAGTTTAGCAAATGTACATGAACAGCATTTACTGGTGAGAACATTGACTGTGGCTGTTACATTTGTCTACTAGCCATTTTGGCAGGCAATATCATTAACAAGTGGAATTGGAATAATCATTTTGGCCGATGAAAACTGATTTGGGAGTGGCTGTTGGATGGAAAAGTCTATTTCTGCACTCTGAGTATACATTTATATGACTTATGACAGAGATCTTGTGAATGATGTCACACATGCAGCTTCTGCGTCAAACGGTGTGCCCCTCAACCGAACTTTGATTAGTGTTGATTTTGCAATGAAGCAATCACTTGTATTACTCATCACGGTCTTAACTGAGAGGTCTGTGTAGGCAGCGTTACAGTTACTGAGAGCTGTTATGGTGAAGGATAATTGAATGACCTTAAATCAACGTGTGGCTGCTGTGGTCATGCTCAGCTTTGAGTTGTGGTTCAGAGGCCATAAGAGCAGAAGGGAATTCATTTAGTTGAACAAGGCAACACATGAACTAGGCCCTTCCCTGTTCTTGAAGAAACATGGGAATGTTTTGGGAATGAAAACGTTTTCGCATGATGAAGCTGAAAGGATGTAGGCACACACTGCAACAAGTAGGCTTTATGTATTAACAGGTGTGTATTAAAAACCTGGAATGACATATGATGTAATCTTGTTCCACTTTTCACTCCGAAGCACCAGAGTGCAAAGGATTGTGAGCTGCAAGGTAAAACATCATATTTCGTGTGGCACAGTCTATAAAGTATTTTGGCTGACTTTGTGGTAAGGATTTTTTTCTCCTCTACATCTGGTGTCAGACAGTTTTATTTGGTTTTATGGCTGACAGGGATCAATGGATGTATTGAGGAGCCTTGTGTTAAGGAAATGGCATCAGCGAATGCACGGCTTGTACTCTGACTGATTGACGTCTCAGTTTTGATGGAAGCCTCCAAGCCTTTCTTTTAGCATTCAGACAGTCAGTGTTACAGAGACCATAGTCTCTCTCCTGTAGAAGCTGTTTGCTTGCCCTTATGATTACAAGTGTCATTTGGTAGCTTAAATCAACACAGGTTTTAACTCAGCCCTAAAGTTTATATTATAGGCTGTAACAGTTTCAAGAGGAAATATTCTCGCAATCCAAGAATATCTATTGAATTTTAACTATACCATGAGATGTATTGTGATGTATAGGACAGAGCCAAGATAGTGAATTCGGGAGCAGCTGTAGATGTTTTCAGTTGACTGAAAGACTCTATTAATGCCTGAATTAGTCATCTGAGGAACTGAAGCTTGAGGGAGGGAAACAGTGGGAAATAGGGAAGGGTAGATGGATTATCAGCTCTGAGTGGATTATCATCTACTGTGGTGTGCATTCCACTGTCCTCTCCACCCCACCAGGCCTCAGTGCTGCTCCATCGCTTCCCAGAAACAATCCTATCCAATTTTGACTGCTAAAGGAAAAATCTACGGTTGGTAATGCATGACAGGACAACACTGGTATCACCATTATAAAACAAATAATCAAAGCTTTAGTTAAGCACGCAACTTGGGGGGGGGGAACTGACTGACTGGAGTGTATTATTTTTAACGACCATCTGTATGAAGGTCAAAGGCCTTGAGAGCAAAAACCTGATGACAACTATTCTGGATCAAAATAAAGGACAGCCGGTGCTTCTGTTGACTGCTGCTTTTGTTGTTATGACAACGGACAGTAAAAAAGTCTGCACTCAAATCTGAAAGTACAAATTTGATATTAGGTCTGTAGTCTCTGGACAGAGGTTTGCCATCTCTGTGAGTCCTTATAAGGAACCGCATGTCCTCCACAGCTGGACATGTTGGACAGTGGCAGGAAGCTACATACACATACAGACTCACCATTCTACACACACACATAGACAGGCCTCTTGATGTGTTTTCCTTTAACGCCTGATGAACCACGTCATTGCCATTTTCTCGCCTTGCGGTCTGCAGCTGTCTGCACAACTTGATTAAAACATTTCTTTTAGTAATCCCTGTGTAATGAAGCCCTCTCCTGAGAAGGATCTCAGTGTGTGTATGCAAGGTTGCTCGCAAATGTGTGTGTTTTGGGTCAGGGGTGCTCCAGATGGGAGGAAGGGGAGGGCCGTGTGTGTGTGTGTGTGTGTGTGTGTGTGTGTGTGTGTGTGAGAGAGAGAAAAAGAGAGAAGAAAAGAGTGAGAGATGGAGAGAGTAAGAGAGTGAGACTGGAGTGTTTCTTTCTATGAAGAGTTTGGGCTGTTCAGTTCCGATGATTGAGAAATGCACACATGGACCACCTTTGACCCTTGGGAACCACAAAACTCTGAGTTGTGGCCACAAATACAGTCCCTGCCTTCCCCTAACTCATGCTCTGGGTACAGACTCTTTAAAGAGTTGGTTAGAGAATGGATGTGATTACAAATTGTGGTTGAGAGATAAAATAAAACTGTAATCACTTAATTGCACCAGCAGAATCAACAAAGATTTAAACTAGAGTAGGATACAATGAGTAAAAGTAAAAATAATACAGAAGTGTAAAACATACATATTAATAGCCTAATTAGAATATATTTCATTGATAAATGAAGTGTAATCTCACTACGTTCTAGGAAGATTGCTTTAATATAGGCCTAATGTAAACAAAATTTGGAAAGCCCTTGGAAAAATCACTTTACTTCTATTTCTTGCTTTTTGAGTTCAGGAAGACTCAAAAGACACTGGAGACTAGAGGGAATGATAACTGAGTCATTTATGGCTTCTGCTGAAAAACAGCATTTTGTAAAGTCTCTATATATGAGGGTCAGCTGCAGATTGTTTTTCCACTTAATGTTTTTTGCTTGACTCAAGTCGACTATAGTGGTATTTATTTTTTTTTCATGCCAGCCATTCAACCTGATTGACATCCAGGTGGTAGGATGACAAGTTTTCCCATCCCCCTAAGTTGGCCACTTAGGTGTTACTGTTCAGTGTGAAGTGCTTGCATGATTTATAATGTTCATTTGGAGGCTTTGCAAGACACTGTAGTGAGTCTTTTGTAGATAAAAGAGGGGACTTGAGAGCAGCCTATAACTCACTCTGGTTATTTTCAAGAGGGGTCAGTGACCTTGGCTTGAAGAGATGGGGAATTCTGCAATACTTCAATACTTCAATCTGCACCACAAAGAAAAAAAAAGGTAAGCTGTCGGTCTACCATTCCCCCCATTTTTAGTCTGATTCCCTCCAAAGGAGACCTAAAAATTGGGAAACAATAGCAGTCGAGGATTTTGTTAACTGATTGATATGGGGAATGTTTGTGTTAGTTAATTAAGGTGTGACAGTGAATGATTTGTAGAAACTACAGATAACATATCACTTGTCCCAAGACGGTGGCTATCTGTTGTATCTATCAGACAAATATGTCAGGCCATAATGGATTACATTGGCGTTACTATGGACTCAGATAAGTTTAAGTCAAGCGAAAGTAGCACATTGTGAGGCTAGACAAATGTGATTGACTATCTAGTTGACTTTTTGTTTGTTTTACTGCCTTGAATCTAGTCTACGTTATCTTTTTGAGTACTTCCACCAACTTTAAACTTTTAACAGTTTATTGGAGTATCATGTTCCAGCTTATATGGAATTTCCCATTTGGCTCCCATTACGGACAAAATCCACCTGTGACAGGGAATGTGTGTTTGTGTGTGTGCACCTCCTTCACTCTGTGGTCCATTGACAGAACAGACACCTTTCTCTCACGTTCACATCTCACGCCGACCTCCCAGCCCCCACAGCTGTCTGTGACACTGTATTTTGGAAAGAGTGAGGGAACTGATTTTTGGTACTGTACAGGATATGAGTAATAACAAAAATGAACATTCTGGAAAGTACGCACAGGTTCCAAGCTTGTATTCTGGGACAGTGTATAAACCATTAGGACCAGCTGCTCTTGGTGATATTCCTTCAATCACATCAAGATGCAGATCTTAAAGAAAATTAAAAAAAAAAGAATTGCTGACCACATCTGGCCGTGCAGCTCAGCATTATAAGTCCGCTCTACACTTGCTTTCTCAGTAGTGTCCCGTCAGAACATCTACACTAATGCCAACATATCTAGATTTCAACACATTACTGGACATCTACATGTAAGAAACACACACATACACCTAATTGTATATACACACAGACATGTACCCCAACAGCCGTTTTTAATTAGGCTACATTTATTTTTGTCTGTAAAAGTACAAAGCAACAACCTACCAGTTCTGCTATGAGTTTGTACTGGAGCTTTTCCAAATGGCTTTTTTTAATGAGACTCCCCATGCTAGGTATTATTTTACCTGGAGAATAACATATGACCTGCAAGTTTGTGGTCTCTATCCTTCTCTTGCCTGTGCTTGCTGTTTTCTCCTCTTTCTTGTTTGTGTTTTCTGGTTTAATTATAGTTTCTTGTTCTGTTTTTCTCTCCCCTTTTTCTTATTTTGCAGAACATGCAGCCTTTCACTAGTATTGATGCTTAACAAAGAACAATCTTGTCAGATCTGAGTATTTTTTTATAATTCTTTTAGTTACAGGTTGTTAGAGCAGGGGGCCCTGTGTCAGCTGTGGCCTCATTACTGCTGCTGATCGTGCTCTGGCTGACCAACCTGACTATTATTGGTTTGTTAGTTTGCCTGCACAGGTGTGTATACATGTTTGCTTGCGTGAAAGCATATGTGTTGGCACGAAAGTATTTTGTGCATTTTGGCCAACGTAAATTTATTTGTGTCTGTACAGGTATGAGCATTTTTGTGGTTGTGTTTCTGAGTATGTCTGTGTGCATTTATGTGCTTGTGTGTGGCCTCTCGGTAAAGCAGGAATCACAGCCTGTTAGCTCGAGCCCCAGCTGTATTTTTCTAAATATAGTCGTGACCACAGTCAAACCAGACCAGGAAGCTGATTAGCCTGAGAACGAATGGTCCGAATGGATCTCAGCTACTATGATGTGAGAAGGGTTTGGTACAGACATGTGGTTACCCAGAGGCTCTTTGAATGGAAGCTCAGGCTCAGGTGATACCTTATGCTAGTAATGGCATAATGGCTCTGAGCCATGTTTGGAGCGAACAAAAAATATTTTGTGAGGGTCCTCTGTAAAGTCTACTCACTGTTAGATTTCGCTCATTCATTTTAATGACTAAAAATAATTTGCTGTCGCTGCTTTATGTCTGCATTTGAGCATGTACATAGAGGAAACAGTCTAGGCAAAGAGCACCACAGCTGGTATGGTGCTCATGACTCTGACTCACGCCCCCTTCACAACACTATGCCCTGTTTTGCCTGATTTTGACAGGGACACTGGACAGAAAGACTTTGTGCCAGTCAGTTACCTAACCATGCAGTCAGCAAGTCCGCCAACCTGCATGTCCTAGCCCTGGTCTAGTTCTTCGTCACTCAGTCACAGCACCAACAGGGGACAGGTTGGGAAATGAGGCCTAATGTTGTTGAAATACACCAGAGGAAAGCACATTTCATTGGCTGAAACTGAAACACCTAATTTTTCATAGCTCCTGACTAATTTTGATTTCCTTTTAACATATTCCTGGTGGCCTCTGTGTTTTAATAAAAAAGTTATTGACTTAAAGGACTACTGTGAGGTCAGAGACAGCCAATGAGGCACAGAAGTTCAAGCCAAGGACCCGATTTCTTAAATTATGAGTCAGGACTCAAAATGGGTTGTGGGCCCACTTCTGGTGGGTCTCCACCTTATAAGAGTAGAAGTGCGCTTTAATGAGTTTTGCTCCCTAGGCTACAGACTCTGCTTCTTATATGAATTTTACACTATAGCAGTAAATTTTGCATTTTGTGAGTTGCCCCATGCATATGTGTTTCACGTTCTAAGATATATTTTAGTGTAGTCATCTGTTACTGTTGTTAATGCTGCAGGTATTAGTACTGCTATTTTTACCTCTTGGACACTTTTGTTTCCTTCAAGGCCTGTGGTAACTGCGAAAGAGCTACCTGCCAGAAAGCTGTTTACCATGTTGCAGCAAGAAACACTGACTGTGCCAGCTACTTAATGAAATCCGATGAGTGTCTGGCTGTCCTCACATCCAGCATTCCCAAAACACCCTAATGAGAGTTTCTGCTTCTCATTTAGCTCCAAGATCCAAGTTGCTGTTCGCAAAGAATTGGGCATAATATAATAAAAACAGGTGCATAATTAAAGTTTTAGACGACCACATGCACATGACAGCTCCCCTGAAACGCTATAAACACTCGAATAAGCCAACGAACTTTCATCCCTTGCCAGTCCTTCCATTGAAGTGGCTTTGCAGGCACATTTGCTCTGCATGTGGGGACATTGTTGTTGCTGGGACCCCTTCACTTTCTTTTGTTCAGCAGCAATATCTAGCTACGTGTACACGCACACAGCCATGAAAGCATTTGAACACACAAAAACACACATGAAAATCGGTTTGATTGATGTCTTGCTGTATAGAATTCAACAGTAGTGATCTCTAATAGTCGAGGAGCATGACATTGCGTGGTTCACCTTGGTGCCAAATGCACCATATGTTGTAATAATTCAACAATTCAAAATGTATATGTGCGCTGTCGAGGTAAACTCATTGACCCTGTCAGGTTTAAAGTTTTTCTCTCTTACTGCCTTTGTTTTTCCTGTGCTCTTACATCTCTCTTTATCAAACCCTCTCTTGCTTTTTGGTCTCATAGTAGTCCCCCCTGAGACAACAGGCGGTTAAGAACTCTGGGCCTGCCTGTGTGCAGCTAACAGCTCATGTCACCCTGCCGAACCACCCAGGAGCAGAATAAAGGGAAAGATAAAGAGACACAGAGAGAAGGAGAGGGAGGGAAGCAGAGGAGTTAAACGATTGCAGAACTGCTGAGCGGAGGGAGAGACCCCGTGACATATCCCACACTCTGAACTGGGACCAGACCAAAATGGATGTGTGATTAAATGAACTGTGATGCTCGTTCCTGACACGCCGCAGCCATCCCTGGAATTAGTCACGGTTCTATTTTCACCAAAAGCGCCGCTCAGAGGGCTGCAGCTCTTTGCTTCCATCACAATACGTAGTCAAGCGAGCATATGTGCATGCATACACACCCCAAAAAAAGTAGATGTGTATCTAGGCAGAGGGCACTGCCAGTCCTCAAAAACCTAACTGAGGAACCTCACAAAGCAGAAGAGAGGAAAACAGGAGTGGAACCAAACAGTCTTGTTTTGAAGTGTTTAGTTCGGGCTCCCTGGGTGTTTTTCCAGTGAACAGAAATTCTTGGGGACTAAGAGGGAGGGAGGGAGAGAGAGAGAGATGTGAAGGATAGAGATCAGTAGTCATGATAATGGCAAGTGCTCCATCACTCTCAGCAGTGTGTATAATGCCATACCTCGGTTGGTGTGTGTGCGAATGTGTGTCGGGGAATCCCTCCTCCTGCTGTTGCTGATGTCATGGATGGGATCTTTAGAACTGAGGAGCCATGACTTCACAGCCTGGATAGAAAAAGAGCTCAGAGACCTGATTCAGGGATTTGAAGGACAGCGTATGTGTGTCAAGATGTTTGTGTGTGTGGTATCGGAGATGTGCGTTTGAATGTGTTAAGATTTGACTGAGTGATTACAGAGTGAATAGAGGAGACAGTTAGGCAAATATTACAAAGGAGGAATTGAAGAACAGATGAAAAAAGTGAGAGAGTGTGTGTGTGTGTGTGTGTGTGTGTGTGTGTGTGTGTCAGATGATAAATGAGAGCATGGTCCACTGAGATTCTGATGGACAGGGGCCTGGAGGACTCCATCCGACTGTGCTGTTACCTCATCCCCCTGAACGCTCAACTCATCAGCTTGTCATACACACACACACACACACACACACACTCGTGCTCACACAAATGCTCTCCCTTCACACTCTTGGAGACAGATGAAATGTTAAATGCGTAAAGATTCTTTTCAGGGTCAGGTTTCTGGGCTGTACATCTCTTCACATAAATCATCATCACAGTTTTGACGGAGGGGAGAGAAGGGTCGGCGGCAAAGAGGCAAACTACTCCTACCTGCCAAGTAACTAAGGAAAGCTTGGCTTGCACTTGGTACTTCTTCAATTTTCTGTTGGAATGTAGTTCTACCTATTTGGCCCCTCGTGCTATCAATGAGCTGTTTTATATTGCGATGTGATATTGATGGATTCGTGGAAGTCGTGAACCATTTGTTTCCACCGGTGTCTATTTCATTAAGTGTATGTTGGCACATAAGTGCGACTCTCCGTTCTTTCATTTATTATTGTCACTATATCCTGACTCTCTGTGTGTCTTTTCCTCCCCATGTACTATCCTTTATGTAACCCTGTCTTTCTTCGTCTCATGTCCTTCTCTTGCAGGAGCAAAAGGTCTTCGGCCCCCACCACTGAGTGTATTTTTGAGCTTCCTCACTTCACTGTACAGGCCACAAGGGCTCAGACGCTGTTGCTCCAAACGATCTGTCAGAGCTGGACCCACAGCATAGTCAGTGGAGCCCCGTTGACACTCAGCGAAAGCCTGCTCAATGAGGTGTACAAAGCTCCAGGTAAACAACAGTAAACATCTACAGTAGACCACATGGCGCTAACCCAGCATGCTTGTGCTTTCACAGCAAATCCTTTGTACACAATAATCAAGTTTCATGAATTTCTGATACCTGACAAAGTGATTAATGGTGTAGCTGTAGCAGAGCAATGGGGTTGTCTTAGAATGAACCAAAACAATAGCAAGACAAGAATGAGCTGACTCATTCACTGTATCTTTGCATTATCCAATACATTTGTATGAGAAAAGTTTTTTTTTTGTGTGTGTGTGGTTGTGTGAATGAAATGACCTCTGACCTTTCCACTGACCTTGTGCTGTTTGGTTGTACATTGAATTTCCATCCAACACACAAGAAATGACTAGGTGTGTCTATGTTTATCAGAGAGGAGTTTTTCCACTGCAGCTACTTAGCATAGCAATAGGTGTGTTGTGTTTTTCAGTTGTTGTCATATTGGAATTGTTATTGTAGGGTAGCAATTATAATTCTGCAATGGCAAGTTAGTCACTTGGCAAAATGAAAAAATACCCACGCGCACAAATGTGTCCTTTAGCAACTCTCTGTATTCCAACCATAGTCGCAGAACAAAGAACAAGCTACATCACTTGGCTCATCTGGTCTCTTTTAGACTATTGTATTAGATGTTAATGCGTTCATCATTGTAGTTGATTTATTGAAATCTCCTTTTTCTCATAAAGTACATTTACTGTCCTTTGTTTGTTTAGTTCCCCATAAAATAAAGCTTATTTCTCAATACCAGTAAATTGGCAAGAGAGATATATGGAACTGGCTGAAGCTTAAAGTGATTTGACTCTTATGAAAAGTTTTACAGTTATTTCTCAGAGCTCAGCACATCATGTGCCAGACTATCATTTGCCCAAAACAAGTCAACCTGATAGTGGCTAGTGAGCTACGGGCAAATAGTCTGCAGAAACTATACCAGGGGTGTAAGCACATATCCAAAACTTGAGGTCTCAAGTATACACTTTCACACAAGACACTTTGGCATAAAGATCAGCTTGTCTTGAGCCCAGTGTGGGGTACTGGACCTGCAGCCAAGGGCAAATTAACTCTAAAACGGTTTTACGCTTCATGTCGCCTAGGATGCCTTAATGGTCAAATAATAAATTTTGCCTCTTGTTAAAGAAAGGGAGGGGAGCCTGAATTCAATAAAACAGTAGCGTTTCTCATGACGGTAGCATCTGGACAGTCCTCTGGAGGGCCAGGGATTTTCCAACTCATTAGGATCATGTTGTTTGGTATGCCGTCAACATTCTCCCTCGGCCAAGCCAGCCAAGCTACCTTTTTCACCGTTGTGTAGCCGCCAAAATTTATGAAACTGGTCTCCCGTGGAGTGAAGTCAAATATTCCTCTCCCCTCACTCTGGCTTTCTCTTGGAACAGGGCTTGAATAGCAACATGGAGAAACATTTGCACATCTGGTCTGTGTGCTGGCAGGTTAGAAAAAGAGCAGTGGGGAAAAGAGTTTGGGTTTAGAAGGCAAGAGAGTGAAGGGGAATAGGTGATGTGTTGTGTAAGTATATGTTTTGTGGGGAAAAAACCCGGCAATAATTCCTATGATATAACCAAAGATGTCTAGTGCTGTATCTGCTTTCGAAATTGTGGTGACACTCATAGGCCTTAAGGAAGATGTTAGCTGTCCCAATCCCTCTCAGTCTTCAGTGTGACAACGTAAGTGCGGAGAAGAAATGGAAAATGAGGAGATGCAAGAAGAGAAAAGGAGAGAAGTTAGCAGAGTAAACTGTTGTCAACTACATTTGCTATAGTGCATCTTTTTGCAATCCCAGTGCAACCTTGCTGAATTGTTTTGGTTCCTGTGGGCACTGTGGTTGTGTCCACACTTTAACGTCATGATGGGGCCTTGCTGGCTGTTGCAGTGGCTACTTGCCTTCCCGCTCACTCTTGCTCTGCTTTGTTTTGAGTTGTTTCCTTACTTGTTGTCTAATTTTCAGAGCCCCTTATATTCACTGGAGGCAGTGCTCTTTATTTTACTTTCTTTAAACTTGACTAATATGGGGGCTATACTGTTCAACTGCTGACATGGTGCCACTTATTTGGCCCTCTATGCAGTAAAAGCGTTTGCATTCTTCAGCAGTGGCTGATTTTTTTTTTTTCTTTTCCACTAGTGTGACTTGCTGCCTGACTTGCTGCAACTGTTTGTGGTGAAAGCAGAGGTCTGTTATAATGCTCACCAGAATCAGGCCTGTGCTCATTCATTTATTCTTGTGTCACCAACCAGCAGTGGCCAGGCCATTGGAGGACAGAGCTCACACACACAGACACACACATGCTGAGGCCAAACACTGAACATGGCAAACAAAAACGGTTCACTTTGAACATGTGCTTTTTTTCATTTCTTGAGGAATTTCTCCTCCCTTCTACCCTTTTGATGTTACAGGGTTTTTCAATATGGAAGGTGTTTCATATCGAGGTCGAGCTGATAACACAGATGGTCAGTGTCCTTCGCGGGGGAGCCATTCGTGTATGAGATTAAATTCCCTGTCTAAAGGAAATTCCACAATTCAGCAAGGAGGGAAACGTAACAAAGCTTCAGTTTTAATCTTAAGGTACTGACAGACTGTAAAATGTTTTTTAAATAATGGGTGGACTCAGATTAAAGCAACAGTCAGAGACTTAAAATCATTGCAGCTGACTGGAACACAGCCGCTAGGACTTGTAAGACTTTGAGTTACTGTGCTGCTCACTGGCAGCTACAGAAAGCAACCCAGCGAGCAGCAGATGCAGTGTAGCCTGTGTTTGGTCTGCAAACCCAGAGACGATTGAGTGAAATCAGAAAACAAACCGTAAAATCTTATTTTCCTTTACAATCAGATGTTGTCAGTCACTGCTCATTGCATGACTGCTTGGTTTGTCATACAACTGTCTGTACGACAACGTTGATCCCCAGTGCTGCTGTAGTGAGTCTGGCTCAGATGCAAGCAGTTTTCTGTGGTGACATTTTATTCCAGCATTCTCCTTTTGCATTCCAGCGAAGCTCACACTAGTGTTATATTTTATTGGTGAGCTCTGCAGCAAACTGTATGTCATACTTTATGTGTCTGGTGAAAACGGAGCGGTGGGGAGGTGTGTGTGTGTGTGCGCGTTTGTACGTGTGTCTTTGGGCAGGCATATGTGTGTGTTTGTGCCCACATTAGTGCATGTGTTCTTAGTATGTGCCCCATTCGCCTTGTCAGCTGCCCAGAGGGTAACAGCAACTCTGTGTTTTTTTTTTAGTTTTGTTATGCTGCATTCCCTCCTTCATTATTCCCTTTTCCAAAAACCCACTTTGTTGTTTTCTTAATCACTTGGTTTACTTTTTACTTTTACTGTTGTCTTAAATTCATTGTCTCACTCCATTTTTTTCTTTCTTTTACTAATCCTGTATTTTTTTTCTTCTTCTCCTCTTCCCCTGTGATTGTCAGCGGCCAGCCCGTCTTACATGTTCTCTTTGTTTATACTTCCAGGATGCTTTCGTGGTTTGGAGTAGCAGCCATAGCAGTAGCAGTAGCGGTAATAGTAGTAGAGAGGAGCCAGTAATTCCTGCCCACCACTGCTTCTAGCCACTGCTAACCTCAGATTCAGCGACACACACTGACCACAGTGACCTCCCACACACTGCTAGAGTTTGCATGCATTTGTGTGTGAGCCCACAGTATGTTGTACAGCATGGTGTGTCTCTGAGTGTGTGTTGAATTTTAAGAAAGGGAATCTATAATCTGGGTGCACAAATTCATTTTCTCACTCATCAATCCATTATCTCAACATAATGAATATTCAGTGACAGAAAAGTAAGGACACAATTGCATTAGCTCTGTTTGGTTTCTGTTACCGGTACTCATTATCCCAGAATCTGCCATAACATGCCATATCACCATTTAATTTAATTGCATTTTTTTATGACTCACTACCACGATCACTTGGTATGGAGCACGAACAGTTTATAGTAATAACAAAATGACAGCACATGGCATGGCTAAAGCACAACAAACGTTAGTTGAACAAAGGGAAGGCACTTTTCAAAAAGACACCTGTAATAGCAAGATTAATTTAAACATAGATCAGCAGTTCGAATAATACATTGGCAAATAGCTGTCACTATAATTCATTATGCTTACATTTTTACATTTAAATAAAATATGATACTCATCTCCCGAACAACTGTCATTACAAAGGTTGCAGATCCTGTTTTTTATCCAGCCCCTTATGTCTTCCAGTGGTGTTGATCACTCAAAAGTTACAAATAGCCTCCCTGTACTTACACATACTTTTCCAGTTTAAACTCTTTTAAATTCTATATAAATATCACATGACATCATACTTCTGTGCTCACTTTGCCACTTTAGTTTCAACTAGCCCACGTCGTTACACTTTTGTGTGAGCTAGAGCCAAACAAAGACAAACCACAGTCATCAGGTGTCTTCTTGACCTGCAGGACTCATGGCCAGTAATATACGTCCGTATTATGCAAGCAGAGCAAATAGTTGTAGATTATCCCCAGTAAAAATAAGTGTTTTCGCAGCACAAAGTGAGTTTTTATATGTGACTGGGTGTCCTGTATGTGAGTTCAAAACATGCCAAACTATGCTTGTATGTCTTTGGTAATGATGTCTGAAAATGAAAGCAGCTTCTTAACAAACGTTTTGTACAAAATAAGAGAATTGTAAAGGATTACATTGTTGACACCAGTGTCAATAAATTAACTGGCTGATTTACAGTTATAGCTCTAACTATGTCTTATATTTTCATAGTTCCCCACTGTTTAATCCCACTTAAGTGTTAAAATAAATGTGAACAGTCAGATTCAAAAAGTTCTCATGGATCCCAGAGACTTGCGTTTTAATCAAATCCTACAATCTCTAGTCTATACATCTTCATGAGCACACAGAGTTTTCTCATTGCATTCTTCATCTTTTCCCTGTTGATGATAGCTTTATTGGATTTTGATTCATGCACTTACGTCCCCAATGGACCTTAGTCTTTCAATTTTATCGGATGTATTTATAGCTCAGTACATAGTCATGAGTCACAGAGAGCTCTTAAACCTACAGATGGTACATCTCTGGCTGGGGGAATATGACCCAATGATCTCTTGTACATGTATTGTAAACATGTATTGTTGCCCATAATATTCCTGTGTGAGAATATATCATTATGCGTGTGCATGTGCATTTTCCTGCTTGCATGTGTGCCTGTGCGTGTGCTTTTTGTGTTTCCGCTATGTCACGCTTATCAAACAGATATTAGAAGTCTTTGTTGCGTCCTTGCATCTGTGACATGGCAGTAAACCCTCCAGATGACACACACACACACACACACACAGGCCAGGATGCTCCACACTTTAACTTTAGACAGCTCATTATAAAAGATAGATGATTGTGCCTGTCCATTCCTTTTAAACACAGCCAGTGGTAAAAAATACTTCATAGCCTGTTTTTTCCTGCTTGTGTTATTTGCCTGAAAGTGAGCTGTAGCTGAGCAATGGTTGATTTATTGATTCATGTCACTGATGTCCACCACAAGGACTATGTGATGAACTGAAATGGTCTTGATGAAAATTGTTTTTTGGTTTCTTTGCCATATCAGAGTGACAGTTACAGTAAACATGAATGATCAATAATTTTTCCCTTCATTTGAGCCAGGCTCAGCTGTTGTCAGGCCTCACTAGGCTTTTCATGAACATTGTCTTCCCTAAATGAACCTTTCTGGGACCAGTGCAGGATCTCCAACCAAGGCAAAGGGAAGTAGAGCAGAAACTTAGGCCAGTGCTATTTACTTTCAACAATCTAAACTATTGTCCAAAGTGCACAAGTTGCTTACCAGTTTTAGTCTTGTGAAATGCTGCATTTTGAAACACAAGAGATCAAGGTAATTTAAATCAGCTTAAAATTGGCATTTCCACTAGTGATGGATTCAGCTTTAATGCAGCTACCACAGCTGTTTTTCTGGCAACTGAGCTCTGTGGTGGTCTGGACCAGGACAAGTGGAGGGGGGTCTGGTAGAAGTTGGTTGGTGGTGGTCACCAGACGTGCTCTAGATGATTGCTGCGTGATATACGAGCTGTGACATAACTTTACCATGACAGATATAGGGGCAAAAGAACAGAGGAAGAGGAAGAAAGAGTGATATAATGAGCAGAATGAAGAATGAAAGAGAGAAAGAAAATAAAGGTTGAAGGAAAAAGTGTCAGAAAGAAGGAAATAAAGAGACTGACAGTGTGGGTTGGACCTTAGTGCCCAGAAACACAACTAGCCAATGGTTGTCTTTATTGAACCCAGGTTTTGCACCTAATTGAGTGTCAGGTTAGACACGCAGAGACACACAAATGCACACACACACGTAGACGAGATGTGAATATGCACAGATGGATACCCACCTCCATCGTTAGCAAATCCTATATGTACTCCAGAGCTCACAGCATACGATCCCATTTAAGGCAAATGACGGCAAGAATGTTTGGATTCAGCGAGCCTATGCTCTCACTGCATAGCGACTAGAAGCATGTTGATAATAATAGCCCAGGACTTATGCTCTCACTCATAACAGTATCATTATTAAAACAAGTCTTTTGTTTTTACAAGTTCCCCCTACACATACAATGGGGGATGGGGTGGTTAGGAGAAAAAAAGACTCATGACTATTCAAGGTTACGTCAGGGAGATTATTTATACTTTTCTTCACACTGATATTTCCCATTGCTTGGAAACAAATGCAATCTATTAGAAGACCATGTCAACAACAGTTTTTACGCATTTTTGCACTGCATGAAAAAGGCTGCTCCTGTCATGGTCAGCAGTTCACATCCCTGTGATCTAACTGCCTTCAGGAGTATGGGTCTGACGCAAATCCCCCTGTGACGCTGTGGCATAATAAGTGTCGGTAATAGCTCTGTGTTATTGGAGGGGAAAAAGTGTCCATTTTCATATCACTCTGTCACCTCTGTAAACTAATCCCTGGTATGCTGTGCATTTAATGTTGTCTGGTTTTCAGAACTATCTTTTCTCCCTCCCTTTCAACCTCCTTGGTGTTTCTCCCTCATTCGTCCATAATGCAGCTGTTGGTAGTATAGTCCTGGCTATGAGACTGAACAGGGGAGGTTACTCTCAGCTCAGTTTTCCACTGTTTTCCTGTGCAGATTTTGGCTAACATGTTCGTCTTCCTCACAACCGTAATGTCTCCCATCTATTAATCAAGACAAGCCAGAGGAACATGCAGCTTTGCCCTGTCATATAATGGGCCCATACACTTAGTTCATGGAGATTATGTTGATAGTCCTTTTTCATTGTTCCACAATGAAAGTGAAAGAAGGAAGGGCATAAGCCTTTTTTCATGGTCTGTGGTTGTCACAAATGTCAGTAAAGGGATGGGAAGCTTAATGAAAACCCTGAGATGTCTGTTTCAGCGTGGCCTGGCCCCTCAATCAAGTATCCATACTTCTTTGAAGAGGTAACTTATTGGTTTGAGAGAAATTTCTGCCTGTCTACTTGTCTGCTTCACGGATTGACATAAGGAGCAGGAAGAAAGCAGGAGGGAAAGGAAAGAAAGAGGGTTTTTTCATCCATACACAACCGTATTTCTGACATTAAAAACACGTTGTGTCAGCATCAGAGAACCGATAAATAAATCTTGGATGGAACTTGAGACGGCTCTTGTCAATGAAAACTTCAATGAGCTACAGACGGCCCTCGCTCCACTCCTGGCAGATTGTGATGATGTTTTAAGTCAATCCAGACTCAGGCCTTCCTCTTTTCTTTTGTCTTCCTGCTGCTCTCGGCTCTTTCTCTGTCGCTTACTTCACTCCAGAGCTAATGAGAGAAGCCAGTGGAGTCGATGCAAAACAGAAGTTTGTTGTGTTGTGTTGTCCCACAATTGGACATCAGATTACATGGATATTTATATGTTTAATGGGATGATAGGAACATAAAGTGCCTGAGGTCCGCTCCTCCATCAAACAACATCTCAGGCTGACTCGAGACTTTACAAAACAACAGTTTGCGTATGCACACACATTAAACCCCCCCAAAAAACAGAAAAACATGTACACTCACAGACACATTCTCCCCCTCGTGGTTGGTGACTTCAGACACTCGTCAGGGGACATCAGGCTTGTCACTTCTCACCATGATTTTTCATTCATCATTCTCCCTTTCCTCACACCGTCCGCTGGCTTCTGGCGAAAGATATTTGAAAGAGATCAGAAGTCAACTGAGAGTGTGCCAAGGATTTTCTCTCCCCTGTTTGTTTGAATAGTAGCCCACTTTTCTGTCATGGGAAATAAGATGTGATTCCAGGCATGTTGGAGGACATGGATGATCCCAGTACAGAATCTGGAAGCCTGAATTTCACGTCCAACTCTTTCTTTTCTTTTTTTTTGGTCTCTGATATGAATCATTGATGGTTTCTCAGAGGCATATTTCCACTTACCACTAAATCCAATATACCATTGGCACAGTGTAGCACTTAAATTGGTAGTTGATCTCAAAGATCTATCATGCTTTTTAGAAACCTGGCTGGTCGTTGGTAGTTGATGGGGGCAGTTTAGTTAGCTGGCCAAGCTTGGGAGAGTTTCTGTAGATTCAAGCTTTCACCAGTTAGAGCTGGAACACACGACTCCCAACTCTCCCCCATGGAGGGTAAACTGAAATATGATATGAAAACCCCCTGCGACTGTGGTTTATGAAACGTTACCATCGTAAAGACTTGTAGGCCCCCACAGTGTGTCATCGATAGATAATGCATTAAACAGACCTAGGAAGACAAGGCAAGTGTGCAGAGTACAGTTAGAGAATAAAATAAGTATCAATTATTGCATTGTGTAGTGAAGTCGCTGATTTTACAGATATTACATATTAGTCACTCTGACAAATGAATAATGTATCAGGAGCATCATTGAAACAGTAAGGCCATTAACAGATACTGATTCAATACAAGCCTTTACTCTAATTCCAAAGTAAATAATGACGTGAAGAATTAAAATCATGAGTTATACATTACACATAGCAGTGAAAGAAGAGTTAATTTGATAAGAACTTAAGTAGTTGTCTAACACTTTAAAAAAAAGTCCATGTACACACAAAGAAAAGAACATCAGTGGGACATGAAACAAAATGCACTGTGAGTAGAATGGGCTTTAAAGCACCCACAGCAGACTTCTCTGAATGTTACTAAGCTCTGAATCAATGACAGGCCCAAATAAATCTGTTTGTATTTATGTCATCTGGTGGTGTCTGCAGAGTTGGCTCCCTGCTGTGAGCCAACCGTCCCATCTAAGAGTAGTGACTAGTGCCGACTGAGCACATAGCTCCACGTCACAAGGCCATAAATTTCCACTGAAACTCCCATTGAAGTGCCTCAGCAGCACCAAAACCCCAGTCACGTCTTGGCTACCACCACACACAGACACAGTCAGCCTCTGCAAAGCTGAGACATAAATATTGATCTCAGTGGATTATTGATAAACAAGAGCTCTCTGCTTGGTTTCTCTTTAATTCTCTTCCATAAGGGAAGAGGAGAGGGGGGAGAAAGCCTGAGAAAAAGAGCAAGCAGGAGTTATAGAGTCACAGAGATCTTGAGAGTCAGAGAGAGCAGTAATCCAGAGTTACATTTCAGTGACGGAGGGGCTGGTTTAGCGTCATTAGCTGCGGTCTGTAGTTTCGAGCATCTCTCTCATGGTGGAACCACACTGGCATTCCATCCTGGCTGCTACTTCAAAGCCAGAATGCCCCTTTTCCTTATGCTAACCAAATTTGTCAGGGCAGCATTAGGCTAGGGATATGGGAGATTGAGAGGCAGGCCCTCTCATCCAGAACTGTGTTTTAATGGCCTATCTCACCACCGGCTAATCGTCTCCTTACAAGTGGCAATGTGGGAATCCTCTGTGTCACAGCACATGTTTCTCTATCACTCTTCGCACATCTGTCGCTCCCTGTTTCTCTTACTCTCTCTCATCTTTCTCACTTGTTTTATAACTCTTTCACTCCGTTTTACTCTACACGTTGTTCTATTCACCCTCCCCTTTTCCAACCGTCTTCCAAACCCCACTGCCTAGGCCCATTAGTGTTGGCCAAATTGCTTCTGCATGAACACTCCTTAATTGTGGTAATTCGGTGGCAAAGAGAACCAAGGTTTCAATGTGCGGAGAACATGTGTCACGGCTTTAGTGGGCAGACGGAAAGGCAGGCAGCACCTGGAGGGGATGGTAATCATGGAAATTAGACCCCCAGCCTCTCCTACCACCAGCACTTAAACCCCATCACTGTCTTTATACTACGACCCATTATAGGCAGTACGAGTACCACTTGCAAACCCAACCACTCTAACCTCTACCTAGTGTGGGGAGGCAGCTTGGCTGGGCTGTCTCATCTAGGGAAGAATTTTTCTGTGTGTGTGTATATGTATACACTTGTCTCTTACTCTGTTTTTTTTCTCTCTGTCTACACAATCACAATTTTAGGGTTCGTTCCTCTGAATATGTCAACATTTGATCACAATTATCTACCAAAAGGTCAAAATTACCTTTTGATAGAGTTTTTTTAATATACCAGAATACCAGTGTGTAAACTGCCCAGTTAGTGTACCTATTTCTTTCAGTCATCAAAACACCTGAGATGAATTCCATGACCAAATGTCCTGGAAATAATGTATTTTTTCTTGGACATTTATAGTTGTGTTTTAGCCTTATTGTAACCCTACATGAACCTATGTGTGTATTATATTTCAAACTCAACTGTTGGTATGATAAGCTGTATGACATGACATGACATGTGAAAGGGGACCAGAATGAAAAAATGCTCCCATCTGATTATGGCACCCATGTCAGCCTTTTAATGATAAAATTTACATTTGTTGTTGTGATTAATAAATACATGCTGAGCAATGTTAATTGTACACACAATGAACACTTTCACTTTCTACGAATACTAATAATATAATAGATGAGACAATGGATTTTCTGTTACTAATAGACTGTGGCCAAATTAATGTTATGGTTAGATGAAAACTGTAGCAAACTGTAGTCAATTTGCCACTTTGCCACTTGATATAGTAGTTAAAGTCATGGTTCATAACAATAAAAAAAAAAAAAAACAGAAAGAGGAAAAGAGGGCAGAGAACCTTATTGTGCAGTTAACAGTAATCACCTTTAATGGACCTGCATCAGAGGAGAAACTGGGGTTAAAATTCATCAATACCAGGCCCATAGGTAAATTATATGACCATTTCTGTCCAGTATTGTCAAAAAGAAATTCCTGAAAAAATGTCCTGCAAAGGTCCTGGAAAATAATTTCTAGGAGTAGGAACCCTGAATGTGCATCTCTTCCTGTGTGCAAGTAAAGTTTTCCTGCAAACACCATATGGCATGCTGTGTGTAAGGACACCAGATTTATTGTAACTGCTTTCATTTATTGACTGTAGGCTGATTTACTGTTTTTGTCAGTTGCTGGTAGACAGTAGCATAACTTTTTCTATGAAAATGTCACTAACTCTTTTAAAGGAACTGATTATAAAAATTTAATGCATTCCTGAAGTAACCTTTATGATTCTTTAGTCTCCAATATCCTAAGAATCATTTTCTGGTTGCATAAAAATGAGATTTTTGTAAAAGTGATGAGTCTCCCCTGCAGACTAGTGTTTGCCTACTGCCAAAGCTGCTGTCTTCTCAGCTTTAACTGCAGGACAAACCACTACTGGTTCACCTTGTCTGTTTTCCTGTCCCAGTCTCTCTGCGTCTGTATTTTTGCTGTGTGTCAGTACTGGGCAGAATGCCAGCAGACCTCCTGCTCCTACTTACTACTTCTACTTCAGCCCCTCCTGACTCAGGAGAGACAGTTATTGTTTCTGCATCAGCACTTAATGGCTCAGCTGGCTGCTCTCAGTCTACCCAACTTGTCTACGTCTACCTCTTTTTCTGTCAACCCCCCTTAGCTGCTTTTAGTACCTTCGGTTCTCTTTTCTTCTCTGTCTGTTTTTGTCTGTCTACCTGCCCATTAGTGTTTGGCGATACTGTACATCCTCTTGTCAGCTGATCGTCCTCACATAAGAAACTGATCTCCAATGCACTGAGCCGGTTTTCTGAAAAGTAGTGCAACTCTTCCCTCATGACTATAATGTGACTGTGAGGAGTGGGGGTGTAATAAAGTGAATCAAAACAGACTTTTGAGTAGCTTTAATAGCTCTTTTAGCACAAGCCACAGTCTGTACACTGTACCCACTTTTGTTTTTGTTTTTTTGGTTTGTAGTGTGCATCAACCAATTGCTAGATATCATTAGTTCTTAGGCCTCACCTCTAGAAGTAGAGAGAGTTACAGGTTCTGCATACACTCTTAATGGGACTCTGAATGTTTTCAAGAGGATTCATTAAAAAATAAAAATAAAATAAACGTCCCCTCCCCCCTCTTTTGTTTGCTTTCTTATAACATTTCAGTGTTCCTGTGTGAATGGCCTGGCTTATTTGCTTCAAGAAGACTAGAGGCTAACACTGTGCTTCTTATTTTAAAATGTAGATTTGCTGGTCCAACACTATAGGCAGACAACTTTCCCATACCATTCCTCAAAGCAAGGAGAACAGGACATGTTGGAATGTGTAAAACATGGCTTTCAAGTCCGCAGATGTCCTGCACACACACATACACACACACACACAGACATATTGAGACATGTGCACGCCAACTATTGAGGTATGCAGAAAGCAAAAAAAGCAGCCTCTATATCCCATGCCGCCCCACCAATGTGTGCCTTCTCTTGTTTTAATCTTTTCTTTCTTACTTGATGATCCATCTTTCTTTCCCTTCGTATTTTCTGCACTACTCAGAGTTCGGGATGGCAAATCCAGCTGCCCATGGTTGCCCCTCACAGTGTTTGATGGAGTGCCGTAGCCTCTGGCCTCTAGCTGTGTGTTTATGTACTTCTTGCACCTGCCCGTGCTTGAAGAGTAACAGCACCACACACGTTCACTCACTCAGTCACAGATAGAAACATAGAAACGCATGCACGCACGCACGCATGCTCGCACACACACACACACACACACACACACACGTTTGGCTGTATTACACACTAATGCATCTCACACACATAAGCCAAACTGAATACCTCTGTTAAGTCGACAAACTACCAACCATTGTGCTTTTCCTCTTCCTGTGTACCCCACTTTTTTATTGTCTAACAGCTGGACAAAACATTGTCCAGAGCCCCCCCATGCAACAACCACTACCCCAGCAGGTGCACCGTGCCCTTTAGGACATCTACGTGGGCAATGGGGGATATGCTATAGTGATCCCCCTAATGCCATTTATCAAAGAGCAAATAGAGTAGAAAGAATGGCCCCTGTCATGTTTCAGACTGGCTTGCACTTTTAACATCTCCATCTTTTCCAGAAAGAATGAAAGAGTCAAGGGAACAGTCAGTCTGTGTAGAAGCCTGTTCCTCACTGTTGCAATCATTTTTCCGTCAGTACTGAGAAATGCCAGTTCAGTGGATCTGGATATCCATTCTCTAAAATGGTCTGTTCTTTCTGGGGAGATGGGTCATGTGTTTTTAGGTTCACTGAGACACACTTAATAATTTAGACAAATGTCTGGTGCAATGCTTTTATGGCAAATATATGTAAGCCATATAGTTTCCAGGAAGAGAAGCTTGGCTTTATGTAGTGCCTATGTCATTCTCTATCTTTCCCTCTGGTACTGGATCCACATCATATGTCTGTACATGCACATATGTGCATTATCTTGCACAAACATCCTTCCCTGAAAATGTTCAGTATGGTAACTCAACTCTGTTCCCTGTTTGCTAAAAATCTATGTGGTTAAAAGGTAAGGCAACTAAACTCATCTAAAACAACACTGATGTTAAAGGATCAGTTTGTAGAATTTAGTGACATCTAGCAGTGTAGTTACTGACTACTCCATAGCCTCACCCTCTCCTACCGACCATGGAAGTAGGTGATACTATGATAGTCGTTAAATGTGTGAAAAACATGGTAACACCTGACCTAGTCAGCCAGTGTTTAGTTTGTCTATTATGGACTATTGTAGAAACATGGTGGATATAGCAGGCTCATTGTAAGATCATTGTGAAAACAAAACAATTAATATTATCAGGTGTTTATACACTAATGAAGACACAGTTATGCATATTATATTTAATGTATTTTCATAGGCTACAATAGTCCCCTAAATCCAACACAGACTTGAGTGCCTTGACTGAGTAAATTAGAAACTGTGTACTTCCTACACACACTTCTTAGCACAAGAATGGGAAGGAGATAGAAAAAACAAAAAGATCATTGTGATCTTACTTCTTACAAATACCACTAACTAAAAACCGAGCCTGCTGATTTTGAATTTGACAATAGACTCATTTGAATACAGTACGGCCAGTTATTTTAAAAATACATCAATATTTATGCATGCAACACAATATATGGCTTAGTTATTAGAATCTGGCTTTAAGAGTAACCTATCTATTGCTTGTTTGGATTCTGAGATTAAACAATTATCATAGACCAGTTCCACACTTCCTGTAGAACATCTATCCTGTAGACAGAGGAAGTTGATATAGAAGCAGGTAACCAAAGCCACAAAGAGACACACGGCACTGCCCTGTTTGACCTGCCGATATATTAAGTAGCAGGCAGGGAGACAGAAGGAGGTTTATTAACGTTCCCATCTTCCATCTGGGCTGATAGAGGGCCTCTCAGACAGCAGGTGAAGAGGTTGTTGGGTAATTTGTCTGAGAGAGGGAGACAAGGGAAGTCAGTGGTTAGGGATTTTAGCAATTTCCAGTAATTCCCTTTTAAATGTGCTGTGTGTATATGTGTGTGTATCCACACTGCATGCTGTGTTACATTAAAACTACCTTTTAGTTGATTGCGATTAACAACTGCAAACAAAAGCATGCTCATTTTGGTGTAAAACAGCAGACACAAATTTATTTGTTTGTTTATGCAGCATCCAGATTTTGGATCACCTGTACAAATTTGACCAGCAGCGATTACGCCAAACAGACAGAGAAAAGAGCGAGAAGATTGGTGGGGATTAAGAAGAGTATGGGGAAGAAAACGGATAGAAGAGTTATATACTATGCTTATACTAATATACTAAGAAATGTAATAGGAAAAGTCAGGGATGGTGTGGATGTTGATGAAAGAAAGCTTTAAATGTCCAGAACAGTTTTTTCCTGGTAGCTTCAGGAGCTGATGTCAAATAATGACCTGTTGCGCTTTCATAGCCTCTCTGGTACCACTCATCTGTGCCTTATTACACAAAACCTTCTCACCCACGAATAGACAGTAAATCCCGGGTACCAATCCATCTGTTTCATTTGTTCTTCATCTATTTCTATGTATTAGTGTTTATATTTTTCTTTTAAGTTTTTCTTTGCTACTTGTTCTGCTTTTCTGACTCGTTGATCTCAGGGTCACTGGGCCAGAAGTTGACAGAAAAAGCCCCACTGAGTTGTAAACTTAGTCAAAAAGTGCTGTGGACACTTGTAGGAAATGAAGTGCTATCACTATAAGAGGGGATTATTCTGAGAAGTAAAGCCTTATTGGAACAGGTGATGTAAGAATTTAATGTGATTCCTTCAGACAGTTCCAGCTCCCTGGAAGAATGCAGCATGTGATGGATGGATCCTCCTCTCCCCTCTCAACAGGCGGTTTGGCACATAACTCCCTAAATTCTACAGTATCTTTTAGCCATCCAGCTATTTCTCCCTCCTGCTCCTGTGATGTGTTTGAAATAGCCTCTCTCCATAGAAATAACATTGACATATCATAATGGCGAGTATGTAACCCCCCCCCCCTTACCACAGTGCAAACTGTTTCATTTTGGAAAGATGGCAGATGGAAGGTTCTTCCACACTAGACTGCCATTAAGAGAAATAATCATAGAGTGAAGAGCACTTGAGGCTCCTGTGATGTAATGCTGGTGTTAGGTGAGTTGTAGTTGACACTAAGCTGGATACTGGTGTGACTGTATTGGATATTGTTTTGGAAAGATATATCCTTTATATTGGCCTGTTAGTCATATTCCTAATAGCCCCTGCTATTTAAATTAAAATGTTCGAGTCATTCAACTCTGTAGATTTCCTGTGAGCTTGTAAAACAGTTAGGACAAGCACTTGACAATTTGAGGCTCTTTTAATATCCTTGCTCTGCACCTTTTTAAAAAAAACAAAAAAACAAAATGAATCGGCTGTGATGTCGGGAGTTTTCTGTCATGTATCCAAAATCCCATCAGTGTACTGAACATGTTTTCACTGCAAGCTATCAAAAATAAAAGGTTTTAGATCCTGTCACCTTCACACCTCACAGATAAATACACATAACAATTTACTGGGAACTGAGGTCAAGTGGTAATAAAGGCATATCATCTTTTTATTTTAACAATAAAATATGTCAAAAATAGTATAATATGCAAATATGTTGAGATTTGACATATTCATCACGGCATACAGATACAATGGGTTAACTTTGGAAACAGAGGGCATCACTGGTACCCCTGCCAAAGCTTAGATAAACACAACACACTCTGCCTGGTGTTAGTGATATCTGTGTTAAAGTGCACCTGGTGTCTCAGAACTTTCGGAGAGACAGAAAGGGAAGGAAAGGGGTCAAGAACAATTAAAGGCCAATCAAGTGTTTAACGAAGCCACGGCAGCAGTGTTTAAACCTGCCGGACTGCACTTCATTTTCACTTTTTTTTTTTTTTATTAGGTGTGAAGTCTCCAGGCCCGTCACCGACTCTCGAGGGCTCGGTCCAAAACCTGGAGCTGAAGTTCTGCAGCCGTGCGACGGTGAAATGCGCCTCGGGAACCGTGGGAGCTGTAAAAGTGTGCGCCAGGACCCCAGGTGTGTGCAGCTGTGCCCTGTTAAAACTTTACTGCCTGTGTAGGAGGGAGAGAGTGAGACCGACTAGACTCTTCTTTTACTTTCTTTAACTTATACTTTTACACACTCTACTCTTGTCTCTTTCCCTCTCTTTCTGCCGCTTAGTCTTTATCTTGATTTCTTGCCAGCTCTGTGATTCAGTTGCTGTTTTCTCCTGGGGCGCTGTCACTGGGCTCCGGACATGTCTTTGATGGCAAGGATGTTATTGGAGCTAGTGTCACAGTGCAGAGTTCACAAGGTCAAGCTGCACATGATGTCAGGCAGATTATAAGATGTATTGCAGCTGTCAATATAGAAAAGCAATTGTATGCAATTAATTTTCTTATTTTAAATTTGCCATCTATAGGGGATGTATAAAATAATGTACTCATAGGGAGTTATACTTTTGAGATACAAAAATGACTATTAACTGCAAACACAGCTACACTGCAACACTTTTTCCACAGATATCACCTGCAGTTTTGACATGGATGGTAATGATGTCTTTTGGTCGTTTCATGTCACTGCTGACAGAATAGTTGAATTGTGAAATAGTGAAATGATGGAATTTGTTTTTATCACAGTAACATTATGTGTGCCCTGCATTATTTAGTCCAAAACATTATAACATAGTTCACATATGGCAACTTGTACACTCATACAGCCAGAATCAAGTAAATAATAAATCAAGTAAATCAATAATCTCTGTAATTTCAACTTCAATTTAGCTTTAACTGTGGTCACAAAGTGATTCAAGTAAAAAGGATTTCTGGTATTCCAAGAAGCATTCAACACAAGCTCTTGCTTTTATGTTTATTTTCTTCCTCTCGGCCACATTATTTATTTATTATTTAGACTTTCTCAGTTGTTAATGTGAATACTTTTTGTAATGTATTAATTGGACTTGAACTCCTGTCACTTAGGTTCGGGAGAGGGGGTTAAGGAGAAGCTGGTTCCTCTGATTCAGGGCCCATCTGACACCAAAGAACTCCATATGAGCCGCTGGCTTAATGAGATTCGCAAGCCTGAATCTCTGCTGGCTCCTGACCTGCTGGCATTTTCTGTTCAGGTCCCTCAGCAAGGAGACGATTGTAGAAACTCAGGTAAAAACTGTTGACATTGCATTCAATACAGTTCTCCTCTCCTTCTCCTTCCATCTATCAAAGTACATTACTCTGTGGTACAATTTCTTACTCAACCTGTGTCTTTTTCAAATCACAAATCACCATCCTGTGTTGATATATCAGTTCTTTAGCTCATTTTCCGGTTGTGGTTGTGGTGTTTGGACTTGTTACAGGCACTGGTAGTCCATATTCCATCTCAATTATTGGTGATCTAATGCAAGAGCCTCGGTTTGTTTAGGTCGTCATATTTTCCTTCCTCCCATAATGTCACGCAATGCCCCCTTTCAGTTATTTGTTTAGCAAAGCCGATAAGTGTTTTCCACTCCAGTATCCTTGAGGCAGGGTTGGCAAATCTTTGTCTCTTTACAGGCAGCATGAGTTCTCTAAACAGCAGTTAGTCTCTGTCAGCGCTGGGCTGAGCTGGCTAACAACAGCTAACCACTCGAGGATTGCTGTTGAAGGCTGCACTGATGTCAGGTTGCAGTTTTTGATTGCGTCCTTAGACCACAGATTATATTTCTGGTGTCAGTGCAAGAGTGTGCGGGTGTATGCATGTGTGTTTAGGGGGAGGGTGTGGGGATTATTCAGTAGCCCTTCCAAAAGACTAAATGCCATTCAGATCCCAAAGCTCAAAATGCTGTAGTGCTTGATTTAGTAAGTTCGATATTTAATGACTGCAACTCTGTGCGTCTCATGTATCTACAGCAGTAGCCAGGTATGTCCTCATCTATACAGCATGGTCTCGAGTGTTCTTTCACGCAGAAATTGCTCCTTTCTTCTTTGAATGAGGCCATCAATATCAGTATGTCATCACTAACCTTTTCTCCCCACCTGCAACTGCAACTAGTTCTCCTATCAAGCACCTCTGCTGGGCTCCCAGGCAAGATTGAAAGTAGATGTACTTGACAGTCTCTCCAATGTCATGGCCTTCAATTGCTCCCAGGTCTCTAAAAGCCCACAGAAGGTGAGTCTCTCAAAGTCTCAAAGTACACTCTGGGCTGTTATCCTGCAACCCCCTCCCACCAAACAGCAGATAGAGGAGAAGCCTGGGGTGACAGTGTAAAACAATACACCTCCAGTATTTGTTTTCAGAGTTGTCTACAGAGTCACAACTCTACATCACTTTTAATACAGGGCTACAGAGATTCATCGTGTGGCCTTTACTTTTGCAAACCCAGAAACTAAGCCCTGAATCATATCAGGCCCCCTGGGCCTTAAACATGTCAGTGCTGAGCTGGCGATAGACCTGGCCTCAGGTGGTTCAGGCTGTGAGGAGAAGATACAGCTGTAGCCTGGGGGTGTAGTGAAGTAGAAAGATAAGTATGGTTTAAGAGACAGTGGATTTGGGAGGTCATCCCATGAATTCCATTGTTGTCTGAATGTCACCCAGTCAATCACTGTCCCATTGCTAGTGAACAAAGTGCCAAGACACTGCTATAAATTGAAAATGTAAGGCAGGGAAAAGCTTACATTTCATAGGCAACTCACGGATTGAGAAATGTGAGGACAGCCATTGAATAAATTTTCTGAAAGTTGCAATGACATAAGAGCAGAATTTAAAAGCAACACTGTCTGTCAAGGGCTTGTTCCACCCTTTACTGCCCCATAGACATAGATAGATATTTTTAGGAACTCTGGTAAATTCTATTTAGTGCACAGCCTTAGACTATTACTTTGATTTAGAGAGCATATTATTTCAGCAAAGCAATGGCTCATAAAGACAGTACATATTTTTGAATATTAAAACCTGATCTGAACACAAACCAGAAGACCAAAAGGAAGCGAAACGAGGGGGAGAGAGAAAGAAGATGAAGGTGAAAGGGTGGTGGGGGGCTGACTCCCAGAAGCACTGGATATATCTCCAGCAGATGTGGAGCAGTGGAGGCCTGCACTCCTTCTCGTCACTGCTTCAATACTCCTCTTTTTTTCCCCCTTTCTTCTATGTTTAATGTTCTTTGTTTCTTGCTTGCTTTCTTTCTCACTCTGTCCACATCCCCCTTTTGTTCCTTAACCTTTTTGGTTTCTTTTAATCTCACATCAAGAATACTCATGCATACATCTTTGTCCCTTTGTTTCTGAGAAGTCTGAGAAGAGATTTGTTTCTCATTGGCTGGTGGAAGGTAAAAGCAATTTGAATTTGAATATATAAATATATATGTTTACATAAATTGACACACCACACCATAGAACCGCTGACACCGATACAGAATATTTCTGCCAGAAATCTTGCTTTTATCTGCAATATACCTGTCACAGTCAAAGCTGGAGACAGCACCATGGCTTGACGGTAACAGTTTCACCAGACTGGAACATTTCTCTGTGTGTGTGTTTTGTCAAACATGCTGCTGAAGGAAGAGCTTGAGAGCTTGCAAAGTTGGTGTGTGTTCACACACAGGCTTTTTTGGGTGTCTACTTATAGGCTCTGTGTTTTGTATGGTGGTCAGGCTTACATCAAAGCTTTTGGTCAGTCCACATGTCCCATGTCCCCGCTGTCATCCAGAGGTGACTGGGAGCCTGTTAGAGCAGTGTTAATGGAATGATGGATGCAACGCCTCATTCAGCCAGAGATGAAAGGTGGAGTAGCACCACTCTAAATGGGCTGCACCCTTTACTCCCATAAGACCAAATTTAGAGGCCGAACATTTTGTGATCATGACATTTCTGAATTGTTGGAGCACTTGGCCTTGGCATCAAACACATTTTATTCGTCCCATGTGGCTCTGTTGATTCCATTTAGCAAATTCTTAAAGCGTGATCATTATACATCGAGTGTATAACTTGGGTAGGGGCGTAAGAGAAAGCTAGCTCCTTACACCATAGACATACTGAAAACATTAAGCTATAATGAGCCGCAATCAACTTTTATATTCTATTTTACATTTGATTAGTCGCTTCTGGTTTTTGTAGGGATGCAATGCAAAGCACAGCAGTCCTGTGGGATCTGTCCGCCCAATTCTCAAAACATAATATTTATTTAAGGAAGAATGGGAAGCTTATTGGTAATCGACGTGAAGCTACCAGTGTGTAGTCACTAAAGTGTTTGAATATATATACTCACATGCCATAGTGCTTTCACATACATATGACTCATTTTCATGTTTTGGTGCATGTGACTGACTGCAGTTGATTATAAGTTGAGAGAAGCCTTGCCTTCAGTGTTTCCCCAATGGTCATGTATGTGTGATCTCTGTGTTGTCTCATTTCTTAGAGGATGTGACAGGCTCTGGAAATTGCCAGCACTTTCCTTATGGATCCTTTAATTCATCCCAGAAGGCATTTCCCCCCATGTCTTACATTTTCCTTATTTTAGAGCTCAGAACGACCCATATCTCTGAGGTCACTTCTGATACAATATATTTGGTCTAATAGACAACTAAATTCTATCCTAATGGCCAATCACACTCGCAAGTCTCCGTGCAAGTCTAGAGTACTTTTGTCCTGGCTCCTTTCTATGACACAGTTGTCTGCCTGAAATATTTTTAGAACAAATCTCAAAGAACATTGGGAAGTGTTGCTTTTCACTGTACTGTAAGTAATGATATTTTGAATAACTGAATGCAGAGTCCGGCATTTTAACGGCAACTTTGACACATGTTTTAATCTTCTCTTGATCTTTTTTGCTCTTTAATTCACCAAGAAGATAAGTTCCTTCAAATATTGCCAGTGACATCTGTTTTCTGTCTAATTGTTTACTAGTGAATTAAAACAAAATTCCAATTTACTTAGAAAATGAAGAGGTTGGGTTGGGTGGCTAGGGGTGGCGGTTGGAAGGAGTCCCTATACACTTGTAGAACTCCTGCAGACCCAGACTAATGTGTTTTCATTTAACAGAGTTGAGGTTGGAACATTCTAATAAATTAAATACAATTAAAGGCGTGGGTTTGAACTCAGAAGAACTAAGCAGCTCCGCTTTGAAATGTCCTCTTTTATAGATCCAAAGGCATACAGCAATTTCATATCTTGCTGTTAACCCTTTGCATTACAATGTGACAGTCCCACATGATTTCTCCTAATTGAGCGGTCGTTCCAGATGGACCCAACAACGCTATGATTTTTTTTGGCAGCAACAGCAACCAATGTAGCCAAGTATATCCCCTTCTTCTCTTTCATTTTCTCTCCTTCTACAAGAATCAAGCATGATTCATGTGTACGTGCTCTGTTATGACACCATGAATAGTGAAAAATCAATGCCATTATTAAATAACATGAAAAAGCAAAGTAAAGGCATGGAGTAAAATACAAGAACATGAGGCAGCTTTAGGAGGAGTCAGACCTGTGGAGCTCTGGGGCTGAGGTAGTTTCTTTTAAGTCAAAGCAGGCAGCAGTCCAGGTTGGCAGGCTGGATCAGAAGGGCACAGGTCAGTCTTCCACATGGACCCAGCTGAGAGCCAGAGACATGTCATCCTTCACGAGCACACACTGGGACTGATGCCTGTATTTCTTGACTGGTATTAGATCTATAAATTATTTGTGAATTTAATCAGAGTGGAGTGGTGCTTTAAAGATCACTAGGACCAAAAATCCATGGCCATGTCATTCAGAATGACCTTCAGTGTGGTAAATTATCAGAGTTACTCAAGAGACAGCTTGATCATTTTGATCCCTGGACAGTGGCTCACTGGCTGGCTGACTATCCTCCTTGGCTTGGTCTTGAGGCTGTCGTTGTTGATGGATGGGAAAGACTAAGGGGGCCTTGGATGGGGCCAGTGTGAGGGAGTAGGGGGCTAGAGGGCGTGTGAGGAGCTGGGGTTTGTGCTGAACCTCAGGGCGAGCGGCAGCCTGCAGGTGTGCCCCCCAACCCACCCTTCACCACCCCCGACTTGCACCAGAGGAGGAGGGACCAACGGGTCGGGTGGGCTTTATGATCATAGAGAAAGAGAGAGAGAGTGAGAGAGAGTGAGTGAGGGATAGCATGTGTTTTCCCCAGGCACGCCAGCAGCTGCGAGACAATGATTTATGCTTTTCTCAGAACTCTGGGATCTCAAAATGTTACATTTAATCAAGCACACTGAGAGCAGAGCAAATGTTAAAGATGTTCCCTATAAAGCTCTCCAGTTTTGATCTCTTTACCATACCATGGGAGCTGTGTGAATAGGGGAACAAAGTGATCTTTAATCTTAATTTAAACATATTGGAGGGAATTATGAAAGCTACATGGAATTAATCCTTGGAGAATTCCCCAGCCGCAGTAATACTAAACATATTTAGTTCTCTAATAGATATTAAAGCTGTTTTCTCCTTAATTACTGCTTTCATATTAAACAGATGGAAGAAAGAGTTTGAGTGTTTATACAGACTGAAGTCCACTCTTTAACACTGAACTACGCTGTTTACAGTGTAGCATAGTTAAAGGCAGAATGAATAGGATTTGTCAGTTGTGGTTTGTAAATAGGTTCAAAGTTGTCCCCTCCTCCCTAGTGACACCGTAGTTTACTCTTGGATGCATGCTCACAATCTGGCACCTGGTCGCTACATTTTTTTAAAGTCTTACCCTCACATTCTGAGGATGGTTATTGGCTTGGTTGCTTTACAACTCGAAATGGCCAGAAATATCCTAAATAAAGGCACACTACACACTTTTAATGGTTTATTACTGGTGTTTTAGAGGCATTATTTTTGTATCTATGCATATAAAGTCTATACATTAAAAAAAAAAAGAATTCTGCTCATTCTGCCTTTAAGTTATTATAGGAAAGTAATACATATTCTCATTAGTAGTTATTGTCAAAACCACATTTCAAAAATATTTATTTATTTGCTGCTTTATTGGTTTATACAGTGACACATTCATACAGTCTATATATGTATGTGTGTGTGCGTGTGTGTGTGTGTGTGTGTGTGTGTGTGTGTCCTAAGAGACCTGTCCACAACAGTCAGAAACAGGTGGGATCTTACAGTACTCTGGGCCTGTAGACCCAAAGACTAATGAGAGCAGGTGGGAATGAAGCGCCACCTGACTTTGATCTGACCATTTCACACCAACACACACACACACACACACACACACACACACACACACACATACACAACCCCCACACACACATGCACTACACTCACTAAGCAGTACATGCGCATACACAAGCATGCATACATATAGAAACACTTGCCACACATGCTCTTTGCCTCCTCGCTGAAACCATAGCCTTTGAATGGGTTGCACTGACACCGTAGATGGGGTGTGAATTCTGGGATCTCCCCTGGTAGCCTCCTCCATTACAATCTTTCAAAGGCCTGCCGTACTTTCATATGTCCATCTATCATGCTCTTTTTCCCTCCTTTTGCATGTGTTCACTCACTCCATTGAGTGTTAAATCAACAGTCTGGCTTTGTGTCAGGCAGCAGCTTGATGGCTTTAAGCTGCTGGCCTGAACATTCTCTGTCTAATAGACCTACAGTAGACAAAACTAAAAATACATTTATTGTACATTCCTGTGAGAAAACACAAATTCTTAAGCTAGTCTTGCATTTGGTCGGGTTCACTTCAATACATATAATATACATACATAGGTACACAGTACAACTACACCAGCTTTTACAGCACAGAGATTAAAATGGGTCCACACTCAATTTTAGATTTAATTCAGGAGCATGAAAAGGCCATACAAGGTTGTTCCATTTGTTTATTTGTATAAGCACCCTGTAACTTCCTCAATCTGTTAAATCTTCAAGGCAGCCGCTCTCATCATGTCTCGTCAGTCAGTGTGTGTGAAGCAGAGCAGGTAATGTGGAGATTAGACCCGAGGGAACCCACTCAGAGCTGGCTATTGAGGTCAATCATGGCCCATTACTGGAGCTGTTCATCTGTGAAGTGTTGGGCTACTTAGGCCACTCTCACAGTGCTTAAAGCCTGGCTGGAGTGTGAGGTTGAGGGGCAGGGGATAAGGGCTGAGGCTACAGATGGGGCTGGGTTGGAGTGTGACTGAGGTTAAAGCTGCTGTTTAGGCTAGCCTCCAATCTTATATGATATCACAGCTCTCATGTCACCATTTGGCATTGGCCATTTTATGTCCTTCCTGAAAATTATTCCATTTTTATCTGTTGCAAATTCAAAATGGACACAGGTTTGGGTTCGTGCTTAGACTGGAGAATAGATGAGAGCAAATGACACTTTAATGATCCCTGTGGGGAAGTTGGTCATAGCAACAGTAAAGTAACAAAATACTCCAAACAGAAAATGGAATATAAATAGAAAATTGGGAAGTCAGGGTGTGTGAAACATAACACAGCCCACATTACACAACATCAACAACATCAGAACAAGTAATGTAAACATTAATCAACGAACAAAAATGTGACCATTTATAGCATGTGAACAGGTGGTGGTAACAAAACAGGGACGTTTGGTAGTGCTTCGTCTAGGGCAGGGCTGGAGCTGCAGAAACCTGGGACTAACTGCTGCTTAGGGGAACACAGCGTTTCTGGTGCCTGCTGTCAGTGTAGGGCATCATGGTGATGTATAAGTGAATCAGAGAGAGATGAAGATTTAGCCTTTGAGTGTGAAGAGAGGTCATTCTGGGTCACCGCTGTTTCACTTTTAAAAGTTGTCATCTGGGTAGGGCAGGGTCAGAGGGAAAGCGGGAAGTAATTAGCCTTTTTCACCGTGTGAAAGTGGTGACGATATTAGCTGATCAGTTTCATTAATATGATCTCTGTAAAGACCTAATGACTTCTTTTAACAAGGGCCTTTTTGTTAATCACATTTGGTGTCAACTTCTAATGCAATGCATTTAAAATTTTTCCATCCAGTTTAATGTTTTCATTTATTTTCTGAGCTAAAAGTTTGCATCAACATTGAAATGTCAAAACAATAGAGAAAGGCCCACATTTCTCAAATGAGGCAGGTGAGCAGGACGCTTATGAAAGCAGCTGTATGTCAGCTCACAAGATTTTGAAAAGTGTAGCTTTCCTTTTATGCAATTTTCAAAATTTTAAGAAAGCTGTTTTCACAGGTCAAAAAGGCCAGCTTAGCACAGATGGAAGAGCTTTCTTGTCTTTTATGACAGAACAGCTCCACTTTGATGTTTGGCAACAGATGAGTAGCATCTCATTCAATGTTGAGTTTTGATGTTCCATTCATATTGAGACAACACCTGAAGTAATTTCTTTCTACAGCTCCCCCTGCATTTTTCATTTTCTTCTTGGTGTGGGCGGGGGGAGATGCTTGCCCTTGGTTACTGAGCAGCTGGAAAATAGTGATCTAGCTTGTCAGCTACTGGGCGTAATGTAATTCCCAGGGTATCCTGATTCATTTCCCACTAAGGTGCAATTCATTTTTAATGTTTGTCAGTGAGACATTCAGTGAATAGCCTAACACAAGTCCACTAAAAAGCACCCCCCATACTCCCAGCTCTATATACATCCCATCATTTCAAATTCCCATGTGACTGCAGAGTTATTACAATGAATAATTACAAGTTAAGCTCGTTAGAGGGAGAAACAAGGAGAGAGTAAGGACGCAAATTACCCCCAAACCTAAAGTACTTTGCCAGCTGTATCCTCAAGATTGTTCATTCATCATTAGTAAGTAAGGAAGTAGAGAAGGAAAGGTAATTAGTGTAGTTTTCACTAGTTTTAAAGCAGAAACACATTGTGTATATGTTGTGAATGGGAGAAGTTACGCTGACTTTTTGTTAGAGTGGACAGCAGTAATCACTGGTTAACTGTGTAGCATACAAGCTGTTTACACTCGATCTAGTTCTGGGCTGAATAGCAGGGGTGGAGGAAGTCAATTTAGTTAACCTTATCTAATTGAATGTTGTCACTGGATCAGAGGTTGCCACATTCCACAAAGTCGGATCAAACATCACACGGCACAATCAAAACAATTGGCTTGCCCAAATCACCTAATCAGGGGCTTGGGTTTATATTCTCACAAATTAGAGGGGATAATGTCTGGACTGACTGGAGGGCCTGAACGCTGTCTTAAGTTATGCACATTTGAATAAGTTTAGTTAGATATAGTTGTACTGGTACTTACTCTGTTTTGTGCTGTTCTGACAAGGTTCAACTTTATGCACTTTGTCTAACATTGTAACATGTTACATAACATTGATTTAATTATGGGAAGTAAGCTTTTAATTGAAATAATATTATTTGATGAAAAAGCAGAAACATTTTCACATGACTGAGATGTTTTATTACCTTCTCTTTTCATGCTCATGATAAACTGTACAGATGTGCTGATGCGACAGGCTGTGGTTTAGCATTTGCCCTGTGATAGAGAATTTCCCTTTCTAATGCCTTCCCATCTTTGCTGACAGAGACAAACATTAATTTGTAGCGGCTCCCTGTTCATCACACTACTTAGTTTATCAGTGTCACTGTCTGTCTGTGAGCCATGCTTCTGTCTTTCATCTCTCATTATTGCTGTTCCAGCTATGAGTGAGATCAACCACCACCTCCTCACATTATTAGAGGCTGGTTACTGATTCATACTCTGCCAGTCCTAAAGTCACATACAGGCTAACCAGAGTTCAGACAAATGCCGAATCAGCCTAGCAAAGCAGTATTGAGGCAAGCTGGTTGGAGTTCTGTGCCAGTAGCCAAACCAATATGTGTCTCGCCGCTTGAGTGCCCATCAGAAAACACACAGTGGGCGTGGGAAGGGGATGAGAGCCCATTAGCTTCTTCACAGCTCAGCTGCCGCGGCGCACCTCCTCCCTTGTACCTTGCTCTTCCCTCATTTCTTCTCCCATTCCCCCTACACTCCTCCACCTGAACTCCCCTCCTGTTCTGTACTTTACATACATTTTCCCAGGCTGCACTGTTGCCGAAATGGGTCTGTGCACACAGTGTGCAAAGCTTTACTACACAGAACCGCAGCAGCACTAGGTCTTCAAAAGAAAAAATGGGGAAATATTAAAAGTTAGTAGGCTAAATCCCACATAAAGCAGCAGTGGTGAAGATGAAGAGATGAAAAAGGAGTTGAGGGGAAAGAGGGGTTGAAATGCAGTGTAGGGGTGAGAAGGGGTACGTGCTTATATTCTTTGAAATTTCTTTTGATGTGATATGGGTATTATTACTGGAGCTCTGTGTTAAGACGTAATTAATTAAGCTAATTAAGCTAATGGTGGTTATGGGCTTGCGGTGTAGGTTTTGGGCGGGATGGTGGTGGCGGTGAGAGAGATCTCTCACAATTCTCACAGAATAAAAAAAGCAAAGTAATTAACAGAATCAGCCGGTAGGAACCAGACCCAAGGGGAGGAGGGGGTTCAGTGAGGCTCAGTCGAGAATGGAATGTGACACAACCCACACTAATGTTGGATTCTCCCATATAACTGGCTTTTTCATACACATGCTCATTCACACACACAGAAGAGTCTCACTAGTACCAATTACAAGTTTTTGGCTCTTTTTTCAGCGTTGGCTCATGTTCAGAAAGGCTTTTCGAGCCAGAGAGCACAGTGTAGCATCATCTGTTTCTGAGAGCGAAATAGCAGAGAAAGACAAAAAGTCGATTATGGAAGGTTTTGTTTGCCACATACCCCATACCCCTCTGTTGTTCAAACTGTATTTATTTCTATCGTCCAAAACCACAGCGATTTGTCCCAGTGACAGACAGACTGAAGAATGACTTCTCAGAGTCTTCACTCTATCGTCACATATTTATCCCCTAAATATGGAAGCAGTTCCATCTCCTTAGAGTTCTTAATTTTACTTGTTTTGTATGCAGATCTCTCATTTGTCTTCAGAGCCCTCCTCAGACCACACAGGAACATCTTTGCCGTCATTTCTCATAAAAGAGCCAAAAGTCACGCTGAGATGACTAAGTATATGCAGGTTTCACTAGCTCACTGCAGCAGAATGATTGGCAGCAGAAATGAAACAGGTTTAAAGCTGCAATCTGTAACTCTCTCTGCCCTCAAACTACAGCAAAGATGTCAAGAGCATGTGTTAGTGCTTGTGTTTCAACTTGCAGTTATTAGAAATATCATTGACTGACCAGCTGATATGTAAAGAATATATTTATTTAGTGACGTCAAGTTAGACATCACAATGTGGAGATACATTTCTTTGTATTAACACGTACATGACTAAGATGATCAACTTCAAAATCACAGGTTTCAGGTTTGAATCACAATACACAGGTGTTGCCTGCTTGTTTTTTTTTTTTTGAAACACTATTTTTAAAGATTAAACTCATGCTCATTTCACTTTGCTGTCATTTGGCCATTAGCAGTTCAACTGAACAAGCGTTTACTTCTATGTTACTGGCCGGCTGTCAGCTGTAGGATTAGACTGTGTGATTGATGTTTTTGGAGCACAGTGTTTGGATGCGGTGGGACTTTAATAAAATGCCTGTTAATCTCTTATTTTAGTCTGCTGAGGATAAGGCCATATGGTTCCAGAATTCCAATCAAACATGGAAATGTTTTATTTAAATTCATTATAAATGCACACACACACATCCCAAAAAACCTTTGTCAAAACATATTTGTTGGATTTATAGGAAGACGTAAAGTAGGAAATCTTTGTGTATTTTAAAATGTCTGAGTTTGAAACGAATGACATTTTTTATGTATTTGACTTTCATCACATGCTAACCTCTCTATATTTGTCAAGCCAAATATTATAATTTACTTCTTCTTCTTTGCATTTCCCACAATGTAATTTAAAGAAAGTTTGCTTTCAATTTCTTACCGAACTGTCAGACTGTTCATCAGTAAGAAAAATATCTGAAATAGATTTCAGTTGTTCTCAACGTTTTGCTTGTATAGTTTTTATGCTTAGGTACTTCTTTGTAGATACATGCTATACTATATATTAATCTCTCTACATATGGCTCGTACTGTGACACTCTCCCTTGATGTCTTTGACATTTTCCACTTGGCCATAACACTGTATGGTGTCGATTACATTAAAGGCAAAGACATTTAAATAAATTTAAACATGTTTGAAATGACTAACATCATAAAGTACAACACTGCTCCTGAAGTGCTGTGCTTATTTAATTTCTGCTTTGCTTTCACTGAACGTCTCAGTGATGAATATGAAAATGCAGTCGATTAACAGGTCCCTCAGTCAACACAGATGTAGACTTTTCTGTTTTTGTTCCTTTTGCAATTTTAACTGACATTTGTTCCTTTATTTTCTACTGGAAAGGCCTCTATCCTTGGTTCACCGTACTACAACAGGAGCAAACCCAAAGTTTGTAAAGTGACTTCTGCTGCAGCCATCCAAGGAACGATAATCTTAAAAAGACACCGTGTCTTTATTAATAGATTTGGAGCCTCCACACTATGTTGACCTTGGTGTCACAGTGTGACTGAGGTAATTTAAATCAGCTCTGATCAATAATGGTCAGAGGGAGTGGGTGCTCAGTAGCCTGGTTTATGTCAACCTACCCACTCTAGTCTCCACTGCTGACCTGGGACAGGAGTCAGACCCTGATGAATGTGAATCAGTTCACAAACCACGACTCCTCTTGTTGTTTTTCTTTCTGGTTTAATTATTTTCAAGGATTCAAAATTTTAAATAAACAGTCTTAAAATTGCTCTCTCTCTCTCTCTCTCTCTCTCTCTCTCTCTCTCTTTCTGTGTACACACTCTTAACAGACATAAGATCTTAGCAAAGCAATGCAGACCTGTAAGTGGTGTGTTGTCAGTGATTTAGTAAGTCATTATGCACTCAGAGTGGAGTATACAGACCTACACCAGCTCCAGAACTTTAACTTGGGTCATCACACCCCTTCAGCCTCTCTCTCTCTGTTTTTTCTTCATTTTACACCCTCTATGTTCTCAAATCTTAAAACTTTTCCTGCCTCCAGTTTTTTTTTACCCCCTCACCCTCTCACCCCACTTAACCTTCATTCACTCTCTTGGGCAGGAATGTTAATGGAAGCTGTCAATGGGAGCAGATTTTGAAGGTGATTGGGAGACCTATCCGGGCCAGGCTCTAGTGACAGAGGTTCTGGCCTGGAGAGAATTATGGTGTCTTGGGTGAGGAGAGCATCCAGCTCCCTTGGCCCCCTCAGCCTCTCCTGGTAACATGAGCCTGAGTGTTTCTGAAGGCCATGCAAGGCCTTGTGACTGGTCATCTTCAAATCATCTCAACTTTTATGGCCACATGCCTGCGCTCCCCCTTTTTTTGCTCTCTGTGCCTCTTTTTTTGTACCTCTCTCATCATAAAGTTTAGAGATAGGCCCAAGTGCAGTCATAAACAACTGATGACATTCAATTTTTAAATAAAATGGAGCTTTCTAATATGTGGATTTAACCTCTGTTTAACTTTCTCTAACCTTGTACCTCCCCTCTAACCTGTGTTTCCAGTGTATCAGTCACTCTGGCTTTATCGACAGCATCAGCATTCGGGCGTCACTGATGGCCTTTGCTTCTTTGGGATTTCTTGGGACTCTTTTTTTTGAGAGAGGGAGAGAGAGAGGGAGAGGGAGAGGGAGAGAGAGGGAGAG
>NC_040023.1:27357207-27384069 GCF_000972845.2 Larimichthys crocea
AAAATTAATAAGGAAAACATTTTACCATGTAATATGACCTGGTGTTTTGAAAGCTGTGGCTAATGTGTCTGTACCCACAGTGTATTAGCTTAATCAGCTTTTAGACTGCACAAACTGTCTGGACCGGGATGGAGGTTTGACACCCAACCTGGAGGCTACATCTTTGCTTCTGTGAGGCTGAGTTTCACAGCCAAGGTGTAGACTTAGCTTCGGGGCCTCGGACCTCAGAGCCTCCTGTCAGCTTGACAGCACCATTAAGGGAAGGCTGTGAAGTCGTCTGACATAGGCTTCTTACAGTACGGATATGTATGTGAGTTTCATGCATATGTTTGGATATCATATTTGTCTGTGAATGTATTTTAGACTGCGGTATGGGCTAAGAAGGAGCTGTTTTGAGATCAAGATGTTCTTGAAAAAAAAAACCTGAATTAAGAGGCATACTGGCCAGTAAGCAGCAGGCAGCTAATTTATCTGATTGAAGGCAAGATGAAAGCAGCAGGGTGCACTTAAAGCTCCCTGCTGTTGTCTAACTGTGTGTGTGCTTATGTGTATGCATGGGAAGCAATGGGAAGTGTGTAGGTATTTTGTACCCATGTGTTGAACTGTATGTTAAACTGCTACAGATGGTAAGAGTTTCTGCTGTGCTCCTGTTGGTCAGTAGCAGCCACAGGCTCCTGTCTGTAGGAGTTAAAAGCTTTTAGACCATGCAGACCTCTACGTGTTGCTTTAGACTGATTAAAGAGTAAGATTAGACACACATATGTAACATACACATCACTGCATACACACAAAACAGGATAAAGCCTCAACTTCAGCCTCTGTCAGCTTCTTGCAGCACAGAAGTAGTTAAGGGTCATTACAGCATCAAACCCTTCCCAAAGGAGAGCAGGTTTTGAGGGGTGGTGTGTGTTTGTGTAAATTTGTGTGCATTTTGCCATCAAGGGCACAGTGGATGATTGGGAAGCATTGTACAAATCCACTGGTATTTTGAAGGGAATCTCTAACTACTAACTGAGCATCACAGTGCAGCACAGGTTTATCTGAATGTGAATGTATCATCTATTATAAAGTAAAACTGATTTGATCATTAACTTAACTGCACATGATCTTTCATGCTTCATACATTTTCATGAAATTAAATATTTTCCATCTGCCTTAAGACTTGACAACTTATGGAAATCTCATCTCAGTACCATAAGATGTTGACACAACATTAGTCATCTGTAACAACGAAGAGAATTAGAATGATAATAGATGAGTGCATTGGAACAGAGAGGGGGCTGTGACAGATCACATGAGGGGAGGAAGCGAAGACTGCTGATTGACTGCTGAATGAGTCTGCTCTGTTTTAAAGTGTCACTGTGAGGCCTGGTTTTTTAGACAGGCAGAAGATCTCAGGCCAGGTGCAGACACTAAATCCAGTCTGCTTCTCCACACAGAGAGATAGATGACTTGTCTACATGTGTGGTGCTCTGCGTGCAGTAGGCCAGAATACACAGGGGCCTGTTACCTCATACAGAAAATTGGATATGACTGTGTGCTTACTCAGTAAATAACATCTATGAGATATGGATAATAGATTTTAGGCAACATAGAAACAAATTGTTCACTAGTATTTATGATAAAACAAATAAGAATGTTGGTTTACTTTAGTGCAGCTTATGCCGTCATGTAATCCACAGTGAGTTGATCATAGTGTTCTTGAGTTCTGGCGTCAACACTCTGTGTTATGATAGAAAGTGATTTTTTTCAAAATCAATTGCTGACTAAATTAAAAACTGTGAAGTTTGTTATGACACAACGTCAGGTTGTATTTTATCCATTCAAAAATAGTTTCGTACCATTGAATATTTGTATTGGCAATTTCAAGTTTGAAGATTTTAAGGTAAATACCACCTCTAGTGGATCTGTTGGAAATCCATTTGGTGGACTAACCGTTAGTTGACCCCTACCCTGGTCACTATTACACTGTAGTACACTGGAGTTAGAAATATTACCCTCTTTAAGTATAAGTTATAGGCGTTTGCTCCTTTATCCTAGCTATATCAACACATTGATCTAATTCTCATTTTCTCTCTGATTAATCGCCATGTTTTGTGACTGCACCATTGTCCTCTTGGTGCACTTTGCATATTTTTCACATGCCGTCACTTTACCGCTTGTTACAAATCATTAAAATTCAAAAGGAAAAGGCTTTTATCTATGTAGACATGTGCTAATGCTGAGTTTTGTTGTGGTAAAAATCTTGGAGCAGAACAGTCTGCACAAGACCATTGTGCTTTGGCGCATGTGTGTCTGTGTGTATTTTCTGACGCAAGTGGGTGTCCGGGTTTGTGTGCCTTTTTGTTGCTGAGCTTGGCGGCTCATGTTAAGTTCTCCAGCATTACAGGATCATTGAATCACTCTCACCCTTTCACCTCCATCTGCATCTGACAGTCAGACACTCTGCCTGTATGAGACCCGGCGAAATAAGCAAGGCAGCAAAGCGATGTGTGACTTGATCTTGAGAAGGTGAAAGGTCCCTATACTGAACTAATAAGCCAGGCTAATCCATAAGCCCTGTGATGGCCAGCACTCTCCCACCACCTCTGCCACCTTCAATGTACTGGTGACAGCATTTCAGCGCCGCTGCTTCTGGATCCCTCTTAGACTTTGGGCCAGTCAGTCAGTCGCCCTGTCAGTCCAATCTGCCCAGTCCGTCAGTTTTGTTTAAGAGGCTCTTTAATGCCCCTTGATTAAGGTGTCAAAGGTCACACAGTCGTGCTTTTCCACAACGTGTAGGGGGGGGGGACTGGTAGTACAACAGTGTGATAAGAAGCAGACGGGGGGAGGCTCAGCAAAGGGACCTTATCACCAAGTCACATGGTGGATTTATGACTCTAAAGAACTGTAGAATTGCATAAAGTGCCACATCAAGTATTAGCAGTACTTCTAATAGTATGGACCAACAAAACTCACATCAACACAGTATATTCCAAGACTGGCCAGTTCTGGTGAAATGTTTTAATTAAAAAATTGAACAAACAGGAAATGAAAATTGTCATTTTCGAAAAAACCCAAACATCCTGCAGCTCATACCCACAATCCAAGCCATCGACCTCTGCTTCTTAGAGCCCTGTCAAACCTCTATCTAGTTATGCATACCCAGTTTATCACTGTATTTACCTACCATATCTACATCAGCAAAAAAAAAAAAGGTCTGCTTTTAAAACAATCATCTTAATATTAATTATATAATCATAAATAATATAAAATCATGACACAGCAGCCTCAGCAATCAAACCGAACTGAGGCTGTTGAAAAAGGCCATGATACGTTATAATTTCAAGATGAGTAGTTGACAGGGTTAAAAAAAAATCCCTCAGGAGAGATAATAAAAAGAAACACATGCGTTTGTGAGGATGCATGTTCCCATCTATAGGAAAGATATTTGTGATGACAGCTAGATCTAACACTGCCCAGTTCTGTGGTGTCCAGTACTCTAGCCTTGTAACCCTCTAACCTCTGGTGGTCTGTCATTCTAGTCCCCTGCAGTGACAAGCTTACACTGCTGTTCACACCTCTCTTATCAGCCACCAGTCCTTCACTGCTATCAGAAACCTTCACCGGAGCTTCCTCTGTTGCCACAGGGAAGCTAGAGAGGCCACAGAGCCCGGAGCCAGAGGTAGACCCTGTACAAGCGAGAGGCAATGAGGCATATGGGTTCATCTGTAGATTTAGAATCATTAATTATGTTTGGATGTTCAACACATATGTTGATGTATTATTTTAGAATTAAGGGTTACCACGATCTGTTCTGCCTTAATTCAGTGTAATCTGGTTGTAATCCAGGGATCTGAGTTTAGCAGACCACGTTGAAAGGAAGACACCTTATCTTGACATCCAACAGATCCACTCAGCTGGTGCCCACACGGTAGGTGGTAGGGTGAACATGTGGGCACAGAGCAGCTACTGGGGTATCAGGAATGGAAAGGGCCATTTCAGGGACATTGTTGAACCCCCTGCCCTTGTCTCAGGTGTGAACATGGGGTCATCCATGCCAAGGGAGGGAAAGAACAGCATCAAACAGCAGGGTGCTGGAGACAGTTGTCAGACAGACAGACAATGGCTAGATGGTGTCACTCCATTGGCTGATTGACACTCTGGATAATGGACCACAGCTTCACACCTCTCTTACTTTTATATTGTAGGGGGTTCTCATGTATGTAGTCAAATGACCAAATATTTACAAATCTAAATACAATATTTAAAACCTTTCAATATAATGCAGTCCAACACTTAACATTCTAACAAATTAAGTCATAGTCTCACAAAAAAGTTCTGATTTAAGCACTGTCTGGTTGTATTGCTTTGCTAAATAAATTACTAATCCGGATTTCTGAATCATTCTACATGTGTCTGCACACTAAGTGATATACAATGGACACAAAGTGTGACTAAGGTGAAACCACTGCAGCAAGCTGCCACAGCTAAAATGCTAAACTTTATGGACACTGAAAATTTGGTCTTGAAACAGAGGCTTAATAAACACCATTTGGAACTTGAAAAGAGTGCGGCATCGAGGCTGTTTGTGGTCTCCACTTTAATGCATGTGAGTAATTACCAGCAGCTTTGAAGCGAGCACACAAAAATGTTACAGAAAACCCAATTACTGTATGAGGATTTGGAGAAGACATACAGAGATAGATTAAAGGGATATAGAAGTAATTTGATTGCTTTTGCTTTTTCTTTTTTTTCTTTTTCTTTTTTTAAAGGAACAAAATATTGAGCTGTTCTAATATTACAATTGCTGTACACTTGTTCACTCTTGGTTCACTTTTTTCTACCAAAGACTTTTTCAGATAAATACATAAATCTTTTGGTTTCTCTGACTTAGGGTCACTCTGATTGCTTCTCACGTGTTTGCATGATTGTCCTAACCTGAATACTTTATTGCCCACGCTTTGTCAGAATGACGCAGCATTGGGTGGGGTGAGTGTGTGCCGGTTTTTGGTTGGAATCGGTTGCGGTTTGGTAGCAAGTACTACAGTAATACTTGGTTTTATATGAGTGTGTCTCTCTGCTTTGCCACATGTGTTACATGGTCACTGGGCTCTTCATCTTTGTGGGTTGCCCTTGCAGGCTGCTATTAAGACAGGCAGGCAGAGAGAAAAACGGTATGAAGCAGAGAGACATGTTAAGCATCAGGGAGTTCAATATGGGGTATTAAGGCAGACAAACAGACCCAGGCTTAGACATCTGGGCTGGCAGAATATCACACACATAGTCACTGGGAATTGGACAGTGTTTGTGGCAGAGATGGTATGAACTAGGGTAGAATGTTTGAAAGAAAATCATACAGGCAGTAAACAGTGTAACAAGGATATCTTTGTTGTGGAATGTGAAATAAGATTTTAAGTTTCCCATTAACAATATTTCCATTAGGGTCTCACTGAAATATTCCGTTTCAGTACTGCAATGTGTTGCCTTTTATGTAGTTGCCAGACAGCTGAGGCTGACAGTGGTGCAAGCAGGCAAATAGATTAAGCTAAGAGGGCAACACGCCTACATAAAGTGTGTGATAGGACCAGTGTGGCTGCCATCTCCAGGGGTTCATACAAACTTTTGGTATGGACAGCAATAGTACAGACTTCTCAGTCTGCAGTGAATTCATGACCCAGTAACTTACTGTAGAGCAGCATCTCCAGGCCTGTTTAAGGAATAGGTCACTACAGAGAAAGCAGGGCGCCTCCCTCTGGGACCTGTGGTTTTACTGGGACAGCTCTCTGGGAGGCCAATAGTTCTTGTTTGTGTGTGCACATCTGTGTTTCTGTGGACGGCCAGTCAAAGGACAGCGCCGGCAGACATTAAGGCTTTAATATTTTTAGTACGCTATCTAAATGAAGATTTTATTGTTTGGTTTTGGTGTACTAAGATGTTGGGCCATATTCAAAAGTGGAAAGGTCAGGGTGTGATTTGTCAGGTTGTTTGAAATTTGGATTCTGTTTACCAACTCATTCCAAACTTTTTAACTTACAGGTGAGAGTTAGTTGGGTGGTCTTTAAATGGACTTCTCTTATTTAAGCAGCTTGGTTTTGTTTGACACTCAGTGGCCTTAATCTTTAGTGTTATTTCCTGCTCTCTCTACAGTTGTATATATGTCATAACCATCCTAAATTCTTTCAGACTTTCTACTTTCCTCCTTTTCCCCTAACTTTTCTCTCTTTCTTTTCTTTCTCTTATTTGTCACATTGATTTTCCTCCTGCCTTATCTTTTTTCTATCTCCTCCTCTCCTCCAGCTAAACTCCTCTTTCCTTCAACCTCCACCCCCATATTCCCTGTTCCTTTCTGTCAGCTCTTAATGAGAAAGCCTCTCTGACCTTTTTCATGTCCTTGTTACATCACTGCCCCCTTGTGGTGCACTGTTCATCATAGTGAGTTCCTCCCCCACTGTCAAGTTCATGGTAGACCACCCCCATGGGCACAATGACCATATCAAGTAAATTATCTGTGGATTTATTGTTCAGCCTGATGAAACAGAGTAAAGCAAATACTACAAGTAATCTCTGGTGTTTTATTTAATAGTTATTCACATTTGGATGACACATAAAGGTCTGTATGACCTTGCAAAGGTGGACACAAGTTCAGGAGTTTGATAAAGACTTAGTGAGTCAATAAACCTGGATTTAAGGGTGTTATTTTAAATCAGCTTATTAATACATGACTCTTGGGTCCTAGTGCGGCAACACTTATCAGACACATTTTTGTGGTTTGGTTGTGGAGTTGATGAATCTAATTAACAAATTTCCATGATGACAACATGAGCAGATACATAGCAGGCAAGAGGCCCAGATCACTGTTATACTGAGTGAAATGAATTGAACTTTTAATCATTGTGTAATATTATGATCATTCTCTGACATGTAATGTAGCAATGCTTTATTTTTCACTGAGCAGTTTTCCTCTGAGGAAATGATAAAGACACATAATCTAGAGGGAGCACAGCAGTAGCTTACACAAGAGGAGGGCCAGGAGCATTGAGTCTTTTTTTTTGTGTAGGAAATAGCCATGATCACGCAAATACCCAGTCACTTTCCAAACAGAGCTGACACTCACCAAGGCAAGTATACACAGGCACTTTATAAATATGCAAGACGGTTGTGTGAAATTCTCTCATAAACACATCCTAGCCTTGGCTGTGGGCATGTGTTTGTGTGTCTGTGTGTGTGTATTTGTATGCCCGTGCAAAACGTTGTGTAACTGCACCAAAGCAGAAGGAATGTGGCCATTCAGAGGTCCTCTCCTTTACAAATAAATATTTGGTGATGACAATATTGGAGATATGTTAAACACAAGGAGGGTAATTTTCTAGTCAAATAAACCTCAGCTCTGGTGATGGTGAGGGGGGCACAGATGTGTCTGGCATGCTGGAAAGAAAGAAGGAATGATAGGGAGAAATGAGCTGAGAGAGATTGGCTGATATATAGAGAGATAAGTAAAAATCTGTAATCAAATTGACAGTGTTTGTTGTTTTAATTGTAATAGACCTAATTATTTGTCTTACTCAATACTCTATCAGCCCTTTTTAATTTACTTCTGGCAAAACCATATTTGTTTATGGTCATGCCAAACTTTACTGAATTGAATTATGAAAGGTTGACGGAGCATGAGGGCGACTGATGGTGATGGCCTGGTGAGAGAAAATACTGCATCTACGCACTACTTCAGTGGTCTCTTGTTTGTATGTAATTTTCCCATACAGTAATACAGGTACAAGTCTTTGACTTATATGTTAGTCGTTTAAAAATATCTAAAATTGTTGGCAACAATAACATATGATAAAGCTTTCCAGATTTATCTCACCACCCTCTTACTGTGTTACTGCAAAAGGTGTAATAGCTATAGCATCCCCTGCCGACTGCCAACATTTAAAAACACATGGTTAACAGTACAGATGGTTTGTAGAAGAAATTCCATACAATCTAATGATATATATTAGCAATTACTAAAAAAACATGTAGGGGAGAAGGAGAAGTTATGTGTGTACAATGGGTGAGGCATTTGGGTGTTTCAGGTGTAATTTTAGGAACTCCCCCCTCCAATATGTCTCTTAAATATTATATTGAGTAATATTAGGCTGTGTTTTTTGAACTGCAGCTTTTGTTTTGTAAATTATTTCCTTGTGCACAATGGCTCATTTTTTTATGTAACTTATTTAATTAAATTGGTATTGCTCAGAAGGGATTTAAGATTTAAAAGATAAAAGAATTTTTTTCTTTTCCAATAAATTTTGTCACTACTGCCACATTAAGCAATGTTTTGTATTTATGTATCTTTTCCATCAGATGTGGTCTTGCCTTGGTCTTTGGTGATTTTTATGATAGCTTCAAAATTATTTTATTTACAAAGCCATATTCTTTACAAAAAACCATAAATATTACATTGTGGAATTATCACAACTTGAGATCACAGTACAGAGTTCAAAGCGAGTGTATTTTATTATACCCTGGACCAGACATGACATGAAAGTCTGGTCCTTACGTTGAACTTTATGAATTCCAGACTGTTTTCTCAGTCTCTCTAATTTAAACAATGATGTTTTCTAATGTCAGGTAAACTCTCTGATTCTTCCTCCTGACCAACCTTCTCATTCTCATGCCCTACCACAATTAATATCCGTCATATGAAAAAAGATATTTAGAATTCAGCTCTATGTAATGTAATAATGCCATGTTTATTAGATATCAGTATATACACATTTATTATTATTAAACATGTTCATTGATAAAATCCACAGTCGATGTATTGTGTTGCTTCCTATTGTCTAATCCATTGTGATATATGTAAGGCCAAGCCACCTGGACATCTTCTGTTCCTTGGTGGATCCTCCAGTATGGTGACACTGTAATTTTGGTACACAAAGTTGCTCTTCTCAAATCGAAGGAGCAATGGCTTGATCCCACCACTGTCATACAGTGTGAGGCCAGCCATCCTGTGGCTGCATGTACAGTATCTTGGAGCCATGGCATTACTTTGTTGCTCAGCTCCTTTTTTACCACGATGGTGCATTACAGTACATGATACATGGTGTATTATGTAGGATGTACCCCAACCACAGCAGATTCTTTTGAGGTATCATTGGCTCCAATGACCTTTCATGAAAACTCCTTTGTGGCTGACAGCAATAGATGTAATCAGACATAGTAAAGCACTGGAGGTAGGTCGTCGTGGGGTGAGCCAGCAGCTCCACAGATTATGTCCACACTCCCTTAACTTTATGGTGGGTTGGGATGAGTGGAAACTTGAGAGGGCCAGAGAGAGAAAGAGATCAGGACCAGAGGACAGCCTTAGTCACATCGCTAAATGTGAAAAGGCCAGAAGTTAACAGTAGCCAAAGAGAAGTGGCTGGAGTTTACAGCTTGTGTAAGATCTATTAAGTACAATTAGGATATGCTAATTATCTGCAGCAGATAAAAGGTTTTGCTTAGTTTAAGTTTGGAAACTTAAGTCAGTTTTTATGACAAAGTTTCTGAAGGAGGAAGATAATGAAGATGTCCACTGAAAGCAATACTGATTGCATTCATTGGTCAATATTAACAGGTGATTATGCATGATGTTTTAAGTGTCATGTTCTCACTATCTGACAGAGAAAATTACACAGGCTTTTGCATTTTAGTTTTATTTATGGACATAAAGTATGTGGAACTTACATACACATACAGTATAGGTCCACCCAAAAGTATGCCAGAGCCAGATGCTGCATTATAAATGGGTGTATGCAGCTGTAATATACTGTAATGAAGCATTTTTAAAAATGTTTAGCTCATTTTATCCAAAGGCACATAAAGCAATCAGTTTTGTAATGTCCACTGGTTATGACTCAACGGAGAGTGAGTAAAACATTTAAACGTGTCTTTTTTATTCACAATGAATGAGCACCCTTCGTGCCCTGTCCAGATGTTCTCTGCCCCAGCAGCAGTCCTGCACCGCTGTAGAGGGGGCGGCTCTGACGTATACTGTATGGCTCCAGCGGTGGGTGTTACACCAGTGGTAGTAGTGAGACTGGGAGATGTGTCAGATGGCACGATAGCCTGCGTGCCTGAGGAGATGCCAGGGTTTATTTGAACAGCAATTCTACTTAACATTTTTGAAAGTGTGAGTAGCGATTTATTGTTTAGCTGTGAGTCTGTCAGTGAGATTCTTATTTCATGACTTATCTGATAGGTCCAAGAAAAATAAACCCACACCTGAGCTGGGTTTATAGGTCTGCCTGACGTCAGGCCCATTATCCACAGCATTGACTGCACATTTTTCCACTACAATCTAATGCGTGTGTATGTATGTGTGCGCGCGGAATGTTTGTGTACCGCATGTGTATTTGCAAGTAGAAGTTTGTTTTTACTCCTGCACAAGATTCATGAAGAAGATGTGGTCTGCGGCTGCGAGGCTTGTTTCTGTGTGGCTATTAGCAGCAGCAGAAAAATTATGTGCTATTTAATATGACTACTGGTAAAAATGTTTTGTTAACTTAAAGCGTGAAAACTGAACGCGTTACCTCACTGGGAGACAGGAAGAAACAGAAATTACTGGAGCTTGTGTTATTTAGTCTGTCATTGACATGCAAATTATAATTGCAGAGTGTGTGTGTGTGTGTGTGTGTGTGTGTCATTGTAGATTTTTCATTCTTTTTGTCATAAAGCTTAAAGGGGCCTGTGATGTTTTCTTGTAAACAGACAAAAGTTATGCTTACATTCAGTTTAACATAACCAAAACACATGGTGTGTATCCTTGAGGTCTAACAAATGTGTTGAGTGCATTTCCTTCCTCATAAAAAAAAAAGACAAATCTTTTTTTTTTTTTTTTTTTCAGNAGACAAATCTTTTTTTTTTTTTTTTTTTTCAGTATTTGAAATCCAGCCTTGTTTACGTACATATTTACTAGCTTGCAGTCTTTTTTCCTGTCTTTGTTGGCACTTTGCTGCATATCTTGGCGTGGTACCACCACCTGTGTGTCCTCATGTGTATGCACAAGATAAACAAAACTGGGACCCACTCATCAAAACATCTCCATTGTGCTACTTGAAGTCTAAAACCCCTCAGGGAACCTTTAAGCCAGGTACCTGACATCATGTGGGTCAGGTCTGTGCCTTGAATGCTTTACTGAGGCAGAACTCACTATTTTGCAACATTATCTCCTGTCTGATCCAACACTGTTTCAGGTTCCTGACCTCACTGCAACCAAAGCATGAGCTGAACACAATCTTTTAAAGTTAGGTAATGCACTGCGGACCTTTGGTGACCATCCCTTAGGCTTGGAATAAGAGATCAGTTCATTTCAGCTTGTTGTCTGCTCTTTATTACTCAGCTCCTCTGGTGCTGAAAGAGATGACTGGCTGCACCCAGTCCACAGCTTGGATTGAATATAATGGAACTGTTTGGAATGGTGTCTCGGAGTGTTCATACATCCATAGTATATAGCTTTAAGGGAATCGTCATGTAGTCAAAAGAAGAAAGAAAAACAAAAGTAAGACGAGTAAGAGATCAGTTTGTGGTCAGTATTGTATTTAGCAAATCATCCTCTCTTCTCCTTTCCCTCCTCGTGCCAGTGAGTGATGCTTGGGTGGAGGGAGTACTCTAGACTCATAGGATAAAGGTTGATAATCATGTTCCACCAGTGGAACTCCTTTGATGTGAGTTGTTGTTTCTTTGGGGCTCTCTGCCTGGACGCATCCCCCTCCAGCAGCTGTGCACTGGGCGGCCAAGAGCACAGAGGGTGAGACGAACTGAGGTGGAGTGTCCTGAAGTACTGTAGACACGGACACACACACATACACACAGGATATACTGACCTGGCTTTGTGCAAAAAAAACCCTAAAGTAAGTCATAACTGATTTCTGGCCGGTTGTGCAAAAATTACATTGTAATTTTTCAAATTAGCCATGGGGTTTGGTGGGCATGCATTACTAATATGTCCACTGATAGTATACATATATATACATACACATTCACATATACAATGTCATGCATTGAGCTGAACCATCTTGCATTATGATTGCAAATGGTATTGAGGGTAATTCTGTGCTCCCAGAATCCCCTAAGGATTCTGACAGTGTTTTTTGCACTGCATCAACCGAATATCCTGCACATTACAGCTACAGCAGAAAGGAAATACATGCATGCATGCACTGGTCATACCTACCTACGAACCTACACTTATTTCTCGTTAGAATTGCACATTCACTCACATGCCATTAGTGCAACGGCGCAAGGTGCAGGTGCCTCCTAGCACCAGTGACTGGTGTTATTGTAATGGGCAGCTCCCACCACAGATGAGATAGTGTGTGTAGACATAACAGCCAAGATGAAAGCAGGTTGGAGAGAGATGCTATAAACTTGAGGGGCATGGCAGAAGTTAAAAGGAAGGTATAGTTCATACTCCATACTTCATGTTTCATCCTTTAGCAACACAAGTCATTAGCCTTTAGGGGAAACAGTACCCAGTGCCTAGCAAAGGCCCAGATGGATGGCCCTGTATCAGCATGCCAGCCTGTTCACTTAGAATTTATTATTCTACCGAAGGGACTTACTGGTTTAGCTGCTCGGATGAAGACAAATATGGGTCTATGATTTTGACCCTTTCTATTTGAGAAATGAGGGCAACTTGCACCTTAAATTGTTCTTTAGAGTACTCTTATTCTCGTTCCTTTATACCCCCGCCCTCTCTCTCTCCCCTGCTCTCCCTCCCTTTCCTCTCTAGTTCCCTGCGCCTCAGGCAGTTGTGTTCATTAACCCTTGATGTAATTATTTTTGTTTTAGTCTCATATTGCTGACATTTCAACTCAGGGGCTCCTCAATCAGGATTAACCCAAACCGCAAGAAATCACACTTCACAGCCTTTTCTTACAGCAGCGCTTGTTGCCTCCAATTTCAGTCAAATTAAAGGTTTATTTTATTTGGTCGTTTTTTTCACCCGGGCCCTGTACTGTGAGAAAACAAACCAGACTGCTTCCCTTTGATTTGCCGGTTGGTAGTGGCTTTCTCAGTATCCCTAACTCTCTCTCTCTGTCTCTCTGTCTCTCGGTAGGCACAAAGCAGTCCTCTGTGCAGGCACTCGTATGAAAGATTGAGATCACACAGGTGGTAGCAGTATGACCATCTGTGTGAAGCAAACGTCTCATGTATTTGGTCATTTAGCAACACAGGTGTGACAGCACTGAATTCATTCGTACTCTGATGTTTGTAATAAGGGTTACTTCTTTCTGAAATTCATCTTTAAGACATTACAAGCAGTATTCTCACTCAATGTTTAGATTCTTTCCATAGGATTTTGTCTATGAAGTGATGAAATGAATGAAGGAAACTGCACCTACACTGTTAATGTATTGCTAGTTTGAAATGATATTAGCATATTCCAGTTCCAGTATATAATGTAAATACAGCAGATTTAAAGTAACAATCTAGTGTATACATGCTTTCCTTCTCAAAACTGTTTCCCTCTCTTTGCCTTGGGGGCCTTAAGGTCCACAGGAACCCTCGACTTGTCTTCCTGCTCCAGGGGCACTTAGTCTCAACACAGTAGTAATAAACTCTCATCACTCCGAGTCAGGGGTGTGCGTATGTCTGTCTGTTACTCCAAAAGTGTGTGTATGTGTGTGTGTGTGTGTGTGTGTGTCAGCAGCAGTAGTCATAGACGAAGCAGTAGTTGTAAAACCTCATCACTTTTAGTGGTCCTCCGGGGTTCCTGGACTCCTCTCGCTGTGTGTGGTTTGACCTGCCGTGGCCCTTCAGCCCCCCACATGCCCACTTAGATAAACAGGCAGTAAACACAGGCAGTCCTAGCACCACTCTCTTCCCCTCACAGCATATACAAGGCCTGCAGATGAAAGGACTGGTTCCCGACACTAATAGCCACTAGAGATTAGCTTCTACAAGCCTCCTTTGGCTCATAATTAAAAGTTCAGCCACCATGTTCATGCAAAGCTTCTAATAATAGTAAAATACCCATCTCAGATCACCTGTCCTACATCTTATAGATGCACTTCCTTTACCTGAAGTAGAAATTTAAGCTGCCCTCGCTGCCCCCGTTTACAACATAGTAACTGCTGCAAAAAGCAACAAATGTGGGTCCAGACAGCTTGCATAAATAAGGGTTAAATAACTGAACATGTCTGCTTGACGATTCTCTGTGGATACAAGCCACGGCCATGACACTATGATAAATGCAGGCCTTGGTTAAATGAGCTGGCTAAGTTATTGGGAATGTTTTTTTATTAGCTTATCAGGCTTGCAGGCATATCTGAAAATGAGCATACGGTCAATGTAGGGCCACAAGGTTTGCCATATGAAATTGTTGATAATTTTGAGTCAGGAGGCTCATGCAGTAACATGTTTCTGATATCACAAGATATTTTCTTGGCAGGTCTTGGTCTGAGGAGTTAAGTGTGTGGTGTGTGATTTTGGCCTACATTCTTCCTCTGTGTGGAGGTTTAGGTTTTGCCACTAAACAGATTATTGACCAACTATGGTTCAGAGGAACAGAGATTTCCTGCTCTAGCTGTGTTTGCCAGCATCAGAGCTGGTGGGTCATTGTGATGAATTATTCATCTCCCTGTAGAAACCGTGCTTTTTAAAGATAATATTAAGGGTTAATTATGATAAGCAATACTCTGGGTCAGAGAACAATTTTTCCTCCAACATGTCTCCTACTCTCCCATAACATTCTTTTAAATGGCATGGGTCACTAATTCTCCAAACTTGATCCTTTGTGAATTTCTTGAGTCTAGACAGAAAACATTTTCATCAAGTTTAATATTTCCATGGAGACATTCATGTAAGGCTTTTTTGGATCACCTTGGGATTTATCCCGTCGCCATGGCCAAATATGTCATCTCCCCTTTTTTTCATCAGTAGACAGACGTCGGTAAAGAAGGGAGATAGATTGTTGGCGAGCTGGCCTTTGCTGCTCTCACCGTCTGCGGTGTCTCAGCATTGCATGTATAAGAAATGTTGCAGTGGTGTTATGAGATGAACAACAGTCTACAGAATAAGTGTTCTAATATTGGCCTGACAGCAGTATGTGTGTACTCTTAACTCTTGTGCATTGGCATAGTGCGTTTATGTTTTCATATGGACATTTTTATGAGTCTTTTTTTTTTTTTTTTTTTTTTACAAATTAGACAGCAAGAATGAGAATTGGACCAAAAGGGGGGTCTTGTCCCTTGAGATGTGTGTCCTGATGATAACTCTCAGATTAGAGGTTGAAGGATAAGTGCAGCCTCTCTGGCAGCTGCTGCTGCTGCTGCTGCATTTCTACCTTCAAAGACTTGTCCATCCTCCCTCCTCTTTCCCTCCCTCTCTTCTGTGCTTCCTCCCCATCCCCATATATCTCTCCTGCCTTCCCACCCTCTCTCTCTTTCTTTTAACCCACCACTTTCCTCTCCTCCCTTCCTCCCCCTGTCCCTTCTCTGTGTTTTTTGTCCCTATCCCTATCCTTCCCCATCTCCCTCTCCTGACTCAGTCATGTTGGTCTGCAATAAGCCAGTCTTGGGAGAATTTCAAGTGTGTTTAGAGTAGCTGACTCATCACTGCTTTTCTGCCATGGTTTGTTAATTTAGGGCAGCTGATAGTAGTTTGGACGTCCTGTGTTGCAGGTGGCCCAAGCATTCTTTATTTGTGTGTACGTGCACAAGTATGTCTGTCTGTATGTGTGATGTCTGACTGTATTAAATACAGCTCTGAAGGGTATAAACACATCTTCCTTATCATCAGCGTGTGTGTGCAGACATAAGTGACATCCTCCAAAAACAATGCACACTCTGCCTTTGCTCTGCTGTCAGTGTGGAACATTCAAATCATGGCTTCATTCAGCAGTGACTAATTACAGGCCAGAGATGCAAAGAAGGTCATCCTCTGAAGCTTCAGGACACACGCACACATGCATGCACACACATAAAACTACATGTCCTTGGTGAGCTATGCTTATCTGCCATCTAGACTCATGGAATTTGTATCACAAAGTTTCATGGAAGGGTTAGGGTTTGGGGGTTAATTGCCACACCAGTGAGGGAGCATGAATCTCTGCCTGTCTGGCCCAATCTGCCAGAAATGGCCCAATATATCAGTTTAGCCATGACCTTACTTTAAGGCGAGACCTTTCTGAATCTAAAACAGCCATATATAATCTTCCCCTGTACTTTACTTACATGTCTTGGAATATTTTTTCTCCATCTGCTAACTTCTAATTGTTCAGTTGTAATCATCCTATCTCTGTTTGAGCTCATCCCTCGTAGCATTGACACAGCAGTGACCCCCTTCCTGGATAAGGAAATCCAGCCAATCAGAACTAGCGTTTCATTGTACTTTACACCCCTTCCATCGCTCTATCCCTTCGTCCCTGCATTGCAGCTAAAATAGCTCATCCTGAAACCATTAGACCAAATTGCTAAATGGTTCAAATGTGCAACCACTTAAGGCTAGGTCTTTAAGAGGAGTAATCTTCAATCTACTGTGGCAAGCAAGAAGAGGATGAGGTGGATAGTGGGAGCGGGAACTGAGAGGGACCCACAGAGACTGAAACTGAGAAAACAGAGATAGAGAGATATTAGCTATTTAGTACAAATATCTCCCCAGTCCACACGTTTCTCTCTCTTTTTCCATACCCAACTCGTGTATTTATTATTCTGCTGCTGGTTTGCCAAAAAACTTCAAAAATCACATACATGGGAATGTGAGAAACCGACACAGTGATAGTTACTGAGGTTAATAGAGTAAAAACACATATGCTCAGGCTTATTTTCTCTCACATGTACACACAGTACTGTACAAATACTGTGTGTATGTGATTATATATGAGATATTGGTGTATAAATAATGATTTTAGATGAGGACTTGTATATTCACTCATTGTCATTTGAACAGAAACTGTTCATACATGTACTGTGTTATACCCACAGAGAGGCCAAGTGCACTAGCAGAGTGAATCACTGGCAAATACGCTGCTATGTTCCATCTGCGAAAACATTGTTTGTTAAAACCATAATCATTCACTTTAATTGAATTTATTTTACACACTCTCATTTGTTACAAGAAAATACAAATTCCCTCTATGGTTTTTATGAGAACGTTTCTCAGCACTCCGCGTTCTGTAGGTTTTCCCAGTAAGAAAGCCTCTGGTGTACAGAAAATTATGTTTTTCCCCCAATTCTGGCAGCAGCCGCAACGTTTTCTTTGGAATAAATATAAGAACCCAGTAGCTAACACGAGCTGTAATGAATGAACATTCAAGGAAATAAACATTTAAACGCTGGCTATGCTCTTTTATTGATCTCTGAGGAGCACAGTGCAAAAATGCCTCATCAGTGACCGCTTATCACCTAAGATGTTGCCAAAATGAAAAGAGTATTTAAAAAGAACTTGACTTCACTCATAGGCAGAACAGACAAATTGCCTGACAGATATACTCAGGTCAGTTGACTGGATGACAGCCAGACTGGTAGACAGCTACAGTATAGAGACTAACAGCCCAAAGGAGAAGATCCATTGCATATTGCCGTGCAAACATCAAATTCTTCACAGCAGCATTCCCAGCTTCCTGAGTGACCCCAAATCTCAGCCAGAAGACTTTGATCTGTCACTAAGATCATTACTAAGTCTACTGAACTGTCAAAAGGCCAAGCTGAAAGACTGAGGTAACAGAGACTCTGCAGAGAGGTGGAGAGACTCAAAGGTAATTGAAGACAGGATCTCGTCTTCAATTGTCCCACATGCTCTCCAGAAAGCTGAATGCTGTGGAGAGAACTGAAGATGATGACTGCAGAAGATAGGATTGGACGCCCACCACCTGGATATATGCTGTGAAAGACAGCTGGATCATGAAGCTGGTCAGTTTGTAGAGGGAGACATTGAATTGGACAGGCAATGGCAGATAACAGGATATTTCATAATAAAAATAATAGAAGGGAAACACAATCAAAGGATTTAAGTAAAACAAAGGAAAGGGAGGGATTGTAAGAAAGGGGGAAAAAAGAAAAGGGAAGCCACATTAGTGTTGTCCAAATGTCAAGCACAAAATATGTGCCTTTACGGTTATTTTATTTGTTGGTGTCAAAGTTTAGTCATATTCTTTGCTGTTTAATGATGTAAATGAAAACATCACATAGTAAAAATTGTCAAGGAACCACAGCACATCCCTTTTACGCAGAAGTAATAACTAGTATGTCATTTGTGTGGGTCATAATGGATCGATGTTTAACAAACATTTTAGAACCTCCAAAGCCACTTTTGAAATGTTGTGCAATTACATTGGATCAGTTTTGGGATTCCACATCAAATACAGCTGGAGTCTGGAGAGACCCGGAGAGAAAAACAAAACAAAGAAGAATGGAAGCTTCTTGCTTGCAAAGAGTGAAATATTTCAAGCTTTTAATGCGATCAAATAAACAAAAGTCCACCAAAAGTCAACATAAGAATGGCTGAAAAGTAACATGCAGATAGGCATTTAAAGCGGTTGTTTCTCAGACAGCAAACTTGAGGTTTCCTGTCCATCTGGAAGTTACAGTATAAAACATATTCCCTTTCTGCTCTGATTTGTGTGCATTTAAAGCTTCACCAAATATTTATGTTCTTTGCATAGAAACAGCTTTAAGCTGTTAATATTTGTATGAAGACAGGCTTGCACCGTTATTTATTTGACAGAGTATTTCCTCTGCTTTTTAATTGCATAAATTATTTGTGGACATTTTTACTCTCAAGAGTACAAGAAACATGACTGTGATATCAACTTAGAGTTTTGCCATTTGCTTCAAGCTTTTCTATTTGTTGCAATGTAATTAATATAAAAGTCCTTGGAAGAAACCCCAGCTAATGACAGACGTTAAATTGCCTGACTCCCCCTCTCCTCATGACAAACTGAAAGAACTCAGCTTGAACCATAGAGAAAGCCCATGAGCCAGCTGAATGATAGCAGCGATAAGGAGTTTTCAAGGTAACTATGCAAAACTGAAACTGTCTGTGGGAAAGCGGCAGCAGAAGCAGAAGTCTGTTTATTTTAATGAGCTCAGAAGTGTCTCTCCTGTTCCTCTTACATTACACTGGGGCTCATTTAGAGTTCACACAGTGCACTGTATGTTCATGATGGATACGGTAATGATACATTAATGCAATCAGGGCTGAGTCTGTTTTGTCTCTCATTAAGAAGGCTAGCTATCTTGCTGACAAGGGCCAGGTCACGTTTGGTCGTGACTTTAAGCATTTTCCTTTGGTGTGATTTGAAGTGAGGGAGACAGAAAGAAAGCGTATTTTTACGGGCATATCAGAGAAATGGTGTAGGGGAGAGAGGATAGGAAGAGAGATAACAGCTGGAATAGTCCAAAATCAGGGCTGCTTGGGTTTCAGCAGGGGCACAGGCACCAATTGTGCAGTGTCTGGTTGTCTTTTCAACACCATGAGAGTTGATGTGGATTTATGAAGGCAAGGAATCAACTAGAAGGCCTGGGGGTGGGGGGTTGTACGGCTATGGAGCCTCTTATCAACATATGGAGCTCGACAGAGCTGCTGTGCTACTGCTTTAAACCCCTCATCTGGCCCCACTACTGGTCTACAGTACATGCTAGAGATGTGCAAGCCAATTTTTCCATGGTCATATATTTAGTGTGTGTTCTATTTTATGCAATTTAAGACACTATTGTAGAAGTGGTCCAGAGTATACACAAAAATGTACATTCAGTGTTGGCCTCGATCACCCTTCAGAGGCTCAAAGATCTCAAAAACAGGGTCTTAATTTAGATGTTATTCAGCCTAGGGTGCAATTTAGCAAATTGCCACATTTTTTTTATTGTATATATCTATCTTTTATTAGTATAGTGACAAGCACAATCATGCATACACAGGTTGCTCGCTACTGTTGAGTCAAGCACCACCCAAAGCTTTGTAGGCAACAGAACTGCAGCATGCTCAGTGCTTTTGTCTGGATTTGAACATCAGGCCAAGAAATGTGTGAAGCACACAGCTAACAACTATGAGTCATCAAACCCTGCAGATGGGAAAGAAGGAGCCTCAGCCCTGATGGGAATGGGGATAGATCTCTCTCTGTGGATGCGATACAGTCCTGCTCACTACATACATAACTGTCCGTGTGCCTGTGTTGACATGCACACATTCTGTACAGTATACACACTCACATATCAGTGCGAGTACAGTTTTAAATTATGTGTGTATGCACATGGATCTTTCAGACATGCATATGACACACTCACACACACATGCATTTACTGCTTCTCCAGACTTGGCTGTATGTGATATATCCGGTTCACAGGACTTTGCATGTATGGAGACTTACTGTAGTCATCCCATAAATCATACAGATCCATGGCCAAATTCTGAGGCCTTCTCACTTATCATGTAGATTAGGAAAATGACTTCTTAGAAAAATACTTTCTCATCATGCACTGTTTTATATGTTCTCTCTGTTTGTGTACTGTATCTCTTTCTACTCTATCTTTGTCTTTCTCTGTTTTCTCTCTCTATTTTCAAAATGTGTGTCTGTGATTCTGTCTTTCAGTTTATTTTTAGGTGTTTCTCTGCTTCTGTCACTCCATCTTTCTCTCTGTCTGCCTTTCACTGACTCTCCAGCTTTCTTCCTGCCCATTACTGTTACTGTACCCACAGCCATGGTCAACCTTTACGAGGTGGGTCTTGCCTGTCAGCTGCAGGCTACCGCAGTTGGGCTATGTTGAAAGGCACACACACACTTATGCATATACGCTTATATTCTCTTAAAACCACACACACATAAAGAGATGTATATACCAGCATCCAGTGCAGAGGGTTGCATGGGCCCAGAGTGAGAACAGGCTTTCCGTAGGCCAGGATCTGTTTCCAGTCAAACCTGCCTGTGTCCTTCCTGAGCCCCTGGGCTCCTGCGGCGGCATTGCCCCAAGGCTGCTGGGTCACAGCACGGCAGGGAACAGAAGTACAGTGAATGTGTGTCAGAGAGTGGTTTATGTGTGTGCATGATTGCGCGTGTGTGTAAGAAAGTGTGTGGGTGGGTTCATAGGGCTGTGTTGGTTCACTCTCCTACAGGGCACGCGCAAGAGAATACTAATAAAATCACCTTCCTTCCTTCCTTATGTTCACAAAAAAACACATACACACTACTGTCACACACACACGACATAGACTACACACACTGTTCCTTGCACCCACCCACACACAGCTGAGTCCCTTTTCAGTGGTGTCAACTGCTCCAGCTCTCTCATGTTCTCTCTCTCTCTCTCTCTCTCTCTCTCTCTCTGTGTCTCTCTCTCTGTGTGTCTCTCTCTCACACACACACATACACACATTCATAGTCACAGACACTCACACCAACACACACACCAGTAGAACACCTGTCGGGCTGCATGGCTCGCTCCAGGACACCTTCGAGTCATGAGCTCATCGGAAAAGCAATTAAAGGCAGCGTAGGCCCCGCACGCTGGCGTAATGTTTTGTTTTGCTACTTGGCTTCGAAATTAACCAAACCTGTCAGAAGTCATCTGGCTGACGCGGGCTGGGCTATATTTATTTATTTTCTGTTGGAGAAGCTGGACGCAGGGTCCCAGCACTGCCTCACGTCCAACAATGAAGCGATTCTGAGGGGGCGATTAGCTGGCTTGAACATGAATCCTCCCCTCCCCTCTGTCTTCCTGGGGGGTGAATGGCAAGCGCCTCCCACCTCTCTTTGCCTGTCTGTAACTTTGACAGTGGGGTCATGGCCCTGTAGTTGGGAGGTTGTGCCCTCTGTAACCCCAATCAGGGCTTTGGTCTCCACTGTGGGACTTGGTTTTGAACTTGCACTGACCCAACCGCTCCCAGTTTATTGAATTTCATGCTTGCAGTGACTCAACAAAAGCAGATTTTGCATTAAAAAATGTCAATTTATAAACTCTGTAACTTCATAAAAAAGACAATATGAAGATAGAAAGATGTGTGGCTATTAGCTTACAGTGTTGGCCCAGAAAAGACTGACAGAAGAACTTATACACGATTTAAAGGTTAGAGGCCTTCTCTCAGTCTTGTCTAATGCTCACCTGTAGCCTCAGGCTGTGAGCAGCCTGATGTCAGACAGCAGTAAAACAACACTAGGAGCCCAGTGCTCTCTTTTAACTCTACTGGTCTTAAGCCACTGAAGAAAAAAACAAAACACCTTTGACATTAATAGATCCACTGTGGGTGAGTCAAGGTATGTGTGTCTTCACAGATTCCTGCACATACATTCTGTGGTTGTGTGGACTTTGAAAGTCTAGGCCACTGAGCAGTTTTCTGGTGTTTTCTTGAGGAATCATTTAGGAAGTAAGAAAAACACCTCTGTTATCATTGTCATCACTTTCTGTAATTACCCACATGCCACCCTGTTAGAGCAGAGAAAAACAACAGTTAGCCTGCTGCCGAGGTCGCCCCTAAGCATGCCAGGCCAATTCACAGTGCTGGAGGCTTCAAAGGAGGTGTCAGTCTCCTGCAGTTATGTCAACACAGTGATGAAACAAGAAAACACAGTGTGGATGGTACAGCCTTGGTCTTCAAAGTCTTAAAAGCCAGGTCAACACATATTTTGTTTCTGTGTCACTGTCAAACAGGCCGGGAGAGAGAGAGAGCGAAACGATAGTTTGCACTGTTAATCTCAGAAAGAGAGCTTTTTGAGTGGTGTTTTGATCTATCAAAATGGTCATAGCTGTCACTGGCAGAAGCCAAACAGACATGACACGCAGCCACAATAAGATGACAGCTGCTGGCATGACACTTAAAACGCTGCTGATACACTGCCAGTTACTTCACCTTATTTAGTTATTTAAGCAACCATCTTGCGAGACTTTAATACACTCAACAAGTCAGCACCATTCATCTGATGATGAGACAATTTTGTTATGATGGAAACTTACATGTGTGGGTTTTTGTTTATTGTATTTGTTCATGGCAATGAAAAAGGCTTTCTGCACGGACTCTAGCTCTGCAGAGTATCCACTCAACTTTTCATTAGATATCCCAAGATTGGGTTCAAAGAATCCACAGCCCTCTCTCTCTCCCAAAGTGACTACTTTCTATTTTCTTTGTGATTGTTCCACCTTAAGTTTAGAATGAAAAGCTGTGCTTTAAGGCTGCATTGACTTTAATGCACACTGATGCTGTGTGAAGACCACAGCTAATCCGCTCTGGTTGAGAGAGTTATCTGCAATTAGGCATTTTATATCTTTTTATTTGCTCATTTATCTCTGTAATAACTGTTAAGTAAACAATCCATCTACTAAGTTATATGATTTATCGCGCTATGACTCATTTCTGCTGAATGTGCTTTGTCGTGCTCATTGCCTCCGGTAGACCACAATTTAGGGTCAATTTACTGAACACATCTTCACTACTCAGCCCATTCCCAGCCTATTGGGTCCTATACCGCTCATGCTGTTCTGGGCTATGATGAAACCACTTGAAGCCGGGCCCCAGCACTACAGCCACAGCCAAAGCCTATTAAGCAGCCACACTGTGGTGTAGGAGTTCAAGCCACAGGGCTGAGGTTATGAATCCTCGTCAGAATGAGGGGGAGAGAGGTGGATGCAGGATGACGAGGAAGGGTGGAGGTATGGTTTCAGAAGAAAGGGTAAAGAGGGGTGAAAGTGGATAATAGAAGAGGGGGTGGGGGAAAGGAAGGATGGAAGAACGGGAAGTGTCAGAGAGACACGGAGGGAGAGACAGATGGTAATGGAGAGGTAGGGATGAAGGATACAACCAAAGAATTAACTAAGGCAGAATGGAGTTGAGCAAATGCCAGCGAGGTTATGGTTATGGAGGCAATGAAGTTTAGAGATGTAGATGGATAGGTGGAAATAGTGAAGAGACAGAAGAATGGAAGTGACGGAAAGTAAAGTAAGTAGAAAGATAGATGAAGCAAGAGAGGAAGAAATGTGAGTCAGTTTGACTTGATCCAATAAGAAAGTTTCCTCTCTGTCCAGAGTGGACTCTGCCAGTAATCAGCTCAGGATTCAGGTACACCAGGTGAAGAACATATCAGACACTAGTGCTGATATGTGCATCGATGTCACACATTACACACACAGAACACACATTTCACATCACTCATGCTTTTAGTCATACACATTAACTTATACTGCAAACACACAGGCTCACAGGCCACAAATCACTGAACGTTGTAAAAGTAGAGCAAATTAGAGCCGTTTTATTTGCATTGTTCACAGGGAATAATGGAGGAGGGAGTATTTCCTGCCAAGCTAAAGAGCTGGAAGAGCAACAGAAGTGTGTGTGTGTGTGTGTGTGTGTGTGTGTGTGTGTGTGTGTGTGTGTGTGTGTGTGTGTGTGTGTGTGTGTGTATAATTGTGCTTTGTCCATGCTTTAGAGACACTAAAATGTTAGGCAAAGCAACAAGCGATCAGGCTTTGTCTGAGGTGAAATGCACACGCTCACATTTACAGATTCACACTTACACACACACACACACACACACACACACACACACACACAGCTTTGCCTCAGGGCCTGAAACAGAAGACCGGGGTCTTGTCCAAAGCTCCATTAAACTTCTGAAAGTCCTCCTAGAGCTGAAACATCCTCCTATCGTCATGCTGGGACATTCCACGGCACGCCAGAGACCCTGCTCTAATCCTGCCGGCATGGGAATCATTATTGATAGGATCCTAATGCATTACCTCAGGGCCCGCTTATTGTTGGTAAAGATTATTATTTAAGAGTAAACCAAAACCCAGAGAAAGTCTCGAGTTTCATAGAAATTTATCAAAAGAAAATGTTATTCTTGGCTTAGTGTGATACCACTTTGAACAGTGCAATTGAAACAAACTGTGCTCCTTGCTGCGCTCCAACAAGCAGGCTCGATACCCACCAGTGGGTCATTAGGACACGATGTAAACTGTGCAGGAGTAAAATAACCTGACACTCAATCTGAGCAGATCTGCCCTAAGTCACTTTCACTCGTCAGTTATTACCTTACATTGATTTCAGTGATCCGTATATGTCTGCCTCCAACTGCAAAAGTGATTACAGCAACAGCTTTGGAACATTTTTGTCTAAGTATGTTCAGATAGTTTCCACTTTAGTCAATCATTCTGTGCATCTCTTGATCTGGATCCCATTGTGTTGATAACCGAAGTTTAGTATCGTCAAACCACCATTCGAGTGCTTTTCGAAACAACTGGTCTGTGTTTGCAAGCAGTAATTTTGATTTTGTAAAGGCAAGACAGATGTGGAGTATATCCTTTCCTATTAGTATTTTATTTTTAAAACTCATTCATCACGGCTTGCATTTTCTTTGACTTCGGAGCTACACCGTTAAATCCCTTGATTTGTTGTTTTGCTGTTGTCCAGGTGGAGTCCTGCTGGTCAGTGTCCAGGGCATAGCTGTCAACGTGGACCCAGTCTTCTGCACATGGCTGTTGTACCAACCTCACAGAGGAAGCAGCAGGCAACAGCAACAGGTACCTGATCCTGAACCTGAACTTGTAACGTTCTCACACTCAATCTGTGAATCTCTCTTCCTGGCCCTTTGTGTCAACATTGAAACTTGTTTTACATGGTTAATTTGTATTAATAAAGTACCTGCAGCATCTCTGAGTTGCTCCACATAAGAGCCTGAAGCTAATGTAAATGTCTCCCTCACTCACTCACTCCCTCTCTCCCCCCTTGGCTTCTCTTTCCCAGCTACCTTTTTCCATGTGCTCTGCTCCCTGTCTTCCATCCAGTCTCTCTCTATTTATTTGACAGGGGTCATGGTGATGGTTATGGACATTGAATGCTCTGTGCCCACACTACACACACTCAAACACACACATATACACATGCAGACATGCTCAGTCTGATTGTCTGGGATATAGCCCAGGTTCACCCCATAAAGGCACATAAATATATATAGTACATGAAAGTATCATATTGTAATACTTTAAATGTTTTTTTTATAACAAGTTGTTCTGTTTCATGCCTCCTGCAGTTTGGAGGGCCTGTCGGCATGCATGGGTGTGTGTGACTGACAAAGAGAGAGAGAGTTAATTGCACCAACCCCTTACTCTGGAGGTTGTTACTGTACAGGGGTAAACAGATGTTATGAGTTGAACTGCAGCCAGTGTGAAGGATACACAACACTGACTGCTGTGTGTGTGTGTGTGTGTGTGTGTGTGTGTGGTGTGTGTGTTTGTGCTGGTGTTCACGTGTTTGTATTGTGTGAGGTCATCTACCACGGCTGCCTGTCAGGGTCACTTCTCAAGGCCTGGCTGGTTTGGCAAGGCTTTCAGCTGAAGGCTAGACAACAGCCTGTGAAGGACAGAGGAGAGGACACTAACTGGTAGGGTCAGGGTGATGGGAAAACGATGAGAAAGGCAAAACTTGGAGTGGAAAACAGGACATCTAAGGGGTTTACAAGAGGGAGAAAGTACCAGAGAGAAGTGGAGTCACAAACAATGAAGAGGGGGGGCACCTGGGGGTATGATAGAGAGAGGACAGGAATGGAAAGAGGTGAAAAGGAACATATGGAGGGACAAATGAAAACACCAGGGAAAGAAAAAGGAGAAAGCAGGTTGTATTAAAAGTAAACTGAAACTGAACTACCAGAGCGAGCAGGAAACACAGGAGAAATCAGAGAAGTACAGGGAGACAGTTGGGAAAGCGGGTAATGAAGAGAAAGGGAATGAAAAGAAAAAAGAAGGTTAAGAACCCCCCCCCCCAATGTGTGTGGTAGAAGTAGTTAGCTCATACTATGTCATCCAGCAAGAATGAGCGATGGTCATTGGGTAAGGTACCTGCTTTTAGCATGGAGTATTAAAATGTGGCCAAGCACATATTTTCCATGAAGTGTACAAACGGAATTATATATAGCTTTTTTTTTTTTTTTTTTTT
>NC_040023.1:27384104-27384199 GCF_000972845.2 Larimichthys crocea
TTAGCCATAGCCATCATAGCCATTTTGCATTTTTCTCTAGCACATGAACCAACAAAACAGTCATAGGGCTTGTCTATACAGGATTGTAGTGTCAT
>NC_040023.1:27384855-27386464 GCF_000972845.2 Larimichthys crocea
AAATAAATCAACGTCATCTAGCGGGCCAGATATAATTGATGGCGGGCCAGTTTTGGCCCGCGGGCCGCTAATTGCCGACCCCTGCTCTAGTATTTGACTTTTGTTTAGATTTTTTCTATCATGCATTTGTTGTTAAAGGCGCTAAGGATGTATTTTGAACTTAAACAGACCTGATCTTGATTTTCAAGTTAAACTTGACTTTAGGAAACTAACCTTCTGGCCTTCAGTATTTCATTCACCCTATGTTAAGTTGCAAAAACCCAGGAAGGGTTTTGGCTTCATACCTCAGTCAGTAGTTTCAAATACTAATGTAATTTGGGGGCCCATTTTTAATCTTACCACAACCAGCCTTTGGGTCCCGACCCAGTCATTGAAAAACAACTGCATCAACGTGTGTGTGTGTGTGTGTGTGTGTGTGTGTGTGTGTGTGTGTGTGTGTTTACACAGGCTGCAGTACGTGGTTGGCCTGCAGCCTTGTGCAGCTGCATCATAGCCTAGTGCTGCTGCTGGCTGATGCTAATGGGGTTTCCTTATTTCAGACCAACCTTCCACTCTTCTGTCTTTCAGCCATCTTACTGCCAGGGTATGTCTGTGTGTTGTGTGTGTCTGTGTGTGTTTGGCCTACCAGCAGCATGGGAGACTGCTCAAAAAAAACAGGGAGCTGTCACTAGTCCTTGTTGGTCTTGGAGGCCTCTGTTGTGTTCCATTGCATTTTTCTTTTCTCTTTCTCTCTCTGCCTCCTTTTCTGTCTTGCTTTGTATTATGCAATGTGTCTCCCGATCTTTATGATCATGGTGTTACTAACACAGAACAATGCTGGTGCAATTAGAATAATATTTGAATCATTTCTTTTTTCATTCATTCATTATTCATTTTTATTGAATGAATGCATATTTAGTTGGAATGCATTCATGTTACAGTAAAACAGTATGTTTCTTTTCCCATGGCCACATTGTCATGCTGTGATATCACTGCAGACTCCAGGTTCTGTTCCTCTGGAGAGGAAGAGGAGAGAGGACGAGGTATCCGTGGGGAGCACACCACTGGCCAAACAGCCCTCCAATCAGGCCTCAGACTACGCCAGCAGCCCGGTCAAAACCAAGACAGTGACAGGTAGGTTTACCATCTGCAGGCTCTTACAATAACATGACATCAAATCCATGCAGCAGAGAGGTTTACACACACAAAGTGAACATGGTTAGCCCTGGGTTCAGTTAAAGGTCTTCTCTCTGTGTTTGTTTTCAATTCTGTTTTGTGTAAAGATTAATATACAAATGAAAACTGAAATGACATTTACTTCTCCCTTGATATTTGCAATAACTGCCACTGTTTCTATGTTTAAAGATGTACTTTTTCAGTAGTGGAATAATAACAATTTGCTGTATTTAACCTTGTTTCTATGCAATGAATCCATGTTACTATGTTGTTACATAACACACTAGAGCTTGCTGACACCTGAGTGAACCCGTTTCTCAGAGGACACCACATAATACAGGCATGTCCTCCTCTGTTTTCCTCCTCTGGTAGTATTACTGTGGGCTCTGGATGCCCAGAATAGATGAGTGGCTTGGCTGTGTGGAGCCTTCCTCTATGCCAGTTTTCCACTTTC
>NC_040023.1:27386536-27398537 GCF_000972845.2 Larimichthys crocea
CACACACACACACACACACACACACACACACACACACACACACACACACACACACACACACACACAAATGCACAGAATATGTGTGCATATCAACAAATGCACATTACATACAGGCAAGCATGTTAATGCATGCACACACCTGTGCATGCCACACACAAACACCCTCACACACTCTTGTAACATCGCTCTGGTCCCTCCTTAGATACTTCCCAGAGTTTTCCAAATCGATACTGTCTCTACGTAGGAAACTCTGAATCCTTTGGACAGAGATGGGTAGATTGGAGAAACAGAGAGGAGGAGGACAGATATGAGGGAGGATAGATGTTCCGAACCTTGTCACGAATGTGACTGTTTGCTTTAGTGTCAAGAACACACTCTGAAGCACATTAACGGCATCTATAAGCTTTTAGATCATTGTTGGTGGTTACAGGACAGGTGTGGGAGGACTTTAGTTACTGACAATTCATCAAGCATACAAATGCAGAGAAAAAATCCTTTGTAATGGTATTTTCATCAGTGTGAGGAATCTGTTTAGTGCACCTCAGGGATATCGTATAGTGATCATAAAAAAAGCTACCTGAAACACCAAACACACACACACACACACACACACACACACACACACACACACACACACACACATACACATACATACATACTGTACAGTACTCATGTACTCTCACACACTTGGGATGATGGCTGGAGCAGTCCCTCTGTTTAGGAGCTGTCCATGACACAACACAGAGCCTTACTGACTGCAGAAATGTTTTTCATTTAATACTCATATGGTGTATTTATGAACCTAATAGTCCACCTCCTCTGTCTCATGTTCCCCTATAGATATTTAATTAATGTGATCCAATGGGACGTCTTGGCCAGCCTCATGTAACTGAATTAGTTACAGAGTTTAAAAAGCGAATAAATAAATACATTAAATAGTCTTCCCAGGGCTCTACTGTTTGACTCTCACAGTGTTTAGCCTCCAGGTCCTTTAAACACTTTAACGGTTGAAGCATTCTCTGCCAAAGCATTGCTGTGACGAGTCAGGGGAAATAAGCAAGTGGTTGTTTGTCTTTTTTTCTTCTCTTTTTAAGTCCCTGGGAAATGTGTTCCCAACAGGAGTGATGAATCCCTGTTTTTGGTGAAGTCATCCTGTAGCTGTAAATAACATTGCTTGTGTATGACGTTCCCCCAATGTCAAGTGTTTTGATAGGAAAAATGCTCCTTTGACATTTCAGAGTCTAAAAAAGGCCAATAGGGCTCTTTCCTTGCTCGCTTTAAAAGCTCACAGCTGAAAGGTCATGCCGCCTTTTCCTCCTGGTTTTCCCTCTGTTCCTTGTTTCGTCCAATCTACACTAATGACTTTTCCATACCGCAGCATCTTTGCTTACTCACATCTCAACAGTATATTCTCTCATTAGGGGTCGTCAGTAAACAGTCACTTTGGCTCCGATGCTACACACAAAGCTAAATCAAGCTGTAGCTTGTCAGCGACACTCAACTGAGTAGAGTACACTGGCTATCAATGCGCATGGCCGCCTATCCGCCAGCTGTCTATCTGTGTGACCGGTCCTCTTTCTTGCTGTGCTGACTTTTTGTTTTTCTGTCTGTGAAGCTGTTTTTTCTGTCTGGCTAGCTGTCTGTTTGTCTTTCTGTTTTTTTTCTTACAGTCTTTTTTTTTCTTAGTCATGCTGTCTGCGTTTTTGTCATTCGGTCTACCACACAGGTATTTGTAAATGCTTGTAAACAAAGCCTAGACTGGATTTTTAGAAATGAACAGACAACACACATACTTACATAGATTCACACACAGCGTGTTAGCTGTTGAAGTGGTCAGCACATCTGGCCTGAAACCTGAAAATGTCTGTTGGAGTGTTTAGTGTTAGACCTATTTGTATAAGGCATCTCATTGTTGGGCTACATTAGTTAGTTAGAAACATATACTGAGTCAGACTCAAGCTCTTTCTTATCCAAATATTTCTCTTGTGAAGTGAAAACAAGACATTGGTAACTAGGTGCTGGTACTGTATTTTTCTGCAATTCAACCCTCAGTACCCCCACTCCCCAATACTCCATGTTTGAATAGAGCTTGTAAGTAAATGAATAGCATCTTCCCTGGAAATTGCTGCGGTGTTACAGGAGTAGATGTAATGAAAAGTTACAAATTGTTTCCGCGAGCAATCAGAATAAGAAAAGGGCAGAGGCATTTAGCCCTTGTGGTTTTAATCATGGTGAAACAATAAGCCTCCCTGCTGTCACAAGATCTTGATAGACTACAGCTCAACACTACAGAGGAGCTTGCAGCACAGCAGGTACTTTCCCTCATTCCACCTCATCCTTGTTACATAATAATGCATCCTTCCTGCAATTAAATATTTTGTTTCTCTGTATGCAAAGATGACTTTATGCCTAAGGCCACAGATGAAAAATGTGAACTCCCCACATCTTCTTGCATTGTTGGATTATAGTGATACTTGATACACTGTTTGAGATTCATAAATTGAAACTGTGTTCCACCTCATTTCTCTTAATAATCCAGTGCTCCTGTGATTAATTGGAGGATGATAAATGTTATGTTAATTTTTCATATCCCCCAGGGCTGGCTGGCCATGGTGGGGTAGATACTTGATACAAAACTTGATATGTAGACTGATCTATCTTAATATTTAGCTTCCCTTTGGGTAATAGTTGTTTAATGCAGAATTTTATGGAAAGAGCTATTTGCTGAGACAGCTCAGGTAAAAAAAATAAATAAAAAAATCCACCCAAAAATGGAATCCACGTATGTTATAGCCACTGCTCCTAAAAGGCTGAAGGTCATGGGAATAACATATGTGGATTCTGTTGTTAGGGTGGATTTTCTCTTGTAAAGCCTCTCCCTAGTCACCTCATGAGAAGAGCTGCTGACATCTAACATGTTATGATTGGAATTATGCTTTCTAAAGATGATTTATTAATTGCTTTACCATGTGTGGAGCACACTGTGAATAAGGAGCTGGATGTTTAAATAGGAGGGGGATGATAGGAGTTCACTCTGGTCTAGCTGTTCTATTAAAAACAGAAAAAAAAGAAAGCACAGTCCAGGGTCAGCCCTTACAGTCCAACTTGGTTATTAGTTTATCATGTTTGCCTGTGGTGTTTATACTTTGTTGACTGTTCGCTGGACATAAAACTGTCTTCTGCTTTTTCTTGTCAGCAGGATGCATTTCATCTCTAAAGCCATTTAGCCACAGCGAGTCATCTAATGGATTTTTCAGAATCTATTTGTAATTGCTGTGTGTTTACCCCAGGACATCCAATCCAGCTGTTTAGCTTAAGTTGAATCAATAAGACATAATGATTTACTGAAGGGTAAAGCTGATGTGAATGTGGCTGAGAAATGACCATTGTGTTTCTTGATGGACCTTAATCTCATCAGTTGTGATGGAGCAAGGTTTTCAGGCAAATTAATAATTGCCCTGAGAAATAAATTGTGTTGTTGTAAGAAATGAATTAGAATAGCCCAGCTCATTTTCCCTTTTTGGAGCTGGTACACAGAGAGACATTCTTTTTTTCTTTGTACTAAATTATCATTTGGCATTTTCCTCGATAGCTCTAATGTGCTTGTTTTAACGTGACTCCAAATAAACCTCCAGATATATGACAAGGTCGATTTTAGTTGTGGGTTTATTGCCGGCATATAATTTCTCAGGGGACTCTAAGGGGGTTTGTAATCACTGCAGCAGACGTTTTATTTTTCAGTCTTCAGTCATCTATTTAGGTAAACAGAGGAGAGATGTGCAGGTTGTTTGCCAGTTGGAGTCAACACGTGTTCAAACTGCCATTCAAAGGGATGCATGGGGAATAAACACATAAGACTGACTCGGGCTCAACAGGGGCAGTTAGCCAACTGGACTGCCACTGGTGCTGCTACTCGGTTGACCTTCAGGAAAAGACGTCATGAGGTTCGTATAGGAACCATGACGCTGGTATTTTGTTGCAAATTAATTTACCATAAGTGTGCAACTCAAATATTTAGCCCCTGAATGCTCATAATGTTTGCATGGCGCCACAGTCCTGGATACTCCCTTCAAGGTTTCCCTTGAGAGCTGCTGATTTTAAACATGTTACAAATTAGGTCTTTTAAGTTACTACTTTTCATCCCACAACAATATTATTTCCAACTGCCTCTAACTGCTGTTAGTCCCCTTATTGAAACACACTGAAAAGTAGGAGACAATGCACATGCTTCAGAAGGTTCTTTTAGAAACCGTTAACGGTTCAGTACTGTTTCAACAAATTCCTCCTTGAGATTTTCTGCTCCAGGTTACGTACTGCTGCCCCCTGCCCACCCCCAGACACCTTGAGGTCCACATTGTGTACTTTAGCCATGCATTAAAGTGGCCAATTCAAAAATATAAGTTAACAGTTTACATGTCCAGAGTGTGGTTGTTTGATATACTATTATAAGATGAAATGACCCGATGTGTTGGATATATGGAATATTGATATAGAGCGGTGTTTTGTTCCGCCTGATTATAAACTGGCGAGAGGAGTCTTTTTCTGTGCCTATTGATTATCATAGTTTTCCACTGGAGCTATTGATTTCCCCACAGAAATCACCTCAGGGAATTACAGTAAAATCATAATCCATTGGAAGAAAATCATTTTCAGAGTTTTTAGCAGTTCAAAGCCTCCTCAGAACAATTGCACTCGCTAGATGTCCCTGCTTCCAATTGGCCATTTGAACGCATGCCTGGCACTTTTATGATGTAAAGAGAGTGTTATGTTGTTTTGTTACCACATTCAGCCTAGCTACAGTTTCGTAGTAATCAAGTGGGACTTTCCTGCAGGCTTTTGTAAGGTGCCTGTTAATGTGTAGGCAAATGTACAGAGACACACAGAACCAGTTCACTAAAGATCATTTCCCCAGAAAGCACTGAGGGCAAGGTGATATCATGCTGGGGCTGTGGGGCTGCCCAGCTCGAATCTCAGAACCCATATCCACTCAGCTCCATTTGGCAACAAAATATTTCACTCTTCCTCTTCGGTTTTGGTCATTGCACATGTTAAATATACAGGGTACATGTTACAAGACACCGCTGACTTTCAGAACCAGAACTGGCTGCATTGGACTGAATCCAGTTCCAGTGCACGACAGAGACAGAGACAGAGACAGAAACAGCAAAGGGTAAAAGATTTTATAGATATTTTCATGTTACTAAACACACACAGGTCTGTTCACATAAGCAATTGAATTTCTCTTTGAATTTGTCTTTTATACTGACATAAGCTGTGCACACAGACATAGTCACATTAAAACATTCTTAGGCTTTTCATAATTATACTGCTCTGGTTGGCTTTATGGGATGGCTAATATTCCTGGTCAGTCCATTAGGCTTTTTGTTAGTGGTCAAAGTACATGGTCCGACTAAATCATCTGATGGATAGACTATAGAGGCTGAGATTTTTGACTTCATTTTTACAAACTAAACACAAGACTGGTCATTTAACTCACATCACAGGTTTGTTTGAATGTTGCTTAGTAACATCATCAGTGAAGTGTTAACGGTTGTTTTTGTGTAATTATCCTTTACAAGAAAGGCTGTGCAACGATGACTTTGAAAACAAGTTGTTTCTCCTCAGTTTGAGGTCGATTTCTGTCTGCCCGCGCAATTACGCCACAAATTGGTTCACATAAAACTAGCCTCTAAGTATTTTCTTTATTTGTCCCTAATGAATGTTCTTGTTGGCAGCAGCACTGTGTTTCTGATCGAGAGCCTCCCAAGTTCCGAGCTTCTCATTGTTCTCTAACATCTACCAGAGTAATGATCTCACTGGCTTTTCTTTTCAATCCTAAAATTAGCCGTTGGCGCTCTGAGAACATACATCTTTTGCTGAGAAACCTATCCTGCGATCTGGCTGTGCTTCTTAAAGTTTGGAACGAGAACTGTTGCCTTAGTTCCTGTCTGCTAGTGGTCTGGATGATGGGATTAGATGTAATTTTCCTGTTTACTGCGAGGACCAGAAAAAGAGAGGGAGAAATGGAAACGTTTGTATTGTTCATGCTGTAAGTCTGCAAGGTAGAAGACAATATCTAGCGGTGGTCGGGGCTGTGGGCCTCACAAAAACTTTCTCGTACTGATGACTTTTCTGTGATCTCAAGCGTAGTGCATGAGCAAAAAAAGAAAAAAAAAGAAGGGGAGTTTGGGAACAGAAAAGAAAATCCAGGTTTTATGGTTGAGAGATATATATTCTGGAAAGACATAGATTAATATGTTTTGGAGAAAGAAACATATATACACGTATATAAAAGAGAGAGAAAACTGATGAGAGGACTTCAGGCAGAACCACGCAGTCACACATAACTATAATCCAAACCCAAGTAGCCTGATGGAAGTCAGGAGAGGTTTTTATTGGCTGCTGTGCACTTTTCAGAAGGGGATAATATTTTCATTGTGGAGTTATTTATATAGTTTAATTTTTCTGGTAAAGTCAATAATTTATCAAGGTAATGATGGTTGGAGTGGGGAAAGAAAACAAGAATAAGCAGGAATAATGAGATAGGAGGCTCCCTCCGAGAAGAATGGCTGCGGTCTGCAGGGGACTCTACTCGCTAGATTAGAAGGTCTTTGGCCTGTGCACACTGATGAGCCCATCCAAACCTTTCCCTGACATTCCAGGACAGACAAGGCAGTCTGTGGGGAATATTTTTGTCCTTGTGTATCCCTTTTCTGCTTTCATGAATGATAAGGGTATTAGTCCTTGTGGATGTTGGCTGTGGTTTTTGAGGTTGAAGTGAAAGGAGCAGAGAGGGAAGTAGGGGGTTGACTTGTGGTTCCTTAGACGTAGCGTGGATTAGTCTGCAGGCTGGAGGGGGGTTAGTTCAGATGACAGAGGAAGAGGAGGGGATTGGAAACTGGCTTGAGATGATTTCACAAGGGATGTTTCAAAAGGTCTTGGTGTCACAATGGGAAGACGTGTCTTCTTGTTTTCATTCTTTACATGTTGTGTCACTTTCTGGCTGGCAGAAGCTCTCCCCTCTCGTCTCTTTTTTTAGATAAGTATCTAAAATGAATATTGTGTAGATTGGATAGCCACGTTGTGTATGATCACTCTGAACTTTGATGATAATGATGATGAAAGTGATGACGATTGCGATGAGAAATGTGTGAGATCCTGTTCTCACTTTTCTTCTTGCCAGAGATATCAGAGTCTTTCTCCACATGCCTGATTTGTAAAGTCTTCCCTACACAATTACCTCGACTGCTTAGGAGACTTCCTAAAGGACAGCTGGCAGAAGGAGCTACCATGCACTCTGTACATGGTTGTAATGTTTGTAGAGAAGTAGAAATAAATGGACACGGTAAAACTTTTAACAGTCCTCTCATCATTCCTCACTTGTTCAGTCAGCCTGGCCATACTACCACTTTTTCATGGCGGCTTCAATAACGCCATAACAAATGGAGTCACGTAAATATTTAAATAAACACCGACTTGCATCCAAAACAAATAGGCGGGCAGGTTTATTAAAGAGCCCCATTGCTGCCTCTGCACACAGCTGTAACAGAATATACAACACTTCAACTCACTGTAAACCATTTATAATAGGGAACATACCAGAAAGATAGCAGGCGGCATGGGGAAATGCCGAGATCCCTCAATGAGGCTGTTTTTATGGTTGACTTGCTCAACCACTCGGAAAGAACACATGGATATTTCGTGCCATTGTTGTTGTGAAGACTGTTAGATCTGTTGTGGACATTTCGCTGGCGCTAATACAATATTAGTGTTGTGTGACTGTGGGTGTATCAGAATGAATTTTTGTGCGCGTTTTTGTCGATTGTGAGCGTGAATCTCACATGTGTACTGTATGATGTGCGATTTAAACTCGTCACACCACCCGCCCTCACACATTTTACAGCAGTGTAACTGTGCTGCGGCAGTGTGTTGCACATCATGAAATGAGGCAACACTGATTTGTTTCTCGCCTTCAAGTCAACGTGTTGTAATGGGGCTCTGGTCTCTGCATTTTCTCTCATCACTTGACACATGCTCAGGCTGTGGGCTTCAAAGATCTAGGCCTTTCACTTGCTGGGAGATGTGATGGAGCTGTTAAAGAGGATGAATAATCACCATCAGAACACTAGAATGTTTATAGGGGACTGAACTGGCAGCTCCACACACACCAGCTGAACACTAAGAGAGAAAGACAGAGGGAGTGGTTGGAGAGAGTAAGAACAAAACAGAGGAGGGAAGGAGAGGGAAGGGTGTATGGTCAGAGTTTGGCCAATAAGATATTAGCCTAATGGCCTAACAGAGGGTGAAAATGAGGACATGGCTGAGATGGCACGAGACAGGGGGAATAACCCCACTTTAAGAGGACTCTCAGGACTTGTTAGGCCTGGGCAGGTTTAAGAGCTTCGGGCGCTCCTGTCATATTTCTCTTTCATTTGAATTTAGACCTCTTGTGTTCTCTGTCTTTCTCATTCTCTGTCCCTGCCTGCCTCACTCTTTCTCTCAATCCCCTCCCTGCAGGAATGGCGGGCGCCAAGTCACTATAACAAGATATGGCAGTTTCATTCCAAATAATGACCCCAGGATTAACAAACAGAGTCCTGGAATGGTATTTAAAACAAAGCGGAGAGCTGCATGCAGACTGGCCTTGCATTGTTACTGCCTATGCTGTACTTTAACACACTTTCTGATTGGCCTAACAGACTCTCTCTGGGGAAGGACTTTCACAGTCTGGCCTACCCCCAAAGTCAAAAAAGGTTTCAGGTGAAGGTTAGCCATGAGGTCCTAAAGGAGTGGGGCAATAAGCAGTTTTTAGATGAAAACTGCAGCCAGTACCACCTTTGAGGCCTGCCCAAAAAGTAATAATCTTAAGAAGAGTGATGGTTCCTCTAGTATATGACTCCGATTAAAATTTTGAAGGTGGTATTGATTTGAGGTGTGAAGGTAGTAGAAGGTCAGCGTATTATAAGCTGAATTTAATGGTAATTGGTGAAACTGCTCGTGGACCTCTCTGTTAGCTTAATTTCAAACTCTGGGCTGACGTCTGTGTGCCCGCAAGTACAGTGCACACGAATAATATTGCTGCAGGGCTCCCCAGTAGCTCAGTTGGTAGAACTTGTACCAGATATCAAAGCTCAAGAGTCCTTAACTCAGCAGCCCAGGTTTGATTCCTTTGGTGCATGTAATCCTGTTTCTCTCCTCTGCCTTTCCCCTCTCTCTCTAGCTATCATTATCAAATAAAACAGAAATGCCCAAAATGTCTATTGTAAAATTAGTAATGCAGGTTAATGTGAGGGCATGCTGCTTGTTGCACGTTGCATATCTAGTCACGTAAGCTTGCATATTTGTAATTGTGTATAGTCTCCAACTTCTAGCCATGCAGGGTCCACTCCACCCTCATGCTAACACTTGTGGTGTGTAATAGATTATTTTAGTAAATTGGAAAGACATTTTCCTGTGAGTCTGTGACCAGGATTGATGTTTGTGAAGCTCAGAAGGGTGGTCTCTGTTTATTTTAAGAATTCATCAATGATGATTGGTGAGGGTGTGAACTCATTTTGGGGTCTGTTTTAGTGTTTTTTTCTCTCTTTTTTTTTTTTCTGTTGTGTGTTGTCAGGGAAATGTGTGTGGATACATGTTTGCATTGTATTTTCCAATGTGGTAAGGTGCTGTTGGGCAAGGATGTGTTCTGGATATTTTGGTAGGAGATGGTAACCAGGACTTTGACGTAAGTAGTGAGACTGTGGTACTGCCAGTGATAACCACCAGTGGACTTAAAATCATACACACCCACATGAACACATACACACTCACATTGATGACTCATACACACACTTAAAAAACATACACACGCAGATACACAACATTGTCACAATGTGTTCTGTGGAATAAACACACACACGTATATACACACAGAGTATGCCCAGTCCCTGGGGTAAAGTCTTCCAGGTCTAGACAGCTGGGCCACATGACAGAGAGCAGCAGCCACAGAGCTCTGTCATGTCTATATGGATCCCCCGTAGAGCTGAACAGGAAACAGCTCTCTAATGCTGTGTGACAGGGATACTCTAACACACACACAGCCCTCTACAACAAAACACTATTGACAACCCAATGATATCACAGCGGTTTATGCAGCACTCTGCACATTACTCAGTGAAAGACAGTCCATGAAACACAATCTGCCCTGTCAAAGTCAATTTTTGCCATCTGTGACTATGTGGATATTTAGTAAAGTACATTTGAATTGGTTGTGCACAAGGCTTACAGAAACAATGCAACTGAGGAATAAGAATGTGTGCAAAAGCAGATAATATTCAAATATGGGTCGTCGAATGCATAAAATGTACAGTTTGGCCAAAATACTGTACTTAGTATCTGATGATGCAACACTGATTGTAGGCATCATGACAAATACAGACCGTTTCATAGTCCCTAGATGCCAGAGGCACCTGGATGCTGAGTGTGAGAAAAGACTGGAAGAGAGTCCAGACAGGATGATCTCGGCCTTCAGTCTGCTTTATTCCACTTACACACATGCACCTGTGAACTTAGTCACTGAGCCGTACACACACACACACACACACACACACACACACACACACACATATCCACTCTTTAGGCAGGTTGCCATGACAGCCACAAACCAAGGTAACTAACCATTCTTTTGTGTCCATTTCCCCCGGCAACACACTTGTGTTGCCATGCCAACCCATTTGGCTGTTTTAGTGATATTTGGGAGCGTGGTGTCTGAGGAGGGACGGTGGTGCTGTGACATCACCACTGTTTCATGACAACTGTGGGACAGAGCTGCTGAGCAAGGCAGACCTGTAAATCATGGAATATGTCTTAATGTGTCTTCAGAGAGACCCCCATTCCCTCACCTCTGACGCCCTGATGGCTTTAACATCCACAGACCTCAGGCTAACCTGGTAGAATGTGTGTTCTGTCTATACGCCTCCGTCTCAGTCCCCTCTGTTTCTGCTTCTGCACCTCTCTCCTTCACCTGTCTGCCTTTTTCTCTCACAAGATCTGTCTCCACAACACTGAAGGTGTGTTTAGAACCTCAGGTTCATACAGTTAGTGCAAAGGCTAATAGAGGCGGTTGTTGCTGTGTGATTTGTGTGCTTGGCTGTTGCCATGAGTGTCGGCACAGACAATCAGCCTTCGTCTGGACCACAGCAGGACATGTAATGTCTGTAATGTGTGTGTGTGTGCACATTCTCTCTGTTCTCATAGCTCCCTCTCTCACTGTAAGAGACAAGAAACCTGAGCACCAACATTACATCACCTCAATGAAGTGTCACTTAGACATCATATAAGACGATACTGTACAGCAAATGAAAATAACAGTGAATTATGGATTTGGATCAGATGAATGCAGGACAGTACATTTTCTCATCTAGCATATATTGATTTTATGTGATATGTTACAGGGTGCTCCTGTGGTGAGGTGGTTATTTTATCACAAAACCAAAATTAAACAAATCTAATCACGTCAATACTGGATACATGCCTGAAAAACACAACCATACAATGGATTGTAGAAGAAAAGGATAAGGAAAAGGATATGTGTGAATCCAATTTCTTTTATATTCATTGCATTCCTTCTTTCACAGAATCACGTCCCCTATCCATCCCAATGAAGGTCATGCCTGACACTACAGAAGAGGAGTCATGGACAACCTCTGAGGAGAGAATGAAGGAGCTCATTGCCCATGCCTGGGATGCTGTTAAACGCCTTACTCTACAGGTACTAAACAATACACTATTAGGCTGTACTTAGGTATTGGTGTAGTTGACCTTGTTTAGTCTTGTTAGACACACTGTCCCAGTAGCATTTTCAGTCCATCCTGCTAAAATATTCTTGAGCTACCCACTGAATTCACATTATTTCTATTAGATTGTTTAAAGTCTGACACGCACGTGTCCATGAATGATGACTTTAAATCAGAGCCCTATTGTATTTAGGGGCCAATGCCAATACATATATATATTAAGGAGT
>NC_040023.1:27398724-27404847 GCF_000972845.2 Larimichthys crocea
AATATACACCAGTCTTTACCTTTGGTATTCAAGCATCAGCAGGAGTACTGACATATTGCTCTTTGATTTGACCTTATACAGAAGTTATTGGCTGCCACACATGTCCGGGAGCAGCTTTTCATTTGCAAACTCGAGTCTTAAATCTACTTCAGAGACCATTAACCCTTCTCCCTGCACTCCTCTGTCTCTCCTTTGTTACTGTGAAGTATTGAGGTTTAGCTCAGCCCAGCCCAGCTTAGCTCTCTCTGTGACTGTAGCCATATGGCTTCCAGGGACCTCTGTTAGCTGTTAGCTCATTAGCCTTTTTTACATAGAGATGCATACGTAACGTCTCATGTCCCTTTGTGGTGGACTGAATTTCTGGTTGACTGGATGTCCCTGTCCGTCTGTTTTAAGTGTCTAACTGGATAGTTAAGTGCTCCCATTGTGTGGCTGCTTGCTGCATCTTGACTGCACCAGTTAGCAGAGCCCACATCACAACCAGTCCCATCTGAAGTGCATCAGGAAGTGCTGACAACTCTCTGACAGAGCTCCACTTGATGCAGGACCCAGGACGTCATTGTGTATGCACACATGTGTGTGTCTACGCACACGGCGCTCATGTGGTAGATTACTGATTGGGGCATATGGACGCCTTTGTCTTCAGTAGTGTGTTTGGTTCATTTATGACTGCTGGTCTACAGTGTGCAAACATTACTGTGAAGACGGTGACCACATTTACCCAGAGTATTAATTTTGTATTTTTAGTTTCTCAGATATCCTGGTTTTTGGTCGGCCACTGCAGACATCAGAACTGTGTTAAAATACTACATTTAGGCTCCCGTTCTCATGATGAGAACAGTGTGGATTATGTTCTTTGATTGGTTTTCTCTGTCAGCACAAACTCAGACTTGTGATGTCAATAGACTATCGCAGATCATAACCTCACTGGTTTTTGTACATTCCATTAGTGTGCTGTTGTATATTCAGGTGGATCATCACAGAAGTTTTCTCTTAACAGAACATGGCAACAGGGATCCTTTTGCAGGGGATTCAAATTCAAAGTCCAGGTAAACTAAATCAGTCAATTGGAATATGGCTCATAGACAAGCCTCTTTGTGCATGTAAACAATCACCAATGTTGCAGAAGTCCAACAACCATCCTTAATTCATCCTAATTCCTATTGCTAAGACCACACAAACTGACGTCAGTCAAATATGAAAGAGAGCATGACGCATGTGAATTGAAATAATGCTCCAGAGCCCAGGTCCCATGTCAGCCCATTGAGTTGTTTACAGTACTTCCACAAAAGTTAACTCAACCTTCTAATAGTTTGCTGAGCCCGTCATTGCCTCCACTTTCCTCTGTCCCCTTCGGCTGTGCGACTGGGACCACACCACGTACTGCAGCAGTAATTAGGAAACAGTCTGTCCTGTTGACATGGGAGTGGAAGCGGACCAAACCGAACGACCCAACAGCTGGTACCCCAGGCCTTGGATATCCCTAAACTTAAACCACTCCATTTATTTTAGTGTGGTGTAAACAGAATACCTAATGGCTCACACTTCTGCTGCACATGTGCCCAATTTGGCATGTGGGGCTTTCTCCATCTTTTAAGGAGGGAGAAGAGCAAGAGGGATAGAGCCAAGGTGGGGGAATGAGATTGGGGGAGAGAAAGTTACAAAAGTATTTATTATTCTACGGCTGCTGAGACCACTTAAGACTGTTTAAACAGAATAGGGACACGTGATAGCTGGTGATTGTGTAAATTGGTTTAAAAAATCTAGTTCTTCAGTCATGATGCTTTCCCATTGTGACATAAATTCTTTCCTACAGATTCACAGCAGGAGGTGAGGAGGTAGAGGTCTTGAGCAGATGCTAGACTGTGGGCTCATTTTAGTAGGAGTAGGTAAGAAAATAGTGATATCGCAGAATGGAAAAGTTACAGTCAGCCATTGTCTGTTGTCATTTATTCCGCCAGTATCAGCAGTTCACAAATAGCATAGAACACTGAGAATTTTCATTTTAGTGTCATGCATTTGGATTACACATTGAATTTGTTCAAGGTCTAATGCACTTTGCTGCATCATCCCTTATCTTCCCTCAAGAAACAGCATAACCTCAAAAGATCTGTGTAAGCAATTTTGTCCCACTGTGCTGTGCATTTCATTACAGTGTGACTCTATACTTGAATATAGCTTATGTAATGTCTTAGACACATATCCCACTCAAAGTCTAAAACCAGAACAGAGCAGCTGGAAAAAGCAGAACGTGCACTGTTTCTATTTGTAGTGTTCTGCTCTAAAATCATTCTTTACACTATACTTGTCTTTTTCAATGACAGACATAGTTAGCATTGATTCCTGGTGATGTGCCGTCATGCGTGGTTAGGGCACAGATTATTATCTGAATCCATGAGTGTCATGCTCTATCTGTGGCTGAGCGCTTCAACCAAACCCCAGAAATGCTTCTGAGCCATGGTTCCTATGTGATTTAAAATCGAGTACATTCCTATCTATCTCTGTTTGTAAGACCTTCTTCTCCCGTTACTTCACGAGGAATGATAGCCCTGCAGTGAAAATGGACAAAACATTATTCATAATCCATTCAAATCCATTAGAGAACTTCCTTTAATCTCCTCAAGAAACTCTCAGTGATGAAGACAGACGGGCAGCTAATGTTGAAAACAGACAAGCCGGCTGGCTCAAAGAGAAATGGTTCAGTTTACACTTACATCTATGTGAATCACTGCTTGGACAAATAGGCATCCCACATTCAGTAGTTGACAGTAGTTGATTAGTTTAGATGCTCGTCAGGAAGGGCAAACTGAGAAAAACAGAGGAAGTGTGACATTCACTAAGAGCAAAAAAGCCAGTGTCTCTGTCACACGATTGGAACAAGTTCAGAGAGACATAGCATCCAAACTCAATCCCTCAGGCCCAAGATGGTGGAGTCTCCTTGACATTATGAATAGCACAGATCAGAGAGAGAGCGTTTGTTTTTCCCTGTAGAGACAGTTAAGTTTTTCAGTCATGCAAGGATGTAATATGTGTAGATGGTGTTATTATCACATCACATTAGGACTGAAGGGCAGTACTGCAGTTGTCGCCCTGGTCAGAGTGGCCTGGCGCACCTTAAAGTGGCCACTTGCCCTCAGCCTTGGCGTTCTGACCCTTAGTTTTACTTTCCTCTCTTGCGCCAACTCATTGTGTTCCTCCTTACATACAGTACATCTCTGAAACTCACTTTGCCTTCTGTGTTTTTACCTCTCGTATCCTTCTCTGTCCCCTGCCTTTCTCCCCCATCAACTTATTTCCTGCCTACCTCTCTACCCCCACCCTTAACCTTACCTCTTTTCATCCTGTCATCTCCTCTTCTCCGCCCCAGTCTCCCTAAGGACACCCATGTTCTCTCTGGGCCCTGATAATAATTGCAAGTGATCAGAATGGTGATTCTATTTCAGGAATTTTGCAATAATTCCTTCTATTTAACACATGAATGTGTTCAGAGCTGGCAAAGGAGCACGTTGCTACCAAAACTGAAATGGGATCCGCTGAAACAGAGAGGCCGTTGCCATGGAAAAATGAAGTAACACTGCTCCCTGCAGCTGCCATGCATTAATGAGTAGGATATTTTTTTGAGGGAGAAAAAGAAGAGAAAAAGCAGTGGGGTAGAAAAGGTAAAGTGATGGAAAGGAGAGGGAGTTTAGGAAGTGAGGAAGAAGGAGAAAAAATGGGCAGAAGGTGAGTTTGAATGCAGGAGGAAAGTGAGAGAGAGATAGAAAGGAGGATCATGTGCACTGTATGTTTGGTGTGGCTCAGATCAAGCTGGCCAGATGGTTTCCATGAACAGGATCTGACCCCGGTTGGAGCGCCTTCTGCAGGCACATTACTTCATCCTCTGCCCCCCTTCCTCCATCCTATCATCCCTCCACTCAACACCTCATCCTCCCTGTCTGTCAGATCCCGCAATTTCCCAATGATTTGAAATTACACCTTTCATATTGTGCCACTTTAAACACCATGTTTCTTTGTGGCTTGTAGTCATAAATTGTCATGTTACAAACCCAGAGGATCTCATGTAAATCATAACAAAATTTTTTTTAGTAAATGCTGCAAATTTAGGTGTTTTTTACTGCTGCTGCTGATGGATTATTATCAACCTTGGTGAAAATGAAATTAAGCCCCAGCTCCAGCCAGGAATAGGGCCATAAGCTGCCCATTGAGACTTAAAAGCTGAGATTTTAAAATGTGTTTGTTTAAGGACACTTAAATCAGAACGATTCAGAAGAATATTAGAATAAATGGAATGTAATAAAACAGCAATTCAGTAATCACCCTCTCAAATAAAAGCTACCCACTCATTCCCAGTGCATTCCCTCAGAGGTCCCCTGACTATTTAATAATACTCTTTTTCAAACATTGCATGCTTCTTTGATTTAAGGACTGGCAGTTAAACCACACATGCGCAAACTCTGACTGGAATCAGCATATTTAACTGTTTTTATCAACAATGAAAAGTTGATAATATGGCACCTTTTAAGCTCTGTTTACTAACACACCTTGTTGCAAGCTGCCAAAAAGACTTCCTTTTCAATCAGGCTAACACTGAGATGAATTCTGTATGCTTGGCATCTATATGCTTGGCATGCTGTGGTGTTTATGTTTCAAGTGCTTGTATTATAGCTTGCAGTCCTTGGTTGTCTAATAGAAAGCTAAGTAATGATTGGCTGTAGTGCAAACAGAGAGAGGGGTTAATGCTGAGGGCAGAACACAGCGTGTCTCTGCTGTCATTGAGTCTCTCCACAAATATCTCCACATAGAGAGCAAATTGGAGGGAAGGAAGGAAAGAGAAGAAGAACAGAGAGAGGGATACAGCAGAAGTACTGAGGGAATTTGAATGAGGAGAGTGAGAGAAAGGGTGTACATTCTCTCCTGATTACACACTCATTCTCTCTGGTATCGCAAGATCTAAATCAAGACCTCACAATGTAACAGTAGATGTGTCATTAGCTGTTTATCGAGTGAGAACACTGTGTGTGTGTGTGTGTGTGTGTGTGTGTGTGTGTGTGGGGGGGGGGGTGTGTGTGTGTGGGGGGGTGTGTGCGCGCGCACGCACACATGTTGACGGGAGCACTCATGTGTGGCCAGAATCCCGTTCCATCATCTGCCGCTGTGTCAATACACTGATGACCTCACAGCCATTATAGACGCACACACATATTTGACCCTCTCACCGGGCTACACTGGAAAAGTGCTTACCAGGATTCTCTTGTGTCTGTAACCTCTTGAACCTTGGAGGCCCAAAGACCTGGAACTGATTTTCATTAGGATAAAAACTCCACAGCAGCTACAATTTCAAGATTGGGATGTTTTAAAAATTGTCAGGGAAAAATGATGGTGGTTTTCAACCTGATCTTCTGGAAGTGTTTTGGAAAGCTTGTTTGGAGGTGAATCTGGCTAAATTGTTGGAGCATGCATACACCCTTTGTCTTGGGACAGAGGAGAAAGCGGTGCCAAACACAGGTCAAATCAGATCAGCTGAGGTTCAGAACAGCCCACTTTGGCCTACTGGATTTGGTCACACTGCGTAAATCAATAGTGGTGAAATTTTGCCAGAGTTAGCCAATAAAATCTCTTTTCATCTGCAGTCCATCACCATCTGATCCAACTTGGCCTAGTATTACATACTACATAACATAATCACAGCCACCTTCACTCACTTTAGCTGGACTAGAGTAAAATTGTCTGGCCATACCACTACCGTAGATATACCAAGCCAAGCTTATTTCATACATCTGATCAAACGACAGTCCAGCCTGCTTACTATTAGTACTTTGTATGTAAGTGGTTTTGTCTAAGCTCTCAGCTGTACCATGAATCTTACATTACCCCATTGTATGACCTTGAGCTCACTCCATTCCAGTACAATTCACCCAATTTCGGGCAGGCTCTAACTTTGACACCCTATCCTAATTGTTCTTGGCCCTGCTCAGCCAACACCCTGGCTATCACATCAGAGTATTCAGTCATGACCACCATCTCCAAGAATGCCCCTATTTTGGTGTGGCCACCCCTTAGACCCCATCTGTAGTGGCTCACCAGGCAGGGGGGTGGAGGTGTGATTGTTTAGGATCAGGCGGG
>NC_040023.1:27404857-27413185 GCF_000972845.2 Larimichthys crocea
TTTGGGGGGGACGGGGGGGGGGGGGGAGGGGGGGGCAGGCGAGGCAGGCCGGGCCAGCCGCACTCCTAAGGCCACTGTTGGATCAATAAACGCAGCGATCAAAGTCGCAATTAACCCACCGCGCTAACACAAACAGCCGGGCCAGCAGAAACAAACAAAGCCTTCATGTCACCTAAAGCGTTTATTTTTGCAGATTTCCACCTCGGCCAGGGAGACCTCCAGCACTTGTCAGCTTCTGTAAGCAGTCTTAGAAAAGAGGAATGCAGGGCCACAGGGATGGCTGACTGCCTGGCTGTTCTGCTGTGCCAGGCCACGAGCTTATTGCTTGCGGTGGCATGTGGGTGAGACCTAGCCTATCTGTTGTCAGGAGGCATCACGCTTAGATGCCTTTCTCATAGACATCGGAGGGGTGGGGGTGCTGCTGCTTTCTGAGGTTGCCAGAAAAACTTAATTTGTGTACACCCATGCACCACAATGCACATCTGCATGGTGTAACATCTTCAGATACACACATTAATCATGTTAATTTACAGAGAGACACTATTTACACTCTTTTTACTCTATTTACTATTACACTCACTATTCCAAAAGTCTTTTTGGACATTGGAATGCAGGAGGATATGTAGAAGAAGGGGGAGCAGAAGGTTAACAGTGGGTGGGGTATCCAGAGAGATTGGATTGAGGGGGGAGGAGGGTGCTCTGTGGACCTTCTGTTCATCTGATCGGCCACTTAGGAAACACACTGTCCCGTCTGGTGCAGGAACAGGAAGATTACATTTGGAGAGGTATCAGGTTTTTAAAAACAAAGGGATGTGTTTTCCGTTTGCTGCCGATCTCTCCGATGAGGTTTTTCTGCTCCAGAGTTGCAAATGTTTTCACCCGGGATGCTGGGAGGGTGTTTCTAATTTCCTCTGCTCTATCTCTGGGTGATTTCCTGTGTGTCGTGGCTTACTTATTGTGTATGTGTTTTCAGTGTGTGTGTGAAAAAGAGCCTGCAGTAGAGAAAATGAGGGGGAAAATGTGTCAGTACATACATGCTTGAATGTGCACTTTTATTTGCAAGTGTGTCTGTGCTTCACATGTTGTGGGGTCGCTCCACAGAGAGGTGATCTTGGCCCACAGGGTTTGTGCTGTGCTGAGGTCTGTACAGTTGGCGCCTCCAAGTTTCTCTTCCCTGCAGTGATATGAAAACAATAAAGCTAACAGCGGATCTGACCAAAGCACCACAGGACAAATGTCTGACACGTAGTTCACTGCCTGGATCCAAGTTAGATGACTGTGACAGAGATTGTATTTAGTGCTGTCAGAATGGTGCAGCAATACAGCTGTGCTGCTGAAAATACTTTCCAAGAAGAGTAGGCACCGGGCAAGTTGGACATAAACGTTTATGGGCTCAGTCAAGACAGGTTAGTTAAGAGAGATGGCTCTTATAAATTCAGCATTTTACACAAAAGAAAGATGGTTCATATGGAATAAACTCGCACTAATTCAGATTTTATTTGATGTACACCAACTCATTCACACAACAGAGTGCATAAAGACGTCTTCTAAAACATTCTCCACTGTGTGTATAGTCTTGTGTTGTTTAGCTATGAGAGCTCCAGATCTCTCTTTCAGACAAGGCAGATCTTTCTACCTTTCCTGCAATCTGTCAGTTAATGTTTGAAACATTTAACTGTATTTCTAAGAACAACTATCTGAGAATAATGTACTCCCAGCTGAAGTTGCTCTTCAGAGTAGACAGGCTGTCCTCCATCTAACTCACTGTTCTGTCATTTACTGGCGAGGCACGGCGGATCCTAAGAGCCTCCTGTGGTTATATAGGCCATTTCCACATGGCCCTAGCCTTTTAAAGCCTAAGTGTGTTTGGCCCTCAGCTTCCTCTCTATTAGAACCTGCTCTGCTGGAACCAGATAAACCATCTTCACAAAGACTCAAGGGAGAAATACTACACAAGACAGAGCGTACACTCCCAATGCTGCTCAGAAGAGGAGGAAGTAAGGGACGCTTTGTGGGGGTATTAAGACCGAAAGATTTGAAACAGGGTCCACACATGTGGCTGGATTCTGAACGCTATCTGATGGCGCGGGAAGTGATCAGGAATAAAACTGAGCAGAACTTGCCACAAAAAATGGAACAGTCCCATATTTAGAACTCTGTGATGTGACGCCAAGCGAGGATGAGAAGGAAGAAATATACAAAGAAAAAAAATGTGTCTTTAGGCATCTTACCATTTAATCAAAGTACTTTCCAAATGGATATGTTTCAGTTTCCTTTTTTTTAAATTTTTTTTTATAACATTTCAAGCTTTTTTGTTCTGTCTCTTTTCTAGTAGTATTTGTTTACTCCTGACAGCACATGCTGGCTTCCTGATCCAGAATCCAGATTGAATTAGAGCCTGAGTGATTGTAGATCAAAGTGTAAGAAGATCCTTGTTCATTTAGAGGCCTAAGAGGAAGGGATCAAGGCCTAAGTCTCTGGATAAGCAATGGTCACCTACTAAATAACCAGACTGTCACTCAAAAACCACTGGCTCTCATTTTTTGAGGCTGTGAGGCTTTTTGCAGAATCCCATGTTTGTTAGTGTGCACACCAAGACTTATACAACTGAAGAGCACTCGTTTGCTATGCTACATGATTGATACCTATATTTCCAGCTAGACTCTGTCCCCTGATGGCTGTGTGTCTGATCTGTCACTGAATAGGCCAGACATTTGCTCTACATACACAGGATGTACTGATGAAAGGCAGCAATGAGTAAAATGCATCTTTAGTACAAACACAGACATGCAAACACACAGATTGCTGATTCTATGCCAAACAGCAGTTGTCCCACTACACTGTGTAAAAAATATTGATTCTCCCATTGGTCCAGCTTTAGGCCTCAGCTTGTTGTACTGGCCTAACTAAACACTCAGCAGAGGTATGGGGTGATATAACTTTATAGCTTCAGCAGTATTGTGCAACTTAGTTCGTTGCTGTTGCAGGTGCCATCATTCAGATGAAGTGGTAAGCACAGTGCCAAGTCTCAACAAGAATATTAAAAAGATATGGGGTGCTCACTCAGTGTTAATTCAGGTGTTTTGGCTCGAGGCCATATGGTTCTTATGTTTTTGTTTTTTTTTTACTTTTTAATTCTGAGTTTAAATGACTGATTACTGCAGTTGCAAGGGGTGATATGATCTGTGTTTTTTTTGTGTGTTCAGGTTTGCATGTAACGTATGTGAACACCAAGCACACATATGATGTATGTGTGTGTGTATGCTTTTGTAAATGTGTAAGTATGTAATCTGAGCATGTTTTCTCAGTTAAAGCCCGGCACGTGCAGCCTCATAAGGACCTGATTGGCTTTTTTCCCCTTTTTTTTAACAGAGATTTCCTGGTCTAAATTGAAAAGTCTTTCCGCTGTTTTTGAAGTATATTAATAGAGTGTGCTGCGAGTGATACTCCCTGCCCCTGAATGCACACACAGACACACATTCACATTGTCGCTCAGCTTGTTTTCCTCAATTAATCTGTCATTAGAGGCACTGGGTAACTGAAGAGCAGTCCCATGCCGCTGATGGTTAACTCCATTTGTTATGTTTAATGATTTAGTTTCACTTTGACAGGACATGATGTCATTAGACAAAAGGAATGAATAGTTGTGACTCTTTGACTCCTCTTTTCCCCAAAGAGCATACTAAAATGACATACATACTATATGAACACACCTGCCATTCTTGAACTTCTAACAGGAGGCTTCAAATCAAAATCTATATTTTAATAAATGTGGTTCTGCTCCAGATACCCCCACATCCTCCACTCCTGCACAACCATGTGCTTTACTGTTTGTTGTACCTGAGTCATTTCCAGAAGCCATCTATCTGTCATTTTTTGCTGGAGTTTTATTCCACATTACCCTGAACCCCACAGAGGGTAAAGTTGTGTAACAGATATTCCACACTGCAATTATACTTCTGGCTTTCAGATATTATTTGTGCCCATTTCTATTTTTAAATTCATTTCAGAATTTTCCTCTCGCTACACTTGGAAAAGCTGCCTTTCCACGGCTCTGCCCGAACAGAAAGTTATTTTCGCTATCCTCTTACGGATAGAAATTGAATTTAGTTCACTGAGTCTTGTGAGTGTAGCTTGTAAGTACAGTAACACACTGCAAATGTGGCCCTTTGCCTCCCAACAAAATGAGTTTTAGGTCAACCTGACATACTGGTTATTTTCCTGTTCTGTCACAGGACATTGTGCAAGCTTTCTCTCTTTTACACACACATACATGCATACACTCAAAAACATACACAAACCTGGCATGCTCATCAGCTCACAGTAGGGGGACATTGTCACAGGGGCTAACTGCTTCCAGCGCTGTGTTTATTGGCCTGTTACAGAGCTGTTAAACACAATTTTGTGGAATACCAAACATGACCCTGCACAACTTCAAGTGAACTTTTACACCTGAAGTTGTGACATGAAACACACACATACTGTCACTTTCTGCTTTCCTACCTGTTAGTACAGAGGAAGCTTTTTTCTTTTTTCTTTTTTTTGCAGTATTTGCAGCCATTAAATAATGCTGAACACACACACACAGGCACACACTGGTTTCCCCCTTCCTTTATGGTTTTCTTTGCTCCCCCTTGCTTGGGTCATCCCTACACAGACTTTCCGAATCAATGCATGGTCATGGCAACAGATCTGGACACCAGCAGCCTGGTCTCAGCAGTAAGAGGGACAAAATAACAGAGGCATGAGAGGGTGATGGAGGGATATAGAGTTATTCAGGGGGAAGAGCATTGCATTTGGGACATTGTGATCTCAGACTATTTCTCTCTTCGTATATGTCAGCACTGTTCAGCAGTGCCAGTGCTCCCTCTCTTGCCCTTTGTTACCCCTTCATCTTTGTTTGGATACTGTATGTCTGTCTCTTTGTGTGTGTGTGTGTGTGTGTGTGTGTGTGAGTGTGAGTGTGTGAGTCACAGCTCAAACATGAGACCACAGAAGGGTAGCCTTGGAGAGGTCTGCAAGGTTAACCAGGGTGACCAGCAGTAGCATAGAGAGCATGGTGAAGGATAGCCAGTCGGTCCTCAGAGGGTTCTGAGTTTACGTTCCTAGAAGTGACACAATCTGTGGAACTGAGGATGGGCATTTGCAGTTTCCTGTCAATATGTTTGACTCATGATCTGAGGACATCTCAGCTTGAAGGTTTGATATACTGACGTTTGCTGTGACTGAGAAACCAGAAGGTTTCCACGACAAAGGCATCATGTCACTGAACATGAATTCATTTGGTTGGAAGTCATATTGAACATTCCTGTTTTCTGAGTGTCGTGCAGAGTTCACAGAGAACCAGCTTTTCATTGCCCTCACATGAAAAAGAAAATCAGAAATATGGCACGCATTTTGGGTTTACCAAAGGAAATGAGTTCTATACACCCATATGAGATGTGCAGTCTCTCTCATTGCCTCTGCCAAGGAGGTTCTGTTTTTGTGCTGATGCATTATCCACTCACGAAAAAAGTCATGCCATGGCTCATAGAACAAGGATTCTAAACCAGGTTTCTCAACATTGGAAGATACAGCATTTTTCAACATTTTCGCCATTTTCTCATGAACTATTGTACTCAAATCAAAAAATTCTGGCACATTTATCCCATGATTGTCTATTACAGTGTGTATTTTGCTTCAGATCCAGATGCAGATTAAACATTCCTAAACAATTTCTGTTATTAAAATAACAAATGTAGACGATTGTGCAGCCTTGGCAGAGGTATGCTCTCTCTGAGTGCTTTCTACTTCTCATTATATTTTGATCTTACTTGTTTACCATATTTGTCTTGGATACAACTTCAGCCAGTAACCATGTTGCCTCCTGGAGTAGGTATAGATTACAATAAGTAGTTTGTTCATGGACTCGCTGGCCTCACAGACTTTAGCACGATTTAATCCAGACCCTGGCAAGGTATTTGACTCACATTACAGTTATTCATCTGTTTTGGTATAGGATTATTTCCCTTGTCTTTCTGTGCCGTCATCCTTCTTCCAGCAACTGTGTGATTTGAAGTCAGATATATTCATCCATGGCTGCCGCCTCTGGTCCACTGCGTGTGAAATACCCAGTTCACTATTGTTCTTATCTAGCCTGTTGACCTAAACTCCCTCACTCAAAAGAAAAGTAAATGTTGCCTTATTCACCGCCCTTGCCTTCAGATAGACTAATGCGCTGTTGCCATTGTGAATTACAACATGTTTGTTTCTGTGTTTTTTGTGGCTTTTATTAGCTGTCACCAAAGAGAGGGAGGAAGGAGAAAAAAGCAGACTAAAGATTAGTTTTGTAGCACCCAGATTTAGGACTGACAGGCCATTTTCTTTTCCATTACATACTAAGGCCCTTTGAAGCATTTTGAGCCTTTTTTGCTATAGTGTAAACATCTAGAAACAGTGGTCGCTATGCCCAGTGAATGCCATTCAATTGTTAAACTTTTTCCTCTGTTGTCATCTGTGAGATGTTATCTGATTATTGTTAGTATTTCACTGTGTGATGTGGCAAGTCTGTAGCTACCATACACTTGACATCATCTTTGGTTTTGTGTTTCCATGGGGAACAACAGCAGAGCATTATAAAGTCTAAGCAAACACCATTAAGAAGTATTACATTATGTGTTATTGTACACACTTATACTTGCAATTAGACTGGTCATTCATACTCATATCTCATTTTTATTTACGGTACAAGAACTGGACTTTCTGGATACGTGCTCACGGTACAACCTACTCTTAATAGTGAAAAAGTCCCCTTTCCCTTGTGAAGTGTGGTTAAAAAAATAATAATTAAAAAAGTATATAACACAATTAACTCTTAAGCCTTTCCAAAAGCAAAATGTAATTCATGTTTAATTAAGTTCTAAAAATAACCTGCAATTGCTAATAAATAGTTTCATATAAAATATGAGAGAGTCTTACATCTGTGTGTTCTCAAATGCAAACAGGCAAGTTTCCATCACCAGGGTGAACTTTGATCAGTGGGAATTTATTTTAGTGTTTGATATTTTCCTGTGATTATGTATAAAAGTTTGATATATGGTGACAGATTTAGTCAACCATCAGGCACAGTATGAGAACTAAAATAATTGGTCTGTATGGTGGCATAGCTGTGCTCTGACATGACCCATTTGAAACAGCAAATGTTTAAGTATAAGATTACTTTCTATTTGTTATGGTTGAGCTTGGTATGTATTTGCATCTTCGACAGTAATAGGCTTAAGCTTACACATGTATACAGAAATATACATCTGCGTTCATTTCAACTACTTTTGATCTTGGTGAAATTAATCCTGAAATGATTAGTCAATGAATCAAACTTTTGGTGGGAAATCAATCAATGTAAATTTTAGTAGTCATTCTCGTGATTTATTAAACAAAAATACCAAGCATTTGCTGGTTACAGCTTCTTAAATGTGAATATGTGCTTGTTTTCCACTGCATGTGTTATTTGATCACTTTGTTTATTTTAAGATGTTGAGACGAACAAGTAATATTAGGACCTCTCTCTGAGTTCTGGTAATTTGTTATCTGACTTTTTATTGTTTTGAAACAAAAAATAATATTTGATATCAGAGTATAGAGGTAGGTACGGTACAGCACGGTAGAAGAACCCCTACAATAAATACTCATCAAGTGGCATTGTTTTTGGGTTTTCCCTTTCGTTGTCCTCATGTTCTTCATATTGACACACCCATTCATTGAGTAACTGCCATTGTTAAAAAAAAACATTTTCGTGGTTGAGGAATAGCCCATGCAGTAGGTGATGTGTAATAATTTAAAGTAATGTGCATGACTGAACCAAGATGTCCAGCAGGAGAGCATTAGGCTCAGGCTGTGAGCTCAAGGTGGAGACCAGAGAGTGTTAAACCCAGCAGTTTCCGTGTGTCTGCCTGCTTTACAGCTTAACCCTGCTAAGGTCTGCAGCAGACCAGGCAGTGTCAATGGATTTTCTTCCTGCGTGTCGGCTCTTAAAAAAGGCCCAAGACTTATGTGTCAGTGTGCTAAAGTGTTCCGATTTCAAACCCCCCTTTGAAGAGTAATCAAAAGAGGAAGCGGCATGAGATGAATGTGTAACCATATCTCTCCCACTCTGTCGTTCCCTTTCTTTCCTTCCTTCTCTCATCTCTCTTTCTTTGTATCTCTGTCTATTTCTCAGTTTCTGACATTCTCGCTCTCTCAACTCTCATCAAAGCTGGAAGAACTGGCCTCCATATACAGGCCTGTCAGAGGCATTCCAACATTTGTGTGTGTGATATTAGCAGAATGCTCCCCAAGTGTATGCAAATTTTA
>NC_040023.1:27413228-27429594 GCF_000972845.2 Larimichthys crocea
AGGAGGAGGAGGAGGAGGAGGAGGAGGAGGAGGAGGTGGTAGAGGGGTGTGTGTGTGTGTGTGTGTGCGTGTTGTACACTGAACATATTACACTCTAATGGTGCTCAGTCATTCAATAGAGCAGCTCTCTGACTGCTCTCTCACACAGTCGGCCTCTGTTGCAGTTCACATATTATTTTGGCAACACCTGCTGTCTGCCCCCTGGACCCTGGACTCCTCTTTTATGTTAACTGGTCTTTTAAGTACAGCTCTACTGTAATGGAAAAAGACACTGCTCGTACACTTACTGGCTACTGGTTACTGACCTAATGGCCTGTAAATTTAGCTTTTTTGGTGAACAGAAATATGTGTGACATAATGCAGCTGGAATTGGTCTCAAAACCTTTTAAATAGACTTCAAAAAAGATTTAAGTTCAAGATTTAACTGTTCAAAGTCTCTGAAATTGTAAGTGTTTTGTTTCTTGCATATGGAATTTCATATTGGGTTTAAATAGGATTTTTTTTTTTAAGGCAAATTCCTATTGTGAGGACTGAATAATTGAATAACAAAATATATAACAGTTTATCTTAGGCATCAAACAGAACAGCATTTATGACTAAATGTGAAATGGACTGTTTCCATTTTTTTTTAATCAAGGAAAGGTTTATTAAGCATGTTTTTTCCAGCAACACCCAGCATTGTGCACACACTCTTTCTAATGTCGTCCTCTAATGTCGGCACACGGCGGGTCCCCTTGAGCAGCTCACTGAAAATCAAATAGGCCGAGGCAGGTGGGTGGTCAGTGATCAAATGACACGGAACTGATTAACATGATTTCATGTATCCTTTATTTTTCTCCCCCCTCTCCAGTTGGAGCTGCAGTCATGCTGTGTGTTCCTGCCTAATGACAGCCTCCCCTCCCCGAGCACCATCATCTGCGGTGACATTCCCGGCACCGTCCGTAGCTGGTATCACAACCAGGCCTCCATGCCCGGGACTTTGGTAGTCTGTCTGCCGCAGATCAGTGTCCTCAGTGCTGGGCACAAGTACATGGAACCGCTGCAGGAGCTCCCCTTTGTGGTCTCCAAGCCCATCTTGGAGGAAGGTAAGTTTTCGTACTGTATCTAATGAAATCTTAACTTTAATTAGAATGATTAAAATGTTAGGCGAAGAACACACACACCCAGATACTCAGTGAGAACACTAAATGACCTGCTGTCAAAAAGACTGATTAGAAGGTTTAAATGAGAAAACAAAATGTTACATTTTGGAAAACAATGATGGTGACAGGTTCATAGGTTAGAAATGGGAGTCTTGGAATATAAATTTCAATGGGTGGGAAAAATCAACTTTACTTTTATTAATAATTGAAATGAATGCTTTCATAATAGTAATAGGCTACATGTTGTGAATTCATCATCATTATGGCCTTTTCAACACCGAGCAAACCTTTGACCCACTACCACTCATTTACCATGACAAAAGACAAACAAACTTAAGTAGAGCGACTTTGAGAGATAGATCTTGCACATGTGGCGTGCACACCTGGCAGAGTTGACATAAGAAACGCTCAGACGAGTGTGCAGTGTTTTCTCTTTAGAAGAAGAAAAAAAAGGGGGGCCAACCTCTTTTTTTTTAACTTTTTTTTTTACTCTCAACTCTTCAATGACATCAGCATTGGGCATACAGATTTCAAAAACGGAGGAGAAAGAAAAATGACAGCAAAAACAGTGACATCAGCAGCCTTGTCAATGTTGCCGTTAAAATTAACAGCCCGTGCTTTTAGTAATTCATTCCTACCCTTTGAAAAGCTCTTCATCTCTCATTTTCAATGCTCTGGATCAAAGCGTACTGCCCACGGTGCATGGGAAATGTGCTCTTCATGGCCCTGTGCTAGCGAACAAGTTTCCCTTTTCCCTCTGAGATGGTTCTACCAGAGTTGGCAAGTTAACAAGTTCAAGCTCTTTCAGTGTGGCATCCCGTCTCAGACCCACAGATTTAGAAAACACCCTCATTTTATCCTGTGTTTTGATGGGGGCGTCTGCCTGCTTACTGGGTGTAGAATGTTGTCTTTAATGTTTTTCATGAAGTTTTCTCGTACCATGTAAATTAATTGGCTTGGATTCTAAAGGTAAGAGGAAGGAATAATTTAGTTGTCATAGTGTTTTTAATAATGAACATTACTTATCCTTCTGACATACATTAATCCATTGCACTTTTTTCTTTTTTCCCAAACGTCTCCTGCATTTTCTTGCATCTCTTTGTCTTTCTCTCAATTTCACAATGACTTGGCTTGTGCTCTTTTCTCTCCCTTCCCTCTCATCCTCCCTGCTCCTTTCAATCTCTGCCAATATGTCTCTGTTGCATTTCTCATCCTCTTTCTCCCACGATTTTATCCCATTACTGCATTTTTTTAATGTGTCCTTCTTTTTCCTTCTCTCATTTCTACCACCAGGTGATGCCTTCCCATGGACGGTAAGCCTGAGTCAGTTCAGTGTGTACACATTACTGGGACAACAGCGAAGCCTTAGCCTGTTGGAGCCTATGGGCTGTACCTCCACACTGGCCGTCACATCCCATAAGCTGCAGAGCTGTTCTGAAGGAAGGCACTCCTTTGTAGTCTGCCTCCACGTTGATCTGCAGCCCATCCACGTCAAGTGCTCCAACCCTCAGGTCAGTCAGACAGTCCTGAATCTCACAAAGTAGTCATCAGATTTACATGTATATTTATACAAATCATCCCATTGTAAACTTTCCTGAAACATGAACACACGAACCCTGGCATGAAGATCCTGCCTCTGCATGATTTTCTGATATAGATTGACTTCAATAAACAAACTGCCTCATCTTCTTACCTAGTGTAATTTTCATGAAAATGAAAGTGTAAACAAGAGAGTGTTGCCTTGTTTGTTTTGGTCAAACATTCTGAGGTCTGAGTCAAGGGGAGTTGGGAATTGCAAGACTCATCATCATTGTTTTACAGTGTGTTATTATGTTTAGTGAGAGCATGATGAATATGGACAGATTGGAAGCGGAACATGTTTGTCTCCCGGTTAGGTCCCTGCGTTGTTTTTCATTGCGCTGTTACAGCGCTATAATCACATCTACATGTACCATTACACATGTTTTGTTTTTTCACAATTGAATTAGCTGTATTGAATTAGGCTCCTCTGTAAACACTTAATTGGGGCGACCTTTTGAGTGGTCACACTGTTAAATGTCTCCGACCACAGTGATGAGCCATGGTGATATTGAGGGGAATTGGTACCAGAAACAAATGAAAGGCCTTAATCTGTTAGTGGTGAAAACTTTCCCAGAGATGAGGAGAGCTGGTCGTTTATTGAGGGAAAGTTTCTTTTCTTTCTTCTTTTCTGTTCTCCCTTTCAAATGGAGTGCTTGTGTCTGGCAAAGCTGGGAAGGCTTATTGCGATTATATGATGAGTCATTATTAGTTTTTGGGTCCAATGAAAACTTCTCTTCTCTTCTCTTCTCTTCTCTTCTCTTCTCTTCTCTTCTCTTCTCTTCTCTTCTCTTCTCTTCTCTTCTCTTTCATTATGGTCCCTCTGCTCTCTCTTCCCATCTTTTCACCTCCTCTGTCTTTCTTTCCCTCTTCTGTATAAATTTCTGACTCGAGCGGGGGGTGCTTTGAGAACTGCTGCCAGAGCAACCCTTCCCTCCCCAGAACAAAAGAGACCTCACACTACTTACTCCTCTTTCTAATTTGCAGTGCCATTTGTGGGAATGTATATGGGGATGTCAGAGCACTTCAGTTTCTGCACAATAAATTACCACCAATACAGTTAGATGAGAACACTGTGTTGGGTGTACGGGCGGTGGAGTTCTATCTAGTGTTTGAAAATTAATTGTTATTGCACTAATTTTGAGACATTTATACATTTAAAGTCAACACATGAAACCAATGAGTTTGGCCTCTTAACTTCTCCTGGCATTTTTGTGACATTAAATCAGATTTTCCGTATTATGCGATGGATTACTTCATGGCACAAACAAAGGTATTTTTAGAAACGGGGTGAAACAGTCGAGTGTAGCCACAGGTGTCACGGAATGAGTTTTTTGAGTAAATATTGGGGTGGGAAGGACTAGGCCACGCAAAAATACAGTTGCATGCTCACACGCGCACATAATGTATGCATAAAACTGAAGGAGCAAACACAGGACACTCAGCTTTGATGCGCGTTTCCAACACATGTTCATTTCATTTTAACGCAGAACACCCAAGGTGAACTGTCACATCCTGGAACAGAGCAGGACAAACACACATAAGCACACCCTTGCCAGTGCCAGTAAAGTCATTTAAGTTCTAGTTACAGAGTTTAGAAAGTTGTTTTGTTGTTTGGACACAGTCACAGTCTGTTCAATAGCATCAGTCCCCTTTTCCTTTGATCAAAATAGTATAATTGCTGTAAATTAACTTTTAATGAAATGGTGATCACATCGAACTTGCGTGTGTACTCGCTTTACGTAGTATGTGTAGTCTCAATTCTGAGGGTTGTGTGTCTGTGCGAATGATTCATATGGGTGTCAGAAGGAGGGGTTAGTAGCTGCACTATTACCTTATCAGGACCACCTCGAAACCAGCAAACATACACACACCATCAGTTTTCTTTGACCTTCGGCACCTAACTGTACAGCTTTTCAGTGAACACATTTGCACACACACATAGACTCACTGGACACTTCATCAGGACCACCCCTCCAATCTAATGTGATCCAATACAACAGCTTTGCCATAAATTCTACTTTTATTAAGCTTATAATGTTTCAGTTTCTGTTGACACTGTCAGAGAGGACATAATTCTACTTTATGTTTGTTATTAAGGTCGTAGTGGGTGGTGGTGTACTTGAATGCATTAGATTGTAGTACTATGATTGAGTGATTCGAGTATTAAAAACATCTCTGAATATAATGCAGTCCAATTCAACACCTGAAAGCTACAACCTCAAGAACAAACATATAGTTGAAATGAATACCACTCTGACAGAGTCAGTCAAAACTGAACCTTATTATCTTCATAAAGTCAGAACTGTTGTGTTAGATCACATTACATTGTGCAAGTGTACCTAATATAGTGGCCTGTGAGTGTATATCTGCACGCTTGTACTCACCACACATACCCAACAATATGTCAAATTAGCAACGTTTCTGTATAAACTGTGCTTAGATAAAGGCACACGAGCACTCACCATCTGCATGCTCTCCCGTTTTTCATCTGTGTGTTTTTATGAATGACTGTGGAAGCCTCTGTTCAGTCTCCAGTTTGTACTACTGCAGCCTAGCAGGCCTCCTGATCTGCAGATGACAGGTCTTTGGAGAACCCAGCCCTCCAAATGTTCTGCTCACTTCCCCAACTCACGGAATGTGGCATATGTATTGTGAGCTCATGTAAGCATGTTAATTTGTGTGTGTGTATGTGTGTGTGGCCCCACCTGCCCACTGGCCTAACAACAGTAGCTGAGCTGAACCAACTGACCCTACTTTTCACTAATCAGGGATATCATGAGCAGGAAGTAGATATAGGATGGAACGAATGGCAGGGCGAGATAAGGAATGAAAGAAAATAAGGATAGAGTGTGATAAGCATGGCGAGAAAGGCGAAATGAAATATGAGGACAAATGATGAGAGGGTGGACGAAAGGATGAGGTAATCAAGAAATGCACTAAAAATCTCCCCAAGAAAGTAATAAGAGGGACTTGAACCCCAGACTAAAACAGAGGTCATGTATCGACCCTTCATCTCAGCCTCACTGCACTCCCCCTCTTCCCTTTCCCCCTCTCCTCGGCATTCTTTAGTCTCTTCCTCCACATCTGCTGCTGAGTGCAGTAGGCCTTGTTGTGCTTGGTTGGACTTCCAGGCCCCAGACTCTCAGAGAAGAGAGCACGGAGCCGTACCTCTCTTGTCGGCAGAGCAGTTCAGTTGGGTATGGCAGACAGCTGTTGGCCCTGTCCCTGGACGGCTGCTGGATCGGCGTTAGCAGCTCTTCCTGGACATGTTTGAAATGGCCCAGCTGTAATGTATTGTACTGCTTTTCATTTGATTTATGCTTATTTATGGAAGGCCTCCCTGTAATGTGTGCGCTAACAGCCGTGCATGTGTGTGAGTGAGCAATAGCGAGTAAAAATGTGTTTGGAGTAGAGAAAGCTATTTTGTTTCTGTGTACTCATGTGTCTGTGCACCTTTACTTTTCAGGGACCCTCAGTGGTGAGGTGGTGGGGGGTTTAGTTGGCTGCAGGAGCAAAGCATTTGAAATCCAGAAATTAGCTCACTGTGAAAGAGCGTTGCTTTTCCCCCTTTCTTTTCCCTCTTTCTCTCCTCTCTAAAGAACACTGAGTGAATGCATGAATAACTGAAAGCATCACATCACATTCCCCTGCCTTCCCCTCATGTTTTCCACTCTTGTTTTTGGCTTTGTTGTTGTTTAAAGCTAAGGCCTCTTTTCATGTGAACACATGATAAATAGTTGAGAACACTTGACGCTGAGCCTTCAGTTTTTCCTAACGGTGGTGAGTTTTTCAGGGGAAATTGATGACACAACTTAACTTTCCTCTGTGGGTGTTTTTTGGGAGTTTTGTTGTTATGGATAACAAATTTGTACAGTGAAGCACATGTATAAGGACACGGTGCCTTTCAAATAATCATCCATCGAATATAAACATGAACACATAGGTTTGACATCACTTTTGTGAAGTGAGGCCTCTCTGAATGACAAGTACAGAGTCGAAAAGAGTGCTAAGTTGTAGAGTGAAAGAAATGGGAATGGATAGTGGTCCATTTCTGCTTAATATTTCCTCCTTCTCTCTTTCGTTCTCTCTCAACTTTAACTAGGTTTAGTGTCACATAACTACAAAGCTGCCAAGCCAAATCATGGTAATGGCCTCAGAAGTCAGAACTACATGAGAACTCCCCAGTGCAGCTGTTTGAGTCAGACCTTGGCAAAAAAATACATTTGAATCTGGTTTCAAATATTAAGACTACTTGCGGTGTGTTCAGTTTATCTTTTAAGGCACTCAGTTGGCACAGTATACTTCATATATTGAAAATGTATTCAGCTGTGTTGCCATAGTCAAAGCTGTGTCTGCTGTGTTCTATATGAACACGTTAACAAATAAAGAAGAAATGGATTGATTGACATGGGAGTCCTACATTATAGTTTTTCCTTACATTAGACTACATTATATTACATTTTAATTCCTTTTAAATACTGTATTTAGCATTACAACTTAAGGGGAGACACTACATGTGGATAAAAGCAACTCTCCAAAATGACCATGAAACCTCCCCAGTTGATTACTTACATGACAATGTTTTGTATTACACATTTAATGAAAATGTTTAAATATGCAATTAATGCATTATCTCATGCATGTGCTATTTGCATACATTTCGAGAACAGAAATGTAAACATTGGATAAAACAAGCTCAAAATTCTCATTTCACTTTGTTGACATATTCAGAGTCAAAGGTTTTTTTTAATACTGTCAACAGCCTTTTTGCAAAACATTTTTTTTTTCATTAAAGTTTTTCTCTTCTTCTCTTCTTCTCTGCTTGTCACTCTCTAGGTTCAGCTATTGTATGAGCTCCTCCTCAGTTGGAGCTCTACATGGGCTCGCCTCCAGAGGCATGGTATCTTGCGCCAGACCTCCAGCATCCCAGACCCCCCTGCCGGAGGTGCCCCATCCTCTCCAGTGCGCAGCAGTGCTGGCACTGCCCTACCAGACACCAGCACCTGCAGCCCCTCTGCTGATTTTGGCTCCCCCACAGAGGTTTGTTTTTCTCACCCGGCTACACATGTAGAGGGTTTACACATGAGCTACACATTTTATATTGACAGTTTTTATGGGTGTTTTTTATGAATTCTGACAATGATTATGCTCTTCTAAGTTGTATTTTTTCGCATGGAAAAACTTCTTTCCATAATCAGAAAAAAACCCCAATGCATCTTGAACGGGACATAATTTTCTCATTATTTAATTAATTCATCCATTTGTGATCTTACTGCTGCCATTGCTCACTCTACCATACTGCACAGTTCAGTATCAGCCACTTTTGAACTTTTTAGCCAACACCCAACTAAGAGCTTTTTTTTCATATCTAAGGTGCTATGAGTCATTCACTAGTATGTGCTATGAAAGCCTTTGTTGTTTACATAGTTCTGCAGCTGATTTATGATTTTAAGTGCAAATATTGCATCTTTTATTGTTATGAGTAGTCGAGTCAGTGCTAACACATGAAATTTGTCACAAAAAAAAACAGTTTTGTTTGGGAAGGATTTTTCAAAGCTGGAAAAATCTCATCTGCGTTTGTGTTTCTTTCATTATTTTTTCTTACCCAGAACAGATACACCAGATAGGCTGTGAGCTCTGTTTGATTCGTATAAGCTGGGTCTTGATTGAGTATAAACCTGCCTCTTAATTTGGGGAAAACAATAACCTGTATTTACATTTTTCGGGCAGATAAAATATCAAACTCAGAGAATGAAGTATGAAGTGTAGCAGTACATGCAGGAATGTGCAAAGCCAAATGGAAAAATTACAGTCAGAGTTTTAGGGGGCAACAACAAATTTTCAGTGTTGTTTTTCCTTTCGTCCCTAGGTGATGCTTATCCTAGGCTTGTGGCATGACTTTTTTCTCCTGTGTTGCACAGTAGCAGCAACAGTCACTAGCTCGGGGTCTACAGCCACCAATACCTTGTGTAATATGTTTGTGTGAAGTAGGATGCATAAAAATAATTGGGACAAGTGTTTCTGGGGAAACCAGCCCAGGTTTTAATGCTCTGTGACCACTGGGACCCTGTCAGCAATGTTGGCCCCCCTGGGATCACATCACAACCAACATACCTCCATGAGAGGCTATAAAGAGTGTGGAAAAAAAGCATTTCATATGTCAGTGTGCATCTGTGTCTGCATTTGTTTCTGTACAATCAACATGTGTGTGTTCTTGCGTCATATGTGGACCCACAGAAGTGGCAGCAGTTCAGTATAGCAGCGGAGGCCCTATGGTATAGTGCGTCTGTAACAAGGCCACAGAGGCCCCTGACAGCCCACTTGTCACTGTTTACCTAAGAACAAACACTGGTAGAAGTGTTTAGTCCTCTGGGAGGCTTGGTGATTGAGCAAGAATGTAGGAGCTGTTTTGATAAGTCTCAGCAGTGGCAGCCGTCTCTCCCCAACAAACCCCCCCCCCATCTTCCTCCACCACACCCTCAAAACCCCCTGACCCACAGCCCTGACTATAGCCTACCATTCCTTTGGCCTTTGACACAATATTCCATGACCATTTCATATACATGTGTTTTGCTAGTATTTATTTAGAGAGTTTCGGTTTACCGGTTTACTCTGTTTTCTCTTCCTCCGATGCCTTGCACCTCTGTTCATTATACCTTTTTGTCTCTCTTTCCTCTCATGTTGATCTCAACCTGGCTGCATTATCTCATATCCACCTAATCCACCTGACCCTTGGCATGAAATTTGGAACCTGGGAAAAAAAAATAAAAAAATCTTCCTGCCAAAAGCCTGACCACCACCTGTAGCTGCAACACAAAACAACATTTCTTAATGCACCAGCACCATGAAACATTAGCAAAAAATAGATTAAATAATAATGACAACCACCATGAATTATATAGTAGGACAAACAAACAATTAGGTTCTGTCAGTTGTCAAGTTCTTGCTTTTTCCATCATTGTAAGAGTTTATCTTATTTAGTATTCTGTTTCTCCTCCATCTCTTTCTCTTTTTTGCCTTCTTCCCTTACCACATCTCTATGTACAGCCTTATCCCACCTTTCTCACTCTGTCATTTTGTTTTTAATCTTTTGTTTTCCTAAAACTAGTCCTTTGTTCCTGCCTAACTTTTCTCCATCCTTCCACCTGTCCACAAAGCATTCTCTCTCTTTCTTTCCACTTTTATAATCTACATTTCCCTCCATCTGCCACTTTCCAGCCTGCTGTTGTCTTCAAATGTTTGGGTCTCTCTGATGAGCAAAGACAAACTCTGCAAAGAAAATAAACCCGGATCCTCAGCCCGTTTATAGCGCAGAGGCCCAGGAATTAAACTGTATACTTTACAGCTTGGCTTGTGGAGGTGTGGGAAAATAGCTCCCTCTCAGAATGTCTGTGTAAGTGTGTGTATATGTGTGTGTTTGGGGCCCAAATCTGGAAGCTCAGGAACGTGGCAGAGCCCACCTCTGCCAACACCACACCACCACATCTGTTCTTCAAGGCCTCACCTTGATATGAGGAGGAGGGGGAATTTTCCTGCACTGATAAAAACAGGAACTTTTTGGTAGTTATAAAGTGATTAACTTTCAGTCTTACAGTTTTACTTTACTTTGTTTTATTATCTTCCTCTGTTATTGTTTGTGTTCTTCTTCAGCTGGTCTAGATTTCCAGGTATGCATTAAAATGTCATGGGCATCTTCGTTTCGTAGATACTCTGGATTTTGACAGCTCAGGTGTGAAACAGTTAGAATCAAATGCACCTTTTGGTTTTATTTATTTTTTCTGTTGATTCATAACAAAATCAAAATTCAAAATCTGGGTTGTCAGTCTGTTTACAATTTCTCTTTCCTCTGACCATGGTAAAATCAGCCTGTAAGAAACAGTTTTTAAGTGACAGCAGCGGTTCTGGCTGGGAAGCAAGAGCAGTCGGGTGTCCGATGCTCCAGCATAATCATGCTGCAGTACACAGTGGTCTGAGCTTCCCACAGCGCCAGCGGCTGGCTCCTGTTTCCACACATGACATTACAGAGCCTAATCCTACCGACTGGCCAGAACTGTAAACTAAATAGTCCTAACCACACACACACACACACACACACACACACACACACACACAGTGCTATGTTTTGACTCCAGCTCAACAATAATTAGTCCCCAAATGGCGGTTGACAGAAGAGTATCTCTCATTGAGATTGACTGAACACCATTACTACCAGGCTCATATTACTCACTGCCAGTCAATGTTATTACACACACATATACACGCAGACACACACCCACACCTTGACTTTGGTTCCATGGAAACACATAATGACACTGCTAAATACTTAATTGGAATATTTTTTGCGGGAAATAAGTAATTCACATGTTTTTGTTCACATATGTAGTATTACAACCCCAATTCTAATAAAGTTGGGATGTTGTGTAAAACGTAAATAAAAACAGAATGCAATGATTTGCAAATCATTGCAAACCCATATTTTATTCCCAGTAGAACATAAACAACATATCACGTGTTAAAACTTTCTAACATTCTAACATTTCATGGAAAATATTAGCTCATTTTGAAATTGATGGCAGCAGCACATCTCAAAAAAGTTGGGACAGGGGCAACAAAAGGCTGGAAAAGTATACAGCACAAATCAAAAACAACTAGAGGAGCATTTGACAGTTAATTAGGTTAATTAGCAACAGGTCAGTAACATGACTGGGTATAAAAGGAGCATTTCAGAGAGGCAGAGCCTCTCAGTTGTAAAGATGGACACAGGTTCACCAATCTGTGACAAACTACGTCTAAAAATGGTGTAACAATTTCAGAAAAATGTACTTCAATGTAAAATTGCAAAGACTTTGAAGATCTACTCTGTAAAATATCATGAAACATTCAGAGAATCAGGAGGAGTCTCTGTGTGCAAAGGACAAGGTCAAAGGTCAAAACTGGATGTTCATGATCTTCAGGCCCACAGACTGCACTGGATTAAAAACAGGCATGATTCTCAACTGGAAATCACTGCACGGGCTCAGGAACACTTCCAGAAATCACTGTCTATAAACACAGTTTGTCATGCAATCCATAAATGCAAGTTAAAGCTGCATCATGCAAAGAAGAAGTCATATGTATACACTATCCAGAAATGCTGCAGTTTTACTGGGTCAAAGCTCATTTAGAATGGTCGGAGGAAAAATGGAAAACTGTTCTGAGGTCAGATCAATCAAAAATTTAAATTCTCTATGTAAACCATGTGCATTGTGTCCTGTGGACTCAAGAGGAGAAGGACTATCCAGTTTGTTATCAGCGGACAGTACAAAACTCTTCATCTCTGATGGTATGGGGTTGTATTAGTGCCTATGTCATGGTATGGGGTTGTATTAGTGCCTATGTCGTCAGCAGCTTACACATCACAAGGTACCATCAATGCTGAATTGTACATGGACGTCTTAGAGCAACATATGCTTGCATCCAGACAACATCTCTTTTAGGAAGGCCTTGCATATTTCGGCAAAACAATGCTAAACCACATAGTGCATTCTTCACATCATGGCTTTGCAGGAGAAGCGTATGGGTGCTGAACTGGCCTGCCTGCAGTCCAGACCTTTCACCAACAGAAAACATTTGCTGTATCATAAAACAAAAAATCCAGCAACGAAGGCCCAGGACTCTTGAGCAGTTAGAATCCTGCATTAGACAAAAAAAAGGACAACATTCTTCTCCCAAAACTCCAGGAAGTGATCTTCTCACTTCTCACACAGACATGTACAGACGGTTGTTAAAAGAAGAGGGGACACAATGCTACACAATGGTGAACATCGCTCTGTCCCATGATGATATGTTGTTTATGTTCTATTGGGAATAACATGTGGGCTTGTGAGATTTGCAAATCATTGCATTCTGTTTTTATGTACATTTTACACAATGTCCCAACTTCATTGGAATTGGGGTTGCAGTATATATAGTAGTTCATCATTGACTGTTATGCAGTTGTAAGTAATGTTACATACTGTATATAGACTGTACATTCGATAATATAGGACTGTACTTCCCCTGTCTGCATAGATTCTAATGTTATGTTACTGGTGCATTTTTATTTATTTTTATCTGATAATTTTAAGTCTTACATACCCTAACAGGTTTGTTTCACTTTTCTTACTTTCTGAGAGCTAATGCTTCCCAGGGAGCACATGCTTTCCATCAGTTTCAAGTGATCCCCATACACTGTAATGTTGAATCTATTTTTGAATCGGCATAATCCTTAATTTATTTATATAATTGTCAGCCGTTGTTATTGAGCTCTGCTGTCAGCCACCCTCAACTGCGCGATTATATTAAATTTGCAAATTAGCGTGGGGCCCTCATCCCTCCACCCAGCTGTGGAACAGGGACATAGTTTCCTCATCTGGATCCTCTTTAAGACACTGTAATCAGTCCAGCAGCTGTGGGGTTTCTAATTGAGATGGTTGATAACCTCCTCACCAACCACAGCCAGGCTCGATAACCATGACACAATCTGTCATTACCACGCAGTGATGAGAGAAGCTGTGGAAAAAGTGAAACCCTGCAATGCCAAAGCTGCAAATTGCCATATTGTTTGTTTGTAGGCTTTTCACTTCCCGAGTCAGCCACACAGATACATGTTTGGAGAACAGATTTACCAGGAAGAGAGTGAGCGAAATTAAAAAAAAAATAAAAAAAAATGTCCCCAGTGCTGTCATCCTTAGTGCCTTGCCAAACCCTCAGTAATGAGATGAGAGCTCACAGAAGGCAGCCTCCTCCGCCGCATCCTGCTTTCCTCTCCACCTCACCCCCACCTCCGCCTCCGGTCTTCACTTCCCATTCTCTCCCAGGCTGTAAGACGTGTGTGTCCTGGCGCACTTGAGTGAAAGCAGGCCATGTGGGTGCTGGTGGCTTAGTTTGGGGTTAACACCAGTGACAGCTCCACACAATGGTCCCCACCCCCCCATATCGCTCAGCTCTGAGTGGAGTTCTGCACACCAGACACTGATGTCATCTACACACCAAAAGACTCGAAAGCTGGTGGTTGCTTTGTTATGGCTACATGCACAGCGACGACACTTTCAAACATACATACACATTCGCCGAACACATGGTTCGATGGACAGATAAACAGACAAACAGCAACAAACAAACAAACATCTGAATGTTAAGGTACATTTTGTATTGGTGGTTATGCTCTTTAATAAAATATCACTTTTGATTTAATCTGTTACACTGTTTTGATGAATGTTGTATAAATGTCTTTAAGCCTATGTAGTAGTGCTAACCTTTGCCTGAAATCATGCCTTGTTACCAATCTTACCAACCCTGATTGAGCCGATCCTCTTTTGGCTCTCTAGGGTGACTCTGTGCCCGCTGGAGATGACAGTCCATTCGCTGACACAGTGACTCTGGAGCAGAAAACTAGCAGCATCGGTGGAACCAGTGGGAAGGTCAGCCTTTGGATGCAGTGGATGTTACCCAAGGTCACGGTTAAATTGTTTGCTCCTGACCCAACTGCAAAAAAAACAGGTATCTCAACTATGATGTAATACTTTTTTTTTTTTTTTCAGAACACTTTCCATTCTCTCTTGCTCACTGATGATACACAGTGGTGTTCAAACTTATATAGCTCGAGTTATGCATTGTTTCACTAAACACATGGAATGTGTTAAGTCTCTGTGCTTTATATTCATAGTAGCAATGACAGGAGTATGGAATAATTAAAGAAGAACTGGGTGGATAGCATGAGCAGTGACAGTGACTGTATTAATAAACAGATGAACCTGTGTTGTAAAATAGAGAAAACTTACTGTAAAATAAGACTAGTTTTTAAAGAAGATCTCTCAGCATGCAATGTAGAAGGGTGCAAGACGCCATTCAGAGTTTTCACAGTCTGCTGTATCAGAATTAACAACCCTTGATCAACCTCCCGACTCTTTTTCTCATTCAAATGTTGAGCACACGGGAGGGAAAAGCAGCTGGAGAGAATGAAGAACGGAGGGACAAGACAAATAAATAAATGGGTGATGAATCCCAAGTGAACCGCCTCTTGTCCCCTTTAGATTTACTGGTGCGATGAAAGGCTAGATTTACCTTTAATTGGTGGATGTAATATTTAGCATCTGCCAACCAGATCGCCCAGCTTAAGGTCTTTAATAGTGGAAACGGAATGTTTTGGAGGACATCACAGAGATGGTTTAACTTAGAGACATCCTAAATAGGCATTACTTTGGATTTGGGCTTAATATGTGCCATCTGAGTTGCGAGATGAACTTACCACTGGATTCTCTGTGTGCACCACATTAAGCATGTTATTGAAAACAAGAATTGTGTGTATGCAATATATTAAATGCCTAATATCACAAGTACATTCTTGGAGATAAGTTTGCCACAGATATGACTGCAGACAATCTGCTATGATGTAATGTGTTTTTCAACTGCAAAGGAAATAAGATTCTTGTCTCTCCAGAGAAATGGAAAAACAGCCACTCCAGACGTATTGGTTCTCGGGTATAATGTTATGCTATTATGTGTTGGAAGATTAGAGGTAGAAAATCAAGCATGAGTCTCCAGAGGCTCTGTTGAAGGCACAAATCAGTGGTACACTTTCCTTCTTTCAAGATGAGCCATTTAAGAAGAAGGGACTAAGGGTTTCCAGGACTCTTACAGGGTGGGTTAAGAAAACTCATACATCAATATCAACACCGTGTTCGGAGACTATGAGTTTCTGAGTATCTAACAACTTGGGAGAGTTCTTTCCACACAGTATCCACAATAAAGCTGACAAGCCTTGTGTTTCATTTTTAATAAGCCATTAGGAACCTCTGCGTTTCTCAGAATCACCACAAGGCAACAGTACAACAACAACCATAGTTTCACATGCATGAAGTCCATTTTCCCAAGCTACCCTGTGATTGTGGGACTTTCTCTGTGGAAACAATGAGATAGAACCAACAGTTAAGCTCACAGGCTCGGTTCAGTACAAAGTTAATCAGTCCTTCTATGAAGCTTACTCACTTTGCCTGCAGTGGGTGGGTTTGTATGCACACAAGGTGCACTGAAGCATGCACATACATTTTAATGAATACACACACTGAAGAGTCTACATTGACATTCAGTGCATTCAGACACACACACACGCACACATACTCCTCATTATGATCTTATTCATGCTTTGCCTTCATACCCACGTAATCCCTTAGACAGCCAAGGAGTGTGTATGATTTGTGTGTGTGTGTGTGCGTGCATGCATGCGTGTACACAGGCTCTCGCCTTAATCAGCTTAAAAAAAAAAAACACTGTGTCCACTGTGCAGGAGCTGACCACAGCAGTTGGATCAGGACCAGAGGCAGGACCAGGACAGGGTTAGCTACAGTGCAGGTCCTTGCCCACAGAAATGAAATTCACACGCACAGATGAAACTTCCTCTACTGACCTCCAAGTTCAGCTCTATTGCCTGTTTGCCAATTACAGTAGTGGCCATACAGCATGCTAAAACAAAAAAAACTGAGAGAGAAATGCCCAGCAGTTCAGTGTTTTTAACTAAAGATTGATACTGCACACATTTAAGCTGTCTATTACCCCATGGGATGGCTTCTAGCTTTGTCAGGGGTGCCTTTAAAAATTGTAGTATTCATATTAAAATGCAGATC
>NC_040023.1:27429732-27449756 GCF_000972845.2 Larimichthys crocea
TATAATTCATTTATTTATTTATTTATTTATTTTCATTACGCCTTTATGCAGTCAGCAATTTATTAGAGGTTGATCTCATCCATCGCTAGCAAGTCAACACAAGTGATAATGGTGTATGCCAAAGTGTCAGCGAAATCGCTGGGTGCTAGTTAATATAGTGGCTGAGATAGTAGCAAAGGCTAAGAAGCCACAGATGATTGCAGAAGTGCTCATAGCACCAGCATGTACAACAATTGTGGACAATTGTCGATTTTGGACTAGGGTGACTAAAAAAGTCTGAGAAATGCTGGCCTAATGAATGCATGTATGTCTTTCCACTATGATTCACTTTATGATCTCAGAATGTTAAAAAATCATTATTTTCTGTTTTCCTGTTTCTGTCAGAGATCTGTGTCATCAGTGAACTAGAAGACCTGAGTGCCTCAGTGGATGTCCAAGATGTTTATACAAAGATCAAATGCAAAGTTGGCAGCTTCAACATCGACCACTACAGATGCAGGTAGAGTCCCCCCCCTCCCCCAACACACACACAGACACACATACACTTGTACTCTCACAGTCCCAGAGTCTAAACACACACTTACCACCAATACCGCGGACACTTTGTCTGTTCCCACTTCTGCTCGTATGGGTGATTTTTTCGGATTATCACCTCAGCGTCATCGTCTTTCCAGGCAGCTGTTCGTGGTAGTGACCACAGACAGGCAGGCGGACAGACAGACAGTAGACCCAACAGACTAGACGGACAAGTTGCATGGGCTCTGGGCTGGCCCAACTCTGACTCACAAAGCAGAGGAGTTCAATCAGTCCGTCAGTCATTTTCTCTGAGCCTGCGGTGTCTGAATCGATTCACAGAAACATTAACACGTTGTTAGGGGAGGAAAACCACTGGGCGATGTTCCACTGCATCCTTATGGTAATCTCTCCCCACGTCAAGTTCCAGTCAAAATGGGGTAATTTAGCTCTGGGCTCTGAAATTATGAAAGCATGTATTACAGCAGGGTGAAACTAAATCTGTGACTAAAGTTTGTTATGCCCTGTATACACATTTTTCCCATCAATTAAAGAGTGGCCTCATTTTCAATATCTAAATCCTTATTTTTTCCCGTATTTCTCCTCTCTTTGCCTTAATCACATTCCTCTGTGATGGAATCAGCAGCTCCGGTTGTGCACTGTGTACGTGCCTGAGGTCCTGCTCTGTTGGGAAGAGACCACTTAGCAGGAGGCAATTCCCCCTGTCTCTGTGTGAGGAGATAATGAAACAGCGATCTATAACACTCCAGCATGTTGCATCCAGCAGACCAGAGCGTGTTAGCGTTTTTGTGTGTGTCTGTGTTTTCAGGTCTGTGTGCCTACGTGCCTGAATAAATATGTGAGTAGATACGTTTATATAAGTGCCTTCTTTTCTGATCAAGCCAGACAGTGAAGAGAGCTTGCCCTTCCTGGGCCGTGAGCCGGTATCAAACCCCATCATTAGCAATCAACACTCTCACCACTGATACCATAATAGATATTGATTCTGATTTGCCAGATTTTAAAATCACCTTAGCCGTGTCCTGGGCAGGTCAGAGAGGGACTGAGACGATCGAATTGGCTTTGAACCTGACCGTGTAGCAAACTTCTCGCAGACCTCCCTGTTTCATTGTAGTCAGATGATTTATATTCTGTCAGCCCACATGTGTTACATACAGTATGGAGTATCAACCTAAGCCAGGACAATGTCAGTGGTTAGACAGTTTAAGAGTGTGGAGGTGTCGTGGGTCATTATATCATACTACTCTGCTCTCCACAGGTGTGTGTCCAATTGCTTCTGAGACAGAGCCAGCCTTAATCTTTTTAGTAGACCTCTATGCCTTCCTAAGTAGATAATGGGTCAATTTTCTCATTTCTAGGTTATTTCAGTTTAATGTGCATTTAACAGCATGGTCTCAACACACATTTAACCGACCAAAGTTCTGGCAGGCAGACGCACTCCATCATCCAAGCCAGGTTACAGTCATGACTGTTTAGGACACAGTGGAGGACCTCTGGGCTCCTGGCGCACTCTAATCCGTATCATCCGTATATACAAAAAAGCCCACAGGGGTTGGAGTCCATATTAATCATTCTGAACAGATAATTGTTGTATTTCATCACCCAGCCCAGGTTATTTGTGTGCACTGGGTCAGATTAAATTAAGCTTGACAGAGAAAATGTCTCATATGGCCTTAGCTATCTCACTGCTGGAAAATGAATGGAAAGTTAGATAGGTCAGGCAAATATGGGAGGTGAATATATAATTGAATCCCTGATCATATCAAAATAGGAGGAAGACAAAAAAGGGTGGAGGCAGGAAAGAAAGTGACAGAGAAGATGTCCCTGGGGGAGTACGAAATAGGTGGGCGTTGAACCTGGTAGATGTGGGGCTCACTCATCATGGAGCAGTGGAATTAAAGGGAAGCATAGAAGTAAGGCATTGATGGAGGTGATTGGGTATTAAACTCTGTAGGGGAGGATTTCTGCTGTCCAGTGGGAGGTTTTAGAAATTAGGAAGCTTCTTTTCGTCCTTATTTTAGCCAGGTTTCCCCTAGCAACGGCGCTCCTTGAACTGTTCCGAAAGGCAGAGATGCCCCCAGAGAGAGGATGGCCGGTGACAGTTCACCCTTATTCGCTCCAAGGAGCAGCTCACACAAATTGGAGCTGATGTCTTCCAGCTGTTCTGCAAATGGCTTGGAGCGAAGGATGACTGGATTGGAGCAGAGAGAGAGAAAAGAGAGGGATGATGGGAGAAATGAAGACTTGTGGGGGGTCCATATGTATTAGTCACTCTTACAGCTGAGAGGGGAGATTACAAAGAGATATTCACATAGACACACACACACACACTCGCAAGGAACTGACATACAAACACAAGATAATGATGCATGAAACACACGCACATGCATACACACTCACCAGTAGGCCTACTCCTGTCTCACTGAACTCCCAGTAATTCTGGTGGGGTGTAATGAAGAGGATGCAGATGTTGTTGAACCATTGTGTGAAACACTTTGGCATACGTGTTGTGCTTGATTTGTTAGTCCTGGAGTAACTGTAATATCTCTCTGTGTGTTTTATGTACTGTAGATGTTAGTGTTTATGTTGTGCTGCATTAGGAATGATACTGTAACTGTTGGGCCTGTCTTCATGTTAACAACTTTTAATGTCTGCTTTACAGGTGCTCTCTGCTTCTCCTGGATGGCCTCAACAAAAAATGGAAATTAAAAAAAGAATTATGAAACATATTATTCTTAGATTTCCTTAAGTTAATACACGTGTTCATTTGTATTAATATGTCAAAGCACTGTCTAAAGTTCAGTAGGAATGGTCATGCGTATATGCCTCCAGGCTGCTGACAGTTTTATAAAAAATGTTTTTATCAGTCTGCGGTACACTTATCTAGATGCAATTTTCTAACTGCTGTTGCTAAAAAAGAGATATTATCGGTCCTTGCCACAACAGTATGAGTAGTCCCAGATGCCCAAGTTAAGCCTTGTGTGTCTCTCCAGGCGAGGGCAGGGCTGGCACTCTGGCCACTATGAAGGACTCATTCTGCAGTGCAAGGAGACAGCCGTGGTGAGGCCCCAGCCTGTCCCAAACCAGCCATAGCAGCCTTAGGCCTCTATATACTGTGCCTCTGCCACTCTGCTGCTCCTAATCAAGGTCCCTCATCTCTGCTTATGCTGGACAGACAGGAAAATAAAGGAAATCATAAGAAAAAAAAATCAATTAAAATGCTGTTTTGGCTACAAAGCAGGGCGTCCACAGGTGTAATATTTTGATACACCTTAAGATTTTCATGAAAAAAAATTGCAAATGAATTTCATTCACAGTATAAGATTCCCCTGTCTCTCCAGTGGCTCTGATTGGCTAAATAATCAAGCCAATGACATCTGGTGACAGCCGTTCTTCTCTGTGTGTGTCTCTGTTTGGGAGGAGATCAGGACATGGGCCTCCATTCTCTTGTTAATGAAACCTTATTCTGGTTATGGTCTTATACTGGTACCTATCAAAATGAAAATGTGTTGGATAGAGTACAGTTCATTTTAATTAAGCAACAAAGTACAATCAATAGAATAGATTTGAAGTTTTTTTTCTCAGTGTTTATCTTGTGTACAGGTCACAGATTTTAAGTCCTTCTAAATTCTCCTTTCAAAATACTGCTAATGCCAAAACCAAACAGTTACTTCAGTGTTCTTATTACTGGATAGTATAAGACCATTCCACAATATTTCAGCTGGTTCAACCTGGCACAACTTCCTGTGTTTTTAATCACTTTATATAAATTTTTCCAAAATGATCTTAAAGTTTCATGCTTTTCTGTCTTTTTCCCCATCCTTCTCTATTCATATATGCAATCATCCTTCTCTGTCCCCATTGGCATCTACTTTCCCTCTCTCTCTCTCTCCTCTTCCTTCCCTCTCCTAACCTCCAGTACGGAGGAGGGTGTTCGGATCTCAGGCAGCTGTGGAGGAGTGGTCCTTTCTTGCACTGACAAGCTGAACAGACGCACTGTGTTGGTTCGACCCGTCAGCAAGCAAGATACTTTCAGCCACTTCTCTGGCTTTTTCCCTCCTGTAAGAATCCAGCTCTTCTTCTTTTTAGTTGACTCTCCTTAACCTCCATTAACAGTGGCTTGAAAGAGGTCTGTGTGCTCCTCAGAGATGCTTCAGATGCCAGGGCTGAAACCATTGTAGTGTTGCTTGGAAATTTACTTAACTGTAGTCACAGTAACAAACAAAAATGAATTAAAATCAATCACACGATGATCTGAAGGAAAATACATCTATGACCAGTTATATAACACACTTGGTCTCTGAGGAGAATTTTTGTTTTTTTTGCATTTACTTATATTTTGTTACAGAATGTAAGTAAACGTGTTCAGATATTCTGCTTTTAGAAATCTACCACTAAGTCCACTGTTACTGGATGTTTTTGTAGACTTCACCCAAAAGCCTTTTTCTTTTAATCATGGAACAGTTGGAGATTGATTTCTTTTGCTTAATGGGTATTTCAGTGATTTTCACTTTGTATTTGCTTTGCAAATCACTCATAAGATTGGAGATCTGGCTTTCTGATAAACCAGAAACAATTCAACTGCAGGTATAATTGGTTTTCTAAGAATTTATGTATTTTATAAAAGGGGCTGATGTCCAGTCTAAATTACTGCACAGAATATGAATCAATTTGATCAAGAATGCTTGTTTTAGCTAGTAGCTTCAGCTTGGCTTTTTTCTTTTAGAGAATGGGATGATTTTTTTTGGCTGAGGTTAAGTCTTGGAAACTCCAAATCCCAAATTTTAAGAGAGCATCGCTGACATGGTAAAGTTAGCTTTTCCAGAATGATCTATCTCAAATTGAATCCATATCTGGCTATCTTTTTAAAATAGTAATTGAATCAGAGAATTGTCTCTTGAAGTATTTTTCATCCAGGCCTAAACCTCATCCAAAAAAATCAGACTAGAATAACACTGAACAGGTAAGGTTTTCTCTGCAAGTGCTCTGTGTAATAACATCTGTCATCAGTGTTATTTTTTCTATCTCACTACTGGCCAGACGGCAGCCAAGGTCCTAGAGGGCTCACACCAGCAGCACGGCTTCCTGTCCATCACCTACACCCAGGCTGTGACCAAAAATGTCCGTCACAAACTCACCACCAGGCCTGAGCGGCCAACACGCTGCAATGTGACCACTGCCAGCCAGCGGGTGCCAACTGATCCTCTGGCAGACAGCTCACCTCAGTACCTGAGAGAAATCCTGCTGACAGCCCAGCCTTTTGATGTAGTGCTATCCTGTCCCTTATTGGCAACTGTAGCAGGGGTGTTCCAGGTAGTAAAAATGAAGTGTCTGACTGCGCAGTGTGTTGAGGCTTGACCCATATGGGGAATCAACAGCAAAGTAGCTTGCATGAATAAATGCCTGTATTAAAACAATGATTCTAGATTAATTTAGCAAAGATCTGAGAAACAATAATAATGTCAGTATATACTGTTAAAGGAACTGAAAACTGAAAATCATCTAAAGATTTTTTGACCTTAATGAAAGAAATATATTGTGCAACTTAAAAGCCTTTAAGATTGAGGATAATAAAATAATTTGAACTCACACATTTGATGCAGTTTGCTCTATGATGAGCGGTTATTTAATAAAACAACAACATTTCTGATTGGTTAAGATCTCTTGAATTTATTATTTATATTTTTTAACTTTGACTGATGTATTTCCAGGCTACAGTACCAAGACGCTACAGAGAGCGTGGGAAGTCCGCAGGTCAACCTATGAGAAGCCACACACTGACCTCTCGGTGTTTGCCTCTCATCTACATCAACACCAGTGTGATAAGGGTCTTCTGCCCAGGGGCACAAGACAGACATACAGCGTCAGGTTAGAGAACTACTTTTGTCTGTGGAACGCACACTTGTTTTCAGATAGAAAACTTTACAACAATGGGACAGTGTAATGTCACAGGTGGTCTCTTAGATTCTTTATGTCTGTGGTGCCTGCATGAAAGTCCCTGTCATGGCCAAGCAGACATAGCAGAGCCGCCACATTAGTATGCAGAGACATTTACTCAGAGAAATAGTTGAGGTTCTGAAGAACCAACCACAGTTATATACACTCCTACAGAATATAAAATTGTGGCAATGTCATAGATGGAAGTTTGTTTTGTCTGCTGTTAGTAATGACTAATAGTGGGAAGGCTATACTTTTAAGGTTCAGCGGGTTTGTGTGTGTGTGTGTGTGTGTGTGTGTGTGTGTGTGTGTGTGTGTGTGTGTGTGTGTGTGTGTGTGTGTATACACTGTGTNTGTGTGTGTGTGTGTGTGTATTCATACTGTGCACGTAGGATAAACGTATTCATTGACTGTTAATGGTATAGTCCCTCTGTAATACAGTGGATTTGGTTTTGTTTGTGTCCATTAGATCCCCATGTGAAAAAAGAAGACACCCTTGTATTAAAGCTGGGTTCACTCAGCATGGCCCCACAGGCTGACAACCCTCTGACTCGCACTGTGCTGCGAAAAGACATCTACCAGTAAGACAAACTCTCTTCTCTCTATGACCTCTCTGCTGAATTAACATTATTAACATTAACATCAGACTAAAAAGATGGATTTTACTGCTTTTAATAGAATTAACATTATTAACATTAACATCAGACTAAAAAGATGGATTTTACTGCTTTTAATAGAAAAGCAATGCTAAAGTCCACCACTTATGGTTTTACTTAAGTGAAACATAACAGAACAGAAAAAAGAATAATAATTTTCTACATTAATTTAAAACAAATTCAATCTGATAAAAACAGTAGTATAATCATTCACCCAGACATACCATCTAGCAAGTCAGTGCATTTGTAAATACTTGGAGAATGATCAAACTCCTTCCCCATTTCTTAATAACATTGCTTGAACAGCATGTTGATTTAAATTCTTCACTTAATTTAAAACTTTGATGTTTCTCTATTTTTCTTATGTTTGCACATACTGTATGTTTATCCTCAGTTTCTCCAGTACAAGGTGATGCAGGAGACATTCATTACTGAGTCCCAGGCTCACAATTTTAACACACTTTGAACTGTTGGTTCTGACACCTCTTCTGTTATTAGATCTCATCACACTCACACAGCTTTATCACACCGCTGGCAGTATTAGACCACCACAAAACCTTTTATTTGACCACAGTTCATTAAAGGTGCCACTCAAATTTGTCTGACCTCAAGTCGCACTCCATAAAATCTGTTGTATGTGTGCATGGGTGTCCTTGTGATGTTTGCTGTCTCATGTGAGGTTTTGTAGGGTACAGCGAGTGACAGCGCCACATAGTGGTTAAGCTGCCCCTAGCAATGATGAGAGAGCAGTGAGTGACACCTTGGGGGACTGTAGGGCCCTCCAGCTGAAACACAAGACTGTTGACACAAGCCCCCTGTGCCATGTGGATCAAAGCTTCTAGGCAGGGAAAATCTGGACTTCTGAGGGAAATGGCTCTGCGCAAAACACATTTCCCTGCTATAGGCAGCTAAAAGAATCTGGATTGTGTCATAGCTGCCTCGAAACCGCAGCCCCACTGTGTGTGTGTGTGTGTGTGTGTGTGTGTGTGTGTGTGAGAGAGAGAGAGAGAGAGAGAGTGTGTGTGTGTGTGAGAGAGAAAGACCAGTTGTGTGAATGGGCAGATATGAAGCTGGCAAACACATGTAATGAGGGAGATAAAAGTGGTGCCAAATGCTTTGTGCAGCTGCAAGTGAGATGTGAGCTGACACAAGACGTGAAGTGGAGCAAAATGGAAAAAAGAAGAAGAAGGTGGACAGCATAAGGAGAGGAGAGGCCACTTTAGGCTTCATGCTGCCTTCAGTTGGTAGAAATGTCATATGCAGGGAGATTGCAGTGAGCAGCGAGGCAGAGGGGGTCTAGGCCTTGGGCATGTCTGACTGTAACCACTAAGGCAAGATGGAGGGGAATACCACACTCTGTCCAACATTGTCCAAATTTCTTCCAGAGTACCTAAGCTATCTCCCTCACAGTCTCTCATTTACCCATTTGATGTATTGGAGCAAGGATGGTATTGATCAGTAACCATAGCTACTGTTTTGCAGGGACTTTTGGGATATATTTTTTTAATCCCCACTAGTTTCACCCAGTGTACCGTGCTAAAAATGTTCTTTGTTTTGCTACAAGTTAGTACAGTTAATGGGATGTAACTACTCTGTTTCCAGGGAAACCGTGACAAGATTTATTTTGTTGACATGTTGGCCATGTTGTTATCATGTCAGATGATAAATGATGATCTTGTGGCCTTGGAAAATAATCTGGAGTTTTTCTCAGACTTTCACCCCAAAAACCGTTAGACCAGCCATGCAATTTCACCCCATATTGGCCAGTAATGTTCTGTCTCTGGTAGTTAGATGACTGGTGGCTCTGCGGCTGTGGTGCCCACATCTACTCAGAGACATGGACTGCCTCGCACGACACTCCAACCTGGCCTGAACACATACACATAGGCATGCAATATACACAGCCAAGCACTCAAACACAATGACTTGCTTACACGTAGTCATGCATTCACACCCAAATGTGCAGTGAACACAAGTGCACACTGGACATATGCACATGAAAATACACATATACATACTCTGTCACAAACACTAGCAGCAGGCATGGCCATGTGTACAAACTCACCCACATTCACTCACCCCCTTAACCTCCACACACAGAAGCCAAGAGTCACCACTTCCCTCTCTACAGTGAAACCCAGGAATTATGACAAACCGCACTCTGTGTTCATTCTTCCATTCCTAACCGTGCATTATCCTCACCACCTTCCCTGTTCACATCTGCCCTCCAATTTAGGATGGTCACACTTCTGAGTCACATGATTGATAACCCTGAGATCAGGGACTTGTTGACATACCAAGCATCATTATGCGCTTTATCTGTGCTGCGTTCTACTGCGAACAGGCTCCCCCAAGTCGTATAGAGAAAGTTATAGTGAGAGTCTGTAATCGTGCAAACCCATGTATGTTTACAATCTATAACCAACTGTGGCTATAGGAAGAAATATGTCTGTGAGTGCCGGTAGCCATTTGCTGCAATTCTGTTTAAAGCCCACCACTAATTACATCCGTTGTCATAATTGAATGACTGATCTAAGCAGCCATGCTGTTATTGTCTACTGTACATGCAATGATTACCTTACAGTGTCTTTAACCATGATTTACTATAATGCCACCCTAGGAGAGAAGACAAGAGTGAAGGCTAAAATAGCGAGCATGTGTAAACATCCTGACGGAGCATATCTTGATACTGTTCAACTAACACCATTTCTGGCACATTTCAAAGCTCCTCTGCTTTTCTTTCAGCCTCCACGTTTTCAGGGTACAGTGCATATTTTTCATTTAGAGTGGTTAGATCTCTTCAAAGAAGGGACAATAAACCTGTTTGAGCGTAAAAGCTGTAGCGCTAAGTTGATATCCCTCACCAGGTTCATTTGGTAACAATTAACACAGTTTCATTTGATCATGTAATGTTGAATTTTGTTTCCCTCAAGAAGTAGGTCCCCAGCGGCTTCTTCACTAAGCAGGAATTATGACAGAGTTGCAGGCTTCCGCCCTTCCTCCCTCTTCATCTTCAGCTACAAGGCCGCTGTCAATTTACACAGCTGAAATCATTTTCCTGTCTTGAAAAAGCGGGCTTTTTCTAAGTACATGAGCGCCGGCCCCGGGAATGTCCAGCATGCATTCAGCCCTGACTTTCTTGTGGTTTGGGCCCTCTGTAAAATCTCACAGATCTTTTACTCCCCACTCTGATTTTCTCTCATTCTCTCTCCTTTTTCCAGTGAGATGTTTTTTTTCACTTATGGAACACAATTGAAAGCTTCTCATATGTTGGGGTTAATGGGGACCACTCTTTCAAGTACCACGTGGAGATTGGGTGTCCCTTTTTTAGAGGCATAGAGACACATGTTAAAATGTCTAGGTGTGAGGGTTGAAACTGTGTACGTTTGTCAATATCCTGCCACAATAACTGACCTTTTATCAACATAGCATACAAATCTATTGGTGAGACTGGTTTGAAAATAGCTTAACAGTGAGTGATGTTGTGCACATTACTTTCTATTTAAAGTTACGTGCACTCGTTAAAAATGACTTTAATGGCTTAGTTGTTTTTGACATACTACATTTTATATATATATATATACATACATACATACATATATATACATACATATATGCATGAAGTATAGGCTCCAAAATATCCTTACATACTTTTCATACCCACATGTACATTTTACATGGTTAGTTTTTCCTATGCTGAGTAAATATTTGGTAGTAAAACATATAGAGCCTTGGGGTTCAGACACCATTTGGCAATCTGCAAGCACTTTGTCCGAAACTACTGTGGCACTTATTGTTGTCAGAGAAAATCATCCCTGCACATGGCCCTCTGTTTCTGCTCTTGATTTCTGATTAATTCTTAATATATAAAATAGGTGACGTGGTAGCCCTCCTAATTAATTAGAAATAATAAGACGATTTATGCCGGACATTTACTCATAATATTATGGGAACATATGTTTTTTTAAGTGAAAAGTAAAATAAATGCTATATATTAATAGTTAAATAAATACAAAGTTTAAATGATGAAAGATTAATGCTAGGTTTTTGCACATGTATTTGTCCCTTACTGGAAGCCTACTTGCATCTGTGTGACTGCACATTTCTATGTGTGTGTGTGTGCATCCATACGCGCGTGTGTGTGTGTCTCAAAATATCCTGCACATTTCCCGACATCCCCACACCTAGATGACACAGCTCTAGATTCCATCACATGCTGGGTTACCTCATGGTCTGTCAGAGGGAGACTCAGGGAGCATCCTGCTGCCGCAAAATATGTTTTTTGTTTTTTTGTTTTGATCAGCGCACATGCCTGCGTTTCTACGGTAACGACAGAGGCTGCTGTGTCAGTGGTGATGCAGAGCCAAGTCAACATGATGTGGCTGTATCAATGGACTATTTTACTACCTCCTCCTGAGTATTTCTTATACACTTTCCAATGTCTGTTCTTAATGTAGCTTCCTTTTTTTTCTTTTTTTTGTCTATCTCTCTTTTTCAGCCCACTTTGTATCTGGTGTATAACCCGCTCGAACTCTTTAGTAGTTCAACACCCAACCTTTTATTTTTGAATGCTGTTTTTTTTTCTTTCTCTCTTTTTCTTCTCCCCTTTTCTGTTCACTTTCTCCATCTTTCCCTAACTCCACATTCCTTTCTTCCATCCTTTCTTTTCTCCTGCTTTCTCACTTTCCAACATTCTTTTTAAATCTTAAGTATAACTGTCTCTTCTTATTATTATTTCCTGTCAAGCCCTCTTTTTACCCTTCTCTAATATCATAATTTTCCTCTTCTTTTGCTCTTTTCTGCTCTTTCTTTTGGCTGCAGTATTTGTATATGTCTATTATAATGTCTATAATGTCTAGTATAAGTACTTCCATCCATTACATTCCTTCTCTCTCACCTTCTGCTGTCCTTTTTATCCCCCCATGTCTGTCCTTCTATTTTTTTCTCTCTGTGTCTCCATGTGTATTTGTTATTTCCTTCCTGCCTCGCTTTTCCTCTCCGTCGCTCCAGTGTTGGTTAGACTGGTCCCAGTCCCAGCACACTGTGGTCAGTAAGCAAGCCCCTTATTGCTGTTGAATGGCTGCCTGGTTAAGCCCTCATATATGTCCTAATAAGTGGTTGTGATGGGGATCTCCCCTCCACAGATAAACACAGCCTGTCGAAGCCAAGACACTGCCTGTTAATAATAAAATTTCCTGGCAGTATGTTATATGCACCCTTCTCCCTGAGTAACTTCCTTGCTGTGGCTGTATATTTGTGGATATTATGTGTGATGCAGGTCTAGCAAAAGGTGGGAGAGAGGCATAACACTCTAATTCTACTTACTGCTACCTGATTTACCTGCTCAGAAATTTTTGGGAGAACAGTTGCATTTCTGTTTCTGTTGTAAATGGATCCATGTTCTTTGTGATATTTATTTACAGAAATAAAACTTGGTTTTGCTGCTAACCTCTACAAGTCTTCCAAATAAACATACTATTAAACCAAGTTAATATGAAGTTAACTATGTAAGTTGTGGTAAACTGTCGCTCTGTAGTTACTATGGTATTTGTGGTAACTGTTGCAGAAACTGCTTTCATAACATATAATCAGTAATTATGACCTTTCACAGATACAATAACCACTTAACCATTGCGTGTGTGCAGATAGATGGATGGAAAGAATTCTATAGAACTAAGTAGGCTTGGTTACCATAACACTCAGCTCTACTGAATATTATAATGGCATTTTATGAGAGGTAATATTTCTATTTATATGATGAAGACCACGTGTGAAATAAAGCTTATAGCTTATAGGCCCTCAGCATATCAGCTCTGTTCAAAGGTAGAGACCTTTCACAACATCAGCAGTCACCTTAGTAAATTCACCACCAGTCACGGAGGTTCACATACTTCTGCTGCTGTGCTAGTAGGAGGATTAGGAGATCCTGTGAATTTTATGCATTCTAATCTCTTGTCCTCACATTGGGGCAAAACGCTGAATGATCCTCTCAAGCATTTGACAGCTGCGTCTCTTTTGCTTTATTTCCTCTTGATATGAAATGCCTTTTTTTTTTTCATGCTCTCAGCTGGTCTCCCTCTTTCTTGTCTTCCTCCTCATCTTTCTTTTCCTCATAAAACCCAAAGTTCTCAGCAAATGATTCATTAGATGCTTCAGTGCACACTTGCCTCATCACTCACTTTAGTCGGCTGCCAAGTGCCCCATTTCCCCGTTTGTTTACACCAGCAAAAAGTGCGCTGGGCTTTGCTCTGCTGCCGCAGTGGAGGGGAAGAGCTGCTCAGGCCACACACAGTGACACCCAGGACCTACACTTATATACACTGATTTAAGAGTTGCTTTAAAAACTCCCCTGGCTGCTGAGCAGGTTTAATGATAAACTCCTTTCAGAGGCAATGATGGCAATGATTGTAACATTGCATTACCAGGATTAAAGAACTCATGTATAATCTTTTTAAGCTGCTGCTGAAGATCAGCCTACATTATGAGCAATCACAAGTTAACATTTTTATTATATCAAAATTCAGTTTTGTAGTAGCAGTGTTGAAAAGAGATATGTTGTAAAACTTCTCTTACTCCCGGCTAGTGTAGTACATTGCTACACAGTACACAGAGTGGCATTTTAGAACAGTATAAGTGGTGTCAGTGGGGATTACCCAGCCAAACATGAGCCATCTGAATCAAAGTTCTCTTTATCTATTTTGGTCGTTCCGTTAAGGCTTTAAAAATATAATCAGAGGATCTTAATTCTCTAGTCTACACTCTTATTCTAAATTTTGTCTTTTTGTGAAAATATGCCAGTGTGTCATTAACACAGAACTGTGGGCAAAACCAAACCAACTTAGTAAATCTCTTTAATTGCATTGGTCCTTTTTTGGTGAACTAGCTGTTCTGATCTTTTAGTTGGTACATATGTGTATATTGATGTCATTACTGCCTCTTGGGACTGTGACTTAAATATATATTATTACAGCAATCTTATTCAATACTACATGATTGAGTGAGAGTAGTTATAGTACATTAAATGTAAATATTCAGTTATCATAATGTAATTAAGTAGTCTTTATGGGCTTTTAGAACAGAAAAAGATAAATGGCACAGAGCCACACAAGTTTGTTGAACCTGAGCCAGCCAACAGAGGATCCCTATAGCAGACCCACCCAGCAGTCAAACAGAGGTAAAGTGGCTAATAGTGCGAAAGATTTCATTCCTGCTGTGCTCTGTTTGGACCTGGGAGGCTGAGGAAAGAGGCGTCCAATTGAGATGATTAGAGCTAGACCTTTCTTGGTCCACTGTAAATCATTTAGCTCCATTTGTTTCTCTCCCTTTCTTTTAAGCCTCTCTTCTACTCCCTCACTTTAGATGTACACCCATGTTCTCCCTCTCTTCTGCGTAGAAAGAAGATAAAATAAGCAAGGACTGGAAGGTCAGCCAGAATAAACATTGTTTTTTGTCAGTCCAACAAATGAAACACCTGGTGCTGGTAAACGCAGTGGACATATTTCATATCGCCTTGACACTCAGGATTAATGCAACATCAAATTGTTTTAAAAATGGGGACAGCCGCTACCCAGAGTAAATCATACGCCCCTTTTTATTAAAGTTTACCCTAGAATTTATGTTTTGAATCTGACAGGATGGCCTGCACAGAGCCGACAGATGAGACTTTGGAGGTTGGAGGTTCAGAAGGGCTCATGTCGAAACAGCCCTCAAATAAAGTGTCGTAATGTGAGCAGGAAGTTTAGACTCAGCCACTGAATACTTCTGTGGCTTTGAGGTGGACAGTCTCCCCCTTCACCTTTCCCCCTTTAGATGAAGTGTTTTTTGTCGTTCTTTTCTGTGGGAACCAGTATTATAGATAGATTTCTGTCTCCCAGTTGATACAGCGAACATATCATATGACACGCAAGCTGATTTCCTGGAAGGGCAGAAAATGTCATTTGCTTGTACAGCCATAAGAGAGAGGGGAAGACTTGGTTTGTGTTTTGCGGAGCTAATGTTACGAGAGCAGAACAGAGGGAATTAGATGAATGTTAGTGGATTTGATCTTTAATCTGTGTTCAATCAAGACAACTACTCTTCTTAAGGCTGTACTCCACGCTGTCCACCAGCCGTCCCTTTTTCTGTCTTGCTCAAAGCCCTTGAACAGATTTATAGATTTATGGAAGTAGAACTCATATGAATACTGGCTAAAATCAATGATTTATAGCTGAATCTATTTAACGATATATCATATTGTATCTTTATCATCTCATTTTCTGTCCCTCTAATTCCACTTATCCATCATTGGAGGGCTTTTGACCACAGCTCTACACTTTGTGTTTAGCCAGCAGTGTCTTGTGCTGTATATGAGTAGGGAGCTGTATACAGCGTCTTGTGTGCTGTGTTGTGGTGTCTGCTGACTTCTGTGTACAGCCTGTGGTTCATTCCATAAATATCTGTGGCCTCTGTGATGTTATTCTCAGGCCCTCTGCTCTGTGAGAAGATTGCACCACAACACTTGTATTTCTCGGCCTGCAGTTAGAGGTTTAGGGGGATTAGGAGGGAGAAAACCCCAGCCCCGGTCCTGCTATACGTTTTTATGGCCATTTTAATGCATATGATTCTGATGTAGTGTGCGGAGAAAGTCGAGAAGAGGGAGAGAAGGGGGTATTAAGACTCACCACAGGGGAATCAAACGAGTAAACCACAACTTATTTTCCCTCTGCTTTTTGGCATAAAGTGATGGGGCTGTTGGGACTGTGATGTTGGTCCGTTCGTCTTTGGGTTTGTTTGTCCAACACTTTGGTCCAGGCTTAAATATTTTAATAACTTTTGAATAGATGTCCATGAAATGTGGTACAGACATCTATTGCCCAAAGAGGATAATTTAGATTTTCAGAATACCTCACTCATTTGTGGGGGCACCATGAGGTCACAGAGACAACAGTCAATTTGTCCAACATGTGACAAGACATTACAAAAGTATTACGTGGATTACTGTGAAATTTGCTTTGGATAATTATGTTGCTCATGAATTGTGAATAAAACGTTATGATGAAATTGTTAACTTTGTACACAAGAAATCTGGAAATGGGTAAGGCAAATTGTGCTTATATGTGATAAACAATTATGTGCCCAGAGGATAAACCCTTTCATATTTTGTTTATAAGTTTGGAACTCTAAAAGTAATGGGTGCATAACCACAAATAAGTTAACACTAGTCCACCTAAAAGTACAAGTCCTATATGTATTATTATTATTATAATATTTCACCCTGCAGCACATTTTCATTCGCACTGGAACATAAACTCTTGTTTCGTAACACTGTAGGTCTTTCTCGGGCAATGCCCAAATATGGTCCTCCTTACATGCATATGACCTCATTAACCCTGAGTGCACATGGTGCAGTTTTCCCCTCGCTTGTTAGTCCTTTTCACTGCAAAGTCGAAACAACCGACACTATTGATTTCCAACAACTGCCTGTTCCTTTTTTCTTTTGTTCTTTTTTTTTTATTAACATCTGTTGCTGTTTAAAGCAGGACTGAGTCGTGCATTCTTTGTTTGGTGGCACTCAAGGTGACAGACCCTAATTCAGAGCTTCCCGGAAAACACTCTTGTGTTTTGGCATACTGCTGTCAGTCAGGTCGGGCTGCATGCTGACAGAGGCGAGAGGGATCACCACTCAGCTGTCCAGCACTCATAAAAGGGCCTGATCCAGGGGTTGACCGCCTGGCCACAGAGCTCCATGCTCACTGATTTTGTCTGTGTATGTGTGTGTGAGTGTAAATAGTTCATCCTGAAGCAGGATATTCGAGCGAGGTCTAAGAATACACCCATACCACCAACCTAGGAAGCTCTGTGTTCAACTGCAGCATGCGATACAAGCATTCTACCAGTGTTACCCTGTCAAAGTGTGTGTGTGTGTGTGTGTGTGTGTGTGTGTGTGTGTGCGTATGTGTGTGTGTGTGCGTATGTGTGCGCATGTGTGCGCCTGCGTGTGTGTGTGTGTTTGAAATTGCTAGTGCATATGTTTTGTGTATGTGGCAATGTGTGTAAAACTCCTGCCTTGTGCGTTATTGTGTTTTAGTTCCTTTTCTTCCCGCTCATGACATGTTGATGTTCTGGCATCCTGTGTGGTTGGTTTGAAGCTGTCACTGTACTGACAGGGAGACTCTGACAGGCCAGTCACACAGCAGTAGCGGACGCCAGGTGGACTGTCAGGGGAATTCAGGAATACCGTATTGATAGTCAGTGTGTCTCCACTTTGTCTAGAGTTTTTGGCAACATGCTTTTACTTGTGAGCTGTAAGGCTTTGTGTGTAGTTACAATGTAGTCTTAAAGTTGTCAGCGGTTAAGTTCTTTGGCAAATTATACAGAACAGTTACAGGATTATAAATATGGTAGTGTGTTATTGTACTGTAATATTGTTTTCAGTAGGAAAAGAAACTAAGATGAGTTTCTCTACATATACTGTACAATTCTTTGTAAACAGGCATGTGCACGCGTTTGTGTGTGGTCAGTAGTCTCTTGCCAAGTGGCATTTATCAGTAAGTTGCACAGTAGAACATCAGACCAGTGCAAAGTCAATTGGAGGATTGAGTCGAAGTACGAAGGAGAAAAAAAGAAGTCAACCTCAAGAAAGAAGGAATGTGCAGATGCTTTCAAATGTCCATGTGTGAAGCCACAAGCTCTTCTGTGGCTCTGGGAAGCCAATGTGCAACCAGTGGCGTAATTGCCTAATGCTTGTGTAATAAGAGGCACATTACAACCCCAGGAGGCCCGACCAGACTTGAAAGAACCAGAGGCTGGCACTAAAGTGGTCTCAGAACTGTCTTCCTCCTGGTCTTTACCAGTTGTTTTTACTCCTGCTAAATAACAAATAGCTTATTTCATGTAGACTATATTATCAATCACAAAATAAGATTAGTCTTGTTCTTCCACTTTTAAACCATCTTCAGAATTAGTGTATTCTTTTTTTTTCATGAAACAAATACAACATGTGGAAATTGAATATCATCTGTTATGTTCTTGTGGGCTTCTTAACAACCATTACTAATGCATCTATAACTGTATACGTGTCTGTGTACCACATTCCAGCTTGATCCCAGCCTACATTCTTGTCCAGATTTATGTGTGAATATTTGTATGACAAAAATGATCCAAATGTAGATCTTTCCATTTCCAGTGTTACACTTAAAGAGGCTATTGAGTTACAACCCTGGTTCCAAATAAAACTGGGTTGCTGTGTAAAATGGAAAAAAAAACAGGAGGCGTCAAATTCAGAAGAGTGTAAATTTACAAAAAAACAAAGTTAATCAGTTTGAACAGTAAATATTCGTCTTTTTACTGTATTCGGATGAATTTAGGTCTGTTTTCATTGCACAGCACCATCAACTTTTAAAAAAAAATCCAGCTTGTATTATGAATGTTCACCTACGGGTATTGTGTTTTGAGGCCTGTCCAAATCAGTCACAGTAGTTTAGATAACTGTTCTGATTAGAGAGATTAGCAGGCTGGCAGGTACATACAGTGTGAGGCTGAAGCTTTTCAACAGAATGCAGTGTGTGACCGTGTGTGTGAATGTCAGTCATGTTACTTCAGCTGCAGGTTTGATAGAACCACAGAGGGAAATGTGAAGCCACCGTGTAGACAACTCTACTGCGGTGGTCCCGTTTCTTCTTCTCCATAACTTACCCCACACACACAAACACACACACACACACACACACACACACAACAGCCCTCCAATTGCACGCACAGCTCTAGCTATGCACATGTAACCGGGGCAAAAATTATTAACTTGAGCAAATATGCTTTGCTCCATATATTTATGCCGAAATGAAATGTCCAAATGCTGGCAAGACGTGCCTCCATTCCTCAGTAATGACGAATAGCCAGTGTTTAAAGCATCAATATTCCCCCCCTTGATATTTTTCCATCTCCTCGAACAACTGAGAAGTCATTTGAAGAGCTTTGAAAGGAGTTTTTTTTTAAGGCCTCACATTATGTGTAGCCTGGTAATGGACTGATGTTATTAACATTTTAAAGCCACAGAAGAGTTTTTGAGGAGCAGAAGGCTGGTTTGAAGGCTGAGGCAGGGATCCAGCTGATAGACACATGTTGGACAGGCAGCACAGAGAGACAAGAGGCTGCACACATCACAACCTGACAAGCATACAAACGTTCTCTCTCTCACACACACACACACCATACCACACAGTGTGCAAGCAGTATACGTGCACTTAGACCTATGCATGTCAAGCACATAACACAGATTTTACTGTCTGTCTTTTCTGTCCATGATTCATCCTGACACTTGTCTACTATATGTCACATTTCTTATTAGTCGTATCGAGTATTGTATGCCATATGAAGCCAACCTTGAGGGAGAACTTGAGGGAGCTGATATATTGAATTTCAGATTATTATTTTTACAGTTCCATACAGTGATGTGATTTGAAAGACTTAAATTTAGAGGTACTGATCTAAGTGAACTCATATATGCAAAATGTTCGCCTGGAGAATAGTTTTTAATATTTTTTCCCAGCTCTTGTAACATTTTCTGCTTTGTGTCATTAATCCCTTCCAAATAATGTTCTCTCTCCACTATGCTTCATTTCTCTACTGCCCTTAATTAATTCTTCCTCTTCTCCACCCAACCCTAACAGACCTAGTTCAACTTCATGCCTGCTTTGTATTGCTCCCCTGTCTACACATGATTCACTCTTCATGTATCCCACAATCCTCTTGTTTCCTTCCACCCAGCCCATCAGTGCCAAGTCATCTCACAGGATGTTGTAGAGGTTTTCCTACCATCTCCTCACTTCTCCTGCTTCCTCTTACTCTCTCCATTCTTCGCCCTTTAGTCCCTCCCTTGTTCTGCCTCTCTTCTCCTCCTTCTCCTGTTTCTTCCCATGT
>NC_040023.1:27449814-27511950 GCF_000972845.2 Larimichthys crocea
ATCTCCCTCTTCTGTGCAGGATGTTGTTGAACAGTTTCTACATGTGCCCTCTTCTGTTCTTAACCTCCCACTTTATTTGGTCTCCCCGTCGTTCCCTCTCATCAGTTTCTCCCTGGTCAGCTCACAGGATGCTGTAGAGCATTTCCTGCCACCAGGGCTACAGGAAAGAGGCCGAGCTTGGTCCCGTTTGATGTGCCATCTCCTCTAATTCTTTACACCTGGACTGTTCTCTGTGCAGATTTTCTGCTCAACAGAAGCACTACTCATTCCCTTGTTTCTTCCTTCCCATAGCATCTCCCACTCAATTTCTCCCTGTAGCCTCTTGCTTCACAACATGCTTTTAAGACCTCTACAGGGGGTAGAAACTTTCTTCAGAGGCGCAGGAGGCTGACATGTTAGCATCATGTCTTTCTCATCCCTCAGTTCCATTTAATAAAAACAAGGCCTGTCCAGTCTCCAGCTCAACACAGACACTCCTGAAGCTCTGTTTTGCATGTTTTCTCCCCTCCTGCTACTTCTTTTATTATTTTGTCCTTTTTTTTCAATCCTTTTCTTTCTCTTTGTTTTTTCCCATTAAAGGTTCCCACTGCCTGCAGCTGTTTGGATGTCGGCATGGTGGTCAGAAGTTTTGGCATTGTGTTGTTTGAATGCCATATTTTCACAGCACTGCCTGTTTAGAGTTGTGGTTTGTCAGGAGCCTGGCCTGCAGGGGCCACTTCCTCCCCACTGTTCTGGAGTCATTGTACCAAAACACTGACTGGCAAGAGAGGAGAGGGGAGTGAGCAAAAAAAAAAAGAATTAGATGTAAGGGGAGGGAGGAGAGAGTGAGGGATACTAAAAGACTAGTAGAAAATGATTGTGGAGGGAGTTTTGTAAAGATGATGTATAGGCAAGCAGCAACAAAAGAGAATGGAAAGCAAGGAGCTGGGAACTATTTATGGAGGGTATCTTCCACAGGAACATGCCTCTTTTAATTCCTCTATCATCATCTCTCAGTGGGTTTTATGCACTATTTCTTAATCACAACAGTTCAGTCTTTCTACTCATTCTGTGTCTCAGTTTCCTCTTCTCTGTCACTTTCCATGACTTCCATCTCCCTCATGCTTCTTTCTTCCTTTTGTGGTTCTCACATTTTGCATGGTTCTTTTTGCTTATTGGAACAAGATGCGGTGCCAGCAAATGCAGAAACAACCAGGCTTAGGCTGATTCTTGGAGAACACTGTCATTGCACATGTTCACTATGACAGGCTCCAGATGATGCCGATTGGATGCAGCCTTTATTCCATCTCTCGCCTCCTGTAGATCTCTTGAGATGAAGCCATTTCAACCTGTTGAGGGCATTCCAATTAGATCAAATCTCTTCTCATGTGACTTGTCCTATAATCTCATTTTATAATCCTAACCTAATTTCTCTTTCTTTCTTTCATACTATATTTATAAATTGAAGAGAGCATTCACCTCATTTAACCCACAGAACTTGGATCATTTGACTTGCAAATTAAGCAGTGGAATTAGTGGGATGGCATGAAAATGTATTTGATGACACCACTTGACACAGAAATCAGCCAGAAAACAGTTACAGCTGTTACAGATAGTAGTTTGTGTTGATGAGGAACTAGAAAGGTTTTCTTACATCTCTGCTGTAGATTATTTTTTGGAATGAATGATTGAATGAATTTGCCCTATGGTGGTAGTCTGCGTCTAGTCTAGTCTGCACCAGAGACCATCTGGGAAGTCGTCCTTGGAAACTGTTTGGAAAAGGGCACTGTCAAAAAATACTTGCCAGGTGATTGGATGAATTACTTACATAACATAGTGAAACTCTGATCGAAGCCAGTCAAGAAAACGTTCTTTGCTCCTCTTTCTGTTAAGAAATAACTCAACAGTTCTGATAGCACCCATTAAACAGTCACTTTTCACACGCCATTATGCTCACCTAGCATTAAACCATGCATGTAACTTATGCCAAAGATGCCAGTTGTTCCTCATACAGTAGTACAATGACGGTCCACAACCACAGTATTTGGACACAAGTGCATAGCTTGAAGCATGAAAAGATGGATTCTTGTGAGTCTAGCTACCTAGCAAGCATTAGCATTTTTTAACTTATATCAGTTACTGTCAGTTTACTTTTTGAGACTCAAAGCCAAGTTGCATTCATCTCAGTCTATTAACCTCCCTCATGTATATCAGCTGCACTCGTTCTACATTTACTTAGTTTTTCTTGTTGATTTTAAATGTAGGTACAGTCCCTCTCCCATACTTTTTCTGTACCTTTTCTCCGTTTTTCCCTCCCTCTCTCTTCGCAAATCGACAGTATCACTACTGGAATTAGGTAAACACAGGAGTTCACTCCTCCCCATGTGACTTTCTCAGTTAGAGGGTGGAAAAGGGGGAAATCTCCCATATAGAAATGTCACTTTGTATAAATACACTCAGCGGTTTGGATGAATGCGAGATCCGCTTTAGAATTATAAACACTGGCTCTGCAGTCATTTACAGAGGAGGAAGAATTAGCTGATGTAGGAAGCATGTGTGCCCCAGATTATTGTAATTATTTTATGCTGTTTTTCCTTGCTGACATAAAAGTATTTGGACACTATCTCATGAGAAAGCAGTTGTAGTCCTGTTGTCCTGGGCCGCACCAGAAGTTTCTAAGCTGCTTTCATATTCTCAAAGTCAGACCTGTCTCTCCTCAAAGCTTGTGATTTAGACATAAGTTTTTAATTCCATTATGTGGGAGCTTCCAGCAGCAAGTCGTTGTATTTAGTTTCATTCTGCCTTTTGTTTGCTGGAAGGAAATTTGAATTAGAACAAAATGTTGTTTAAGGTCAAGACAAACGTCAACGAGACGGACCTACTGTTTTAGCTATCCGATTACATGTTTGTTCAGCCTGTCTGCTAAACCTGTAGCATACGTTCACCTAATCAAACATAGCCATCATTTCCCTGACTTTGTTTAGGAAAATTTTCATTCTTTATCCGAAGAAGGATAAGGCCTTGATATGCAATCTTGTTGCTTTAAACATTTGTCAGAATTCAATAATTGCTGTAAACAATGTGTAATCAACTTCAAAGTGCTCTGCCAAAGACCCTCATTTTCACAGATAAAAATGAGCATCTTCAAAAATACACACAACGCGCCTGTGTGTATAGTAATGTGAACCAGCTTGGCAATACTGAACCGCTTAATCAATATCAAGTGGAAAAAACAGTAGTGGTTCATGCTGTTGGATCCATAAAGGGGGCCTAATTTTACAGCTCCATAAAACACTCTCCTTGCCGGAGCACGAATTGAACAATTTATGTGCAGGAGTAAATCACAAGGAATGCTCTGAAGACTGTAACCATCTTGGTTTGAGACTCATATCATAGAATGAATGTATATTGCATGTTGCTGTGCATGTGATAATTATGTTTTGAAGCATAATATGTTCCCGGCTTTGCCATAGATTTTTTTGTGTTTACGTGTGCTTCCATGCCTGCTTGTCCTTATAGTGTGTCGTTACATGTAGGAATCTTGTGTATGTCTACTAGACAGTTGTAAGTTCTAAGTTTAGGGTATAATAAGAGGAATACACTCTGTGTATTCTTCCATTGTGACAATCTGGGCAGCGTGTCTGATACAACATGTGAGGTGCAGCTGTACAAGTATTGCTCTCTCTGTATCATCAATTATTGTCAATCTACTTGAAACTGCGTCAGCTGGAATAAATGATTTTGGTCCTGTGTGATTCTGACTTTTATGTTTCAAAGGAGGTTTGATTCACTTCAGGCTTTGTCAGTCAGACCAGTGAACACCCTCAGTGCCTTGCCAGAGACCAGGGACAGACTTTGGATATGGAATCTTCCCCCAGCAAAAAGGATCATTTTCCTTTAATTAGTGTAAAAGTAGCATTGAGGTATGTGCCTGTTCTACTTTAGCTTGATGAAAATGACTGCATATGAGGGCAAGCCAGATCCTTGACTACTCTTGCTGTGTTCCCTACTGCAGCCAGTTATGAATAATCTATTCCACGCATGTGTTTAGTGATTAATTAAAGATAAGGACTCTCAAATTAAAATCGCGGTGGGATTACATCATTGTGAAATTGCTTGGTGGGGACACAAATCTGGTTTCAATCTGAGGTCTGAGGAAGTCAGTGAGGCATTCCCTTCACACCTCTGCATCAGGGACCCACTGCTAAAACTCTGCCTGACATGTTTTATAAAAGCAGCATTATGTCCATTTTCAATGCTGGGAAGAAGCATATCAAATCTGTTACTGCTAACAGAGGAAGTGATTTCACAAGCACCAGCCCACTCAGTTTTATGGGGAAAAAATGGTAGCTTTGTCCTGCAGTGACACACACACACACACACACACACACACACACACACACACAGATGACTCGTAGTAATTCTGAGAAGCAACTTCAAGTAAATATGTTGTAGTTGAGCATCTGAGATGGACACATAAACACACACAAGCTGGTCAGCCATTTTCAGCAACAGCCAAAACTTCAGTTACTCACAAATGAAGATCCTAGGTACCTTTTCCAGCAGATATATTGCAGATGCACCTACTGTATGAAGGAATCCGGTGAGAAGTCCGTGCCCTTTTAAAAAGCCAGTGAATTACTGTCCCTGTTACCCAGGAATGTTCCATGCTTAGAGCTACTTGCAAGCAGAAGAGCACAGTTAAGGCTAAACAGACCAGGCAAAGTGTGTGTGTGTGCGTGTGCGTGCGCGTGCGTGTGTGTGTTGAAGGAGAAGCAGAACAGAAGCAGTAGAGATGAGACGACATTTGGCCGTTCCAATACATGACCCTTGCAGTGCTATTCTCAGGGACAAACTGCAGAGTACTACAGACTGAAATGCAAGTTTGGCGTCGCATCAACATTCTGACTGATGCACAGCCAAGGATATGTGATATTATACGGCTTTAAAAAGACTTTCTTCTTATAATGTGTTAATAAATGACTAAGTGTTCGCTATGGAATTGTAGCAAAGTGTATGTTTTTACTGTACAATGAATCATGGAATATGATGAAAGATTAGCAGCTTAATTCATATAGTCACTGGCATGTGTGAATTCCATGAAATGCATGTCAGCCAAAGCCAAATGAAATATCTGTTCAGTCTTCACTTATGGCTTCTTTGCAACATGGTGCTCTGATGCAAGAGGCAGATTTTGAATTAGTACATGATGAGCGTATAAATTACACCGGCCAGACTGACATCTTTAACAGGCCATCATGACAAGCACATGTTAGCCAGTGTCTTCAGAGCAACACTTCTGATATCAACCATGTTTATAACAATATAACTTCTCTGACATGTAAACTGCAGAGCAGATAAATGACTCCTGTAATTAAGATATGTTGAAATCAAAGTGCAAACAGCAACTTTTGGTATACACCATGTCATTGTAAACAGAGGGCCTTCTTCTCTAGCGCTTTCTTTCAACTCCTTTTTGTGATGTACCATTGTCATGAGGGTGGTATGAGCTCAAGTTAAGCCCTGCTTGTATTGTATATAGAAGTAATAGTTTCCTCCTAGGATCTTGTGTAAATATGATATAATTGGTCGAGTATGAGTGTCTTTAAAGTGCAATCAGCCTAATGAATAACAGGCTTCTGTTGGGAGCAGCAGTGGAGATGAGTAATGCTGTTGGGCTAAAAAAGAATAGATTATTGAGTTTTTGTCATGGGAATTTGTTAGTACATCAAAGCCTAGACACAGTTCAGGAAAGCGTCAATTTATGTTTATTGCTTATTGTGCCAGTGAGAGAGAAAAAAAAATCAACTATAGATTGGAATTGTTGTACTTGGCCACAAGTAAGTACCTTGTTATTGCCAAGTGTGACAAATTTGGAGCACTGTCGCAGCTTTGTTGTCTTGGATATTTTGTTGTTTTTGTGACAGTGTTTGACTCCTGTTGAAAATGCTCTAGTCATCAAAAATAATTTTAGTAGCAGCGGTTTAAAAGTCCCTGAGTGACTGGGTCTTATATTCTGCTGACTCGTCATGTTCCACGACATCATTTTCCCCTCTCACTCTGAGGGCTGCTCAGCGTTCTAATTCAGAGCCTTAATTACTATAATTGGTAGATGCAAATTAACAGCAATTGGACTTGACTGGGGTCATAAATCCACAGCTCAGAACTTGCAGAACTTCTGGCAATTCAGAGCGGACCACCGTATGCAGGGGTGCTTAACTTACTAAGTAATTGCAAGTTTCATGAATCATAATGCTTATGAATTCCCCCTCGGCACACACACAGGCCCAGTGGGACTCCACTTTAAGCCGCTGGGAGTCATAGCAAGCAGATTGAGAAGCCACTGTGCAACTTTGGCTTCTCCACAACAGAAATACCATGGAGGAGCTTCTGGGTGCTAATGGTGTTTGGCTAATAACATCTGTAGCCACAGAGAAAGAACATCAAAACCTCAATTGAACAATTTCTTTTTTAGAATTCATGGATGAGTGATACTATTTATGCTGGTCTCACAAAAGCCCTTTGAATTTGAACAAAGCGGTGGAGACCTCGCCACAAAATGAAATGACACAGCAAGACGTGTGCCATTAGTGCTTCATGTTGCATGTGGTCCCTCAGTTCAAATATACAGTAGTTGCCCAAACAAAGACCATGGAACACTCATGAAATATAGCACATCTGTGTACAAACCTAATTTAGCCTGACTTGGCCGAATTAAGCCTGAGATCTCAATGAAATTTCTACTTAGTATGTATGTATGTATGTCCTACCAGGAGAATAGAAACAGAGGCCCCCATCTCTCTTAAACACTGGCTTACAGGCACATGGACATATGCATTTACATACACTCCTGCCTCTGTTGAACATGTAAGCAGACATGTATTGCATGTGATTGTTGGGGAAATGGAGTGAAAAACAGGTCTGGGGTTGTGGGTTCAGGTTGCGGGTTTCAGAGTGACGAGATCCAGAAGCCAACGGCACTTGGTGTTACCCTGGTGCTTCCTGCTCCGCTGCCTTGGGGCAGGGAATGGGGATCGAGGGAGGGGGTGGGGGATACACCCTGCCCCACAGGATCCCCTCGGCAAAAGGCTAACACAGCTCACTGCTCCCACACTCCTACCATCCGGCCCTCAGCCTCAACCAGATCCCACTGTGGTTTGTTTTACAACCTTGAACCACAGTTAGCCTTCAAAACTTTAGCATGGTAATCAGGCTCTCCCAAGATTCCACTTTCGCTCTTTTTCAACAAGCCCTTTTACTTATTTACCCACTGGCTCTGTTCAATATGATTCTGTATCCGTGAAACACTCTTTAAACATATTTCACTTTATTTTTCTTCAGTCTCCTATCGTGCAAGTTCTATATTCCAAGTCTGGATGTTATTTCAAAGTTGTGTGCAGCAGCTAAGTAAATCTGTCGCTGGTTACACCTAATGCCTCCATGGCATGCAGCAGCAGTGTGTGTCCGCATGAGCTCATTTGCTGTTTATCAGAATATACATGCACATTAGCTAATGTGTGTTCTAACTGGTGTGTTATTCATGTGCCCAGAAGGTTCCTCCTTGCATCCTATTACCACTTCAGCACACAATCCCAAATCTGCTACATGTTAAGCACTCAGTCCTCCCACACGTCTACTTAATAACACAAATCATGATTGATGCTCTGCCCAGCACTTGCGTAGACCCAAAGAATGCTAAACAGAGGAACATAACTTGCAATTAATTGTCCATTTGTAAATTTGTCTGCATATCTTCTGTTCAAAGGAATTTGGAACATCATTATTTTTTTCACAGTGATGAAGTACCAGTGAATCGCTCTTTCCAAGTCCTGCATACTAGATACATAACACTGCCATGCCTTGACTATTTTGTCTGCTGTTTCCCACTGGAGGGCTTGAATTGGATGGAGGCTTTGACTTTGAGCCATAATAATGTTGGACGGGAGCCCTCATATTTCAGCTCTGATGCGAAATCGGCCCAGTGGCTTTTCGGACTCAAATTGGGTTTAAATTGTGTCAGAGGAGGGAGAAATGTTTTTTAAAATAATAGCCATGAATGCCATGAAACAGAGCGTTCTTACTGCAGAGCTTTTGATCCGTTTTTATAAATAGCAGAATTTTGTCGTAAAAAATAATGTTTCTGTGGTCTTTTCCTGCAATTAAAATAAGGTTGGCTCAGGAACAAGGGCAAAACTAAGTACTTGTGTTTGAGAAAAATTTCTCTGCCGCTCTCTCGGCCTCCCCTCACCCTTCGCTCCCTCATCTGCGAAACCATGTCATTTATGACTTGTTATTTTCATTTTGCTCCATATTTTCCACATGGCAGTGGCAGGCAGATGTCTGATAGTGGCACGTGAGACCCAGCAAAAGGGTGTGTTCCACCTGCTTCACTCTGTATATTTTTAGTTCGTCCGTGTATATGGTGGGCAAAGTGAGTGCCGTGCTTTCCCAAGACATTCTCTGATTCCTCTTGGCCAAGCAGTGTGGTCTTCACATGACCAATCAAATATGTCAAACCGCCAGTGTTTTCCCCCCACATGTACAACAAGAAAATCTGGCTTCAATTATTATTGCACCCCAAGGGGAACTTCCAAAATTCCTCCCCTCCTCATTTGTCAGAAATGAAGCTCTCTCGTTTCCTGCGATTGGCTGAAATATGTCTTTTGATATTAAATCACACCGGTTTCCACTGGCTGCATGACCAAGACAAATGTTTATCATATTTATTTATGTCATTGGAGATGACCCTGCAGCTCAGCAATGCAGAGAGTTGGCTGCAGACTCACATGTAATGTTGATTGTGAGTAAGAGAGTCCTAAATAAGCTGAAGTTGAGAGATAATTTGGAAAGCATATGAGGTAACTGTGGTTTGTTTAATGTGAAAAATACAGTTTGGGGTTGGGGAGGGTGATGGAGGTACTGTTACAAAAGCCCTAATGAATCTAGACTGACACATCCCACCCAAATCTTACAGGGCTCTTGGTTTGATTTATATTATACTCTGTTGATAAATGTGGTTCCAAATGTTGATTAAGGATCTGTTTCACTTGTTTGTATGTCAACAAATCCAGCTAAATCCAGTTATACACCTCTGATCTCCCATTGCCATTGTTTTTGTACTTGGTGCTTATTGTCATAACATCACGCTCTGGTAGAGGCCTTTTCAGTGTGGCTAAGGGAGGGAAACGCTATATGAAAATTACCATTGACGTTGCCGAAACAAATAAAACTACTCATGCTGCTGCTACATCTGTAGCCATTTTAAGCCCTTATTTATACCATTTAAGCTCTCATTTGAATTCACCAGCACAAATAAACATATGCCCTGATGTCATATGCAGATGTTGAATTTTGATTATTCCTTTTGCTTCGTGAATTCGTCAGGATCTTGTCTCTCAAAGGCAAAATAGATGACATAATTTTTTCTTGGCACTCATGTGACAGTGTTTGCTCGCTTGACTGTAGCAGTTCGACTACAGAGACAGCGCTGCCCACTCCTGACATATCTCTACATCTGTTCTACTATATTACAGTTTGTGTATACTGTAGAAGTCCTGTGTTTCTGGAGACAGAAATAGAAAGAGTGAGGCAGTGAGCGCTCCAGTCTCCAGACTACTGTGCCGTCCAGAAAGGGGTTTAAGCAATGTTTACTGCCAATGATAAGCTGGCATAAATCAGAACTTTATAAAAAGGCAAATGATTTCACCTGAGGACTGGGGTTATTTATCTGAGGCCTGGCTGTACAAGTACCAGAGCCTCCGATTTAGTCATAAATCATGCTGTAAGAAACTTTTGCTACTAAACCAGAGGGAATAAATAAGGCAGCAGTGGTTAGGGCATGCTGCCAGAACCTCTTTACTGGTTCATTATAACAGACTACCTGGTCTACTCCTGAAGTCATGTTCTTCATTGTAATTGCCTATATAAAGTACAACCTGACTCAATGTGAATCCCACAACAATAAATAAAACCTATTGATGTTTTATGCATTTAGTTGGACTTAGTCAGACACCTGTCTGCTGAATGGTACTTGCATACTACTCGCTACAATATGTTGTCCACCTTATTTAAGTCATTAGGGCACTGCATGATTTGTAGTATCTCAACCAAATGGCACTTTCCCTCTCTTCCCTCCAGACGTGCATTGAACCTTGGCATCCTGCGTGACCCAGGTTCAGAGGTGGAGGACCGTCAGTACCAGATCGACCTTCAGTCCATCAACATTGGAACAGCTCAGTGGGAGCAACTCAAGCCAGAGAAGGAGGGAATCAAAGGAGGTGTGTCAGCGGAGAGTGAAAGGAGCTCCCAGAACCCAGCGCTGGAGTGGAACATGGCCAGCAGGTCAGTGTTTGCATGTTAAAGACTAAAGGGGAGGGTGATGCTCTGAGATGATTACTGGTCTAATGTCCATTCTTTGTGTTTCTTGGCCTGAACAATTCTCTTATTGTTGGCATCTCTCAGTGTTGGTTTCTTTGCAGCAGTTTGACCATGAAGGCCTAATTCACAGAGTTTCACAGAGAACAGTTTATCTCGAGATGTGTCTGCTACTTGAACTCTGTGAACAATTTATGTGAGCTCTAATTAGCCATTTCTGAGTCTGCTAACTGTAATGAACTTATCCTCTGCAGAAGAGGTAACTGAAGAGGGGAAGATTAAGGATATTTACTATCTGCCAACACTACCTCTGATCAATGCACCTGATCAACAAACAAAAAAAATCACTAATCAACTTTTGAGAAGGCAAATGTGTTAATTAAAAAACATTCTAGGTGACAGTCATGAAACTGACTGAAAGAATGCCAAGTGTGTTTAAATGTGTCATCACAGCAAAAGATGGCTACTTTGAAGAATCTAAAATTTAAAACATATCTAGTTGTTGTTTGTTTACACTGTTTTTGATTTACCACTCCATGTTCTATTTCATAGTTCTGATGTCTTTAGTGTTACTCAACACATTGAAGGTGAAAGAATGTGCGTCCAAACTTTTGACTGGTACTGTGCGAACCAATGAGATTATTGGCACAACATGTTTTTTTCTTTTTCTTCTTTCGTGTAAAAAAAAAACTGTTGATTGGTTTTGAAAAGAAATATTTGCATCCACTGTAAAATAGTAAACATTCAAACATCAGAACTGATGTTTCACCGCCCATGTGGCGCCCTGGTGGCTCACTTGGCACAGTGCGTACCACGTATCAAAGCTGAGTCCTTACAGCAGCAGCCCGGGTTTGAGTACAGCCCGGGACATTTGCTGTTTGTTATTTCCATCTCTCCCCCTGGCCATTCTACTCTCAATTTATTGTACTGTCAAATAAAGCAAAATAAATACCAAAAAAAAAACAAAACAATCAGTAACAAGCTTTACTAATAACACATATCATCTGTTCAGCCAAAGCCTGATATACTGATCTTAATCCTCTTTGCCACTTAATTATTAAAAACATATACATGTTGTACAGCCATGTTGTTGTATTTGGATGAATCCCTTACAATGACCACAACAAGTATAATTTGCATTGCTGCTAGATTACATCGTTACACCCAGAGTCAGGTGCTGTGTGTGTGCATGTGTGTGTGCGACCTTCTGTGAATGTCCCAAAATTTATCTCATCAGTCTTGATGTGGGAGCAGCATGTAGTTATTGAGTTAGCTCCCTATCATGGAGCCTCTCCATGCACAGTCATAATTACAAACCCTGTCATTTTTTTATAGACTCGGGAGCTAAAACAAGCACAAGTGTAACAGCCCGTTTGGCCCCACATCCTTTTTTTCCACTCATGTTTTGAGAGGGAACAGGCCCAAAAATCACAGAATCACAGGCAGAGAGTCCAGATTTGTTCCCCGTCAACTAAAAATAAGCCGTCGTGGAAGAATGCAGTGCAGAATCAACACAGGCCTGATTGAGACTGAGAGCTCTCAGGTCATCAGAGCTTAGAGCGAGGCTGGCTGAGATACACACACCTTTCCCATGCAAACACTACTATAATGCACACTCACACAAACAATCATACATACTCATCATGAATGCTGATATTTTCTTTACTGTATGTCTTACACATACACACACAGTATGATGTGTTTGGAGCCCTGCCAACAAAACAAATGCTGCTGCTGGTGATACTGATGCTGAGCCCTCACCTTCTGTAAGGCCTTTTTATTGTAACAGCCAACTTGTTGCATGTCACCCCCACCCTCTGCACCTTTTCTCTTTCTCACCACTCATTTCTTGTCAGCTCCCTGCTGTACACTGTCTAATTAAGACAAAAATGTCCAGAATACAAAATGTTGAATGATTTACTGTTTCAGATTGATGTTTTAGAATTAAACTAATGTAAAGTTTAGGTGCTTTAAAATTCAAACTTACAAATGTACTACATAAGGTGAGTGTTTGTATAAAAGAAAAGCAAAAACGATCATGCAGTCATTCTGATACTTTCAACAAGACTAACTCAGAATGGTTAAGCAAAAAGAGTTTCAGTTTAGTTTTTAACATTTCATTGAGACAGAGGAATGGACCTATGGGATAGTGTCTCTAACCACAAGACCACCCTGATTTCTTGTTACTCTCCCTCTGTTTCCCTGGGTTTGACCCTCTATTCCAAAATCCTCCTCTGTCTTGACCTTCTCTAACCGTAGCAGCCAGGGTCTGCTACGGTAAAACAGCCCTTTTACATTAAGTAGCTGACTTGGACCCACGTTAGAGTCTTACACTCTTATTACCAAGTCTGACGAGTTAGGACTACTGAGGCTCAGTCCAGTCACATTTTTCTTTTTTACTATCAATTTGTCTCCCTGTCGATGAAAACAGGGCTGCTTGGGCCTAGCGCCAAGGCCAGATTGTCTGACAGGGCAATGAGGTGAGATTTTGGGCTCACACTTTGGGCTCCAGAAGATGCTGAATGCCCTTTGAGTACACTCAACTTTCTTTAGACGTACTATAGCTGCAGGTCTGGCTTTTTATTTAGACCTTGATCACGGTATGACCTAACATGAAAGCTTAACAGTAACTTTTGTACTGTGTAAAGATAACTTTAGTTTGACAGTAACTTGTTGTAATTATTTATTTATTATTTAATCTGATAATCATAAGGTTTGAATTTCATCTCTTCTTATTTTCACATCCATAATATTTTAAATTCCAGTAAGTAAGAACGCTTCTGTGCACTCATGCTGAGAAGGTCAGGGTTGCTATTGTTGTTGAGGTTTTTGAATTTCATCCTAACTCTCACTTTTAGCTTCCAAACAAATCACTCAGGGTGGCTGTGGTTACCTCCTTGTTCCTCGCTGTGGCAGGAGCAGAAAATGGGCTTTGCTGTATTGCACTGCTGTGTGCTGCACTGTATACCCGAGCCTCAGCCACCACGACCAAGTCATAACTGAACATGTGATTTAGAATGTTCCAACACACTGAGGAAAGGGGAGACAAGTTCACAGCTTTACTTGTCTGCTGCAATCACCCGCAGAAGTACACCACCTTGGTTGTAACAAGTTTTGACACACACCACTTCCAAAGTTCACACCTTTCCCTCATTCCCTACATCGATACCCCTTCTCTCCCTCTCCAGCTTTGGACTCGTGGCATGTTCACTCCGCAGTTTTTTGGGTTCAATTCCAGTAGTTGCGGATCTGCAGTGGCCTCAGTTGGCTTCCTGAGGTTTCGCGAGGAAATTCCAGCACCATGGATCCACTGACAGGATCTGTCCTCGTCACAGTGTGTAGCTGCTGGCTAGGAAAGACCCTGTGTCACAGAGCTGTGAACTCTCTCCATCACCCCTCCTGTCAGCCACCCAGTGCAGGCCTCTCTCTTTTTGTCCAGGCCGTGGATATCTACACTTACTGTTCACACTGTGTGGCTTTGTATGAAAACAAAGTCATTCTTTCCATCTTTACACCACACCCATTCAAAGGTACACACACACATACACACAGTTCTCTTGCCCAGTCAGTGGACCCCATATTGCTAGTAAACTGAGCCTCACGCCTCCTAGCCTTGCTGGTGAATGATAGCACCTGTCCCCTGCAACGGGACACTCATTGTTTCAATCCCTGTCTGAGGGGAGATTAGCCAACACCAATTGGCCTCACAGATCATTTCACCTCCGAATTAGGCCTCCCTCAAACTCTCTATCCAAAGAAATGTGTCAGAAATTAATCCCTTAAGGGCACTGGTAATGCACATTTGTGTAGCAGAAGTGAATATGATATTGGTTCTGGTTAAGTACTGTACTCTAGGCCACCTAGAAACGGGGCCTTTTATAATCCTTGCCAACTATAAATATTGGAAGCCGTACCACTTGATTGTTTTAATAGCAGCAGATGTGGCAATTAACACCACCTTATAAAGCCCACTGGTATATTTGTTTTACTGCTAACAAATGTTCCCACAAATATGACTTGATTGTGGGAATGAACATTAGTGAAATGGAGAGAGCTGATGTGAGAAGGTCTCTATTTGATCTTGTGTATACAATTAAGGGGTGTTCCCAATTGAGACTTGTCAAATAGCGTCTCACTCTGTCTCTGTAACCATATTCAAGCTTCAAGCTAAAATGTGTTAGAGCAGAAATTTGAAAAAGTTCACTTACGGGGATATTTCACAGGTCTGGCCTGTGAGAGAAAATCTATTTTGAAGTCTCTTATTGTGAGTTCAGCTTTTCATCCTACTGGTTTGAATTTAAAAAGCCAGAGCAAGTTTGAAATGTGTGTCTGCCTGTCAGCTAAGGGCAAAACAAAAGCTCAGTTTTGAACATTTTGTGGTTTCGACTGTGTTGTGTCGACTTGTCATTCGTAGGCAGATGGGACAGTCTTAGGAATATTTTACAACTGGTAACCATAACACATTATTAGTAAATAAAGGTTGGGTATTGTTGAAGTGAATAAGTGCTGCCTTATGGTTGCTGTTTGTACTATAGTGTAATGCTAGAATCACTTTAACACCAGGACTATACACTTTTGGCTAAAATAGAATTCAGTATTTGAGACCATTTAGATGAAAACGTCTATTAAATTCCTGTACGGTACATTACCCATACACCTGATTTCTGTCTAATGAAACTTGTTTAAACAATGGTCTCCAAATGCATCCCATAGTTTTTCTCAGTTTTTAAGAGAATACAAACAGCAACAAACAAGTTATGGAACATGTATGAAGAAGTGTCTGCAAGCAGTTTGATTCTATATCTATTTGTGTTCAGTATAAGGAGGCACCAGGAGCGGCGGGCCATCCTGACGCCAATCCTGACTGACTTTTCCGTTCGGGTGACTGCTGCCCCAGCCATCATCTTCAGCAAGAATCTGTCCCCTGAGTGCGGACAAGCAGAGGTCAGTATCGATTCAACACAGCTGTTTATGAATCAGATTTTCTTAGAAATTCAAAGTCAGTCAGAGGTTGCATATTTTCATCCCTCTGTGCTGGTGACAACCGTGGCCTGAGGCATTATGTTTTCGTGTTGTACAACCGCCCCATGAATGGTTATTCATTCTCATGAATACAATATCTAGGGAGCGCCTTGAGGGAATTTCTTCTTCCAAATTTGGTACAAACATCCACTTGGACTCACATGCTAATCATGAAAAGAATTCACAGAAATATCTAATAAGTGATGAAGTGATGACATTTTTTAACCAAAAGGTCAAAGGCCAAATTCACTGCGACGTCACGATGAAAAAAAGTTCAAACCATCTGTAAAGGCAACCACCTGTCAATAAAAGCAGCCATGCAGATAATTATGCATAACTTTAAGTTTTAATATAATTTGAACAGATGAGTTTTAAACTCAGTACAGCTGTCCTGAACGGGGAAATTAGCTATAGAGACCAAAACCGTTTTTTGCACCAGGCTGTAAACATGTTTATTTCTGCTGTGAAGTTGGGCATTTTAATACAGGTACTTATGGAGGTTGAAACGTTCTGTAGCCAGCCTCAAGTGGCTGCTCAAGGAATTCCAGTTTTTGGCTTCATTTCACAGCCACAGAGGTTGGCGCTTGTTTTCTGGCCATTGTTTAACACTAAAGCTCAGGAACAGAAAGGGAGATTGCAACTTATTCACAGAATTGGTGACATTAATCTTGGGTGCCCACCTTGAAACTGGGGTGACCTTCTGTGCTGCCGGTGTTAAAGATGTGTGTAATGCATCCATGTTTTAGAATTTTAAGGTTCTTTGATGGCTATCTGTTCTGTCAAAATCAAAGCTTTATTGGCCAAGCATGGGAACACATAGAAGGAATTTGACTCTTCAATGAACTTACACACTAGCAGACAGCAGTAGTCCACCATAAGCTCATGGGTTTTACTGACATTGAGCTTCAGGTGGTTGTCTTTGCATCATGTGATGAAGCTCCCTAACAGTTCTCTGTACTCGTCTATAAAAATAGTCTCTAAGTGAAGACAGCATGTTTCTCACTGAAAATTATTCACTGGAGTCATACATGTCAATATAGTGATAGCCAAAAAATACACTTAATACCATTTATTGAATTCCCTCAAAGTCTTCACTCCATTTATTATGAGTCTGGACAGATATGGAGGTAAACTGCAACTTGACTGGTTGGTGTAGGTTCAAGTTCAGGTTTGTTCACTGCTTATATTGAGATTGTGTCCCCCCTGACCATGACCTGTTATAACCGTGATTGTAACCATTACTCTCTCAATCCACTGCCCATATGAAAATCGACATTGATTATGTGAGATGTCAGAAGTGTTTAGGTTTTGCCTCTTAGCATCGGTATGCTTACGTATTAGGAATCCCTGGGCCAGTCCGCCATGTAATGGAGGCTTCTGACCCACAGAGTTCAAACCTTTCTGCTTATACAGCTGATGTTTTCTGGCACAGTTCTCTGAGACTTCCTGCCTCTTTGATGCCTCGTCCGTCCACACTAACGTGCCCCTTGACAATGCGTAACAGCTAATCCATAGTTTGCACTGTGACACACACACACACGCAATGTGATTTGTATAACTCCCTGAGATATGAAGGCTCAGAGCCAGTAACAACACAAACAAGACTTTGAACTGTGTAGTTTAAAAGATTTTACAACTATTTCTATAGTAAAATTTATATTCATTTATGAATGCTTACCACACCAATGTAAATATCTTTGTTAAATTAAGTTATTTATGGTGATCTACAATCTAAATTTTCATTTCACCCCTGCAACATATTCTGTAACTATTTTTGTAACCTCATGATATCATGACCTTATGTGTTACAGTTACTGCTACTACTACTACTAATCAAAACCATAAGGCTAATAATCTTAATATGTTTTATGCATCTAAAAGTGGAAAAACTAATTGATGTTACATTGGATATTGAATGAAATATTAGTAGACCCTTTATGTTTTTAAACAGTGGGTCTGAGTAGATTATGTTTACACAGTAGTGGCCAAATACCATTGTGTGTAGTTACTCTAGGTCTGGCCCATGTGTGTGTGGTTCAACCCAGAGTGTTAGTGAGTGATATCCTGTTAGATGTAGCCTCCAGGCTGAGGTTTGAACTGCTGGCTGTGGGTGGGACCCTGGAGAGGACAGAGGGAAAAGGGGAATAGGGAACAACTGAGCTAAACAGAGCAAGATAGAGAGAGATAGAAAAGTAAATAGACTATGTGTATTAAAGTTAAGAAAGAGAGAAGCAGGGCATGAGGTCACAAACAATCCTGATGTGTTATTGAGTGTCTTTCCTGCTCTGTCCACCCACCTCCCTCTTTTCATTTCCCCCTCTGCTATCTCATACCTCATCTCTCTTTAGGAGGTGGTGGTGTGTGGCCACTCTCTGGAGGTAAACGTGACCAGCAGTTTGGATTTTTACCTCAGTGTCGCCCAGGTGCAACTCCTTCAGCAGCTTCTCAGAGACAACATGGTGGGGATGGATGCTCCAGAGAAAAGTGCTGAGGTACAACAAACAAATATGAGTGCACATCACACCTTGACCCCCTTACTGATGATAAATGTTTTGTTAACGTCAGTTTGACGTACATCCATTTACAAATTACTGTGTGGCCATGCCAGTTTCACTGAAAAACAGTTTTCCCGATACAGAGCCCCTAACTATTGCCCCTGAGTATTTTGGGTGAATCTGACACATTTAAATATTTACTCACTCAGAGCAAGGCAGTTCTCTAATGTGACCTTAGTTTACTGCGATGTACTCAGCTGCAGCTTTCAGGGCCCTTCCTATTGTTTACAGGACAGGGAGCTCCCAGGCGCCATTTGCCCCGTCTGACCGCTTAATAAAGCTTTCTAATGGAACACAATATAAAAATATTTACCAGCTGTGGTGAGGATGGGAGTCAGAGAGGAGGGAAGGGGACAGGGGAGAGCGGAGGCGGGGGAATAGGATGAAATTAAGTGAGTTGACAGAGTTACTTTTCTTAAGATTCTTTACGGAAGGATGTGTTTGCTGACATGAAGTGGCTGCTTCAGATGACTCAGATCCCGTACAGGCTTCTGTAAAGTGATGTGGTCGGCTTCCTAGAAGAACTTCAAATGCGCATTAACCACAAGCAGTACCTTATTTTTATACACACTACATTCACAGAGCACACTGTAACCTAAAAGAAATCCAGCAGGAATCAAATATTAAAATTTTACAATCATTCTGTTTACGATTTGTGACACTGTAGAAACAAATAAGAGAATAGAATAGTGTGAAGTTTGCTAACTTCTTTATTTATTCATTTATTTAGTTATTTATACAGTTAGTCCTAAGGAGGTGCCTGCTGTGCATCTGGTTTTGATTTAGGGTGATCTTGGAGCCCTCACCCCTGACTTGTAATGATTCATGGCTTGATTCTGTTGAGGGGCAGCTAACGGCTGCAGAGGGTTCATCCAGGTCCAAGGCAGGATGTGAACGTTCTACAAGCAGCTATTCTGGGAGGTCCATTGGCAAGAGTTTAAAAATTAGAAAATGCGGTCAACCCCCTGCCACCACCACCCCAACAAAAAAAATTCTCGAGGCAACGTAAACTGAGCATCTTTTCCCGGAATAACTAGCTTCACAACAACTAGTTCTACAGTGACACACAAAAAAACTTTTATGATTTTTTCGTGCATTAGTGCTGAGCAGCTCTGGTTGGAGAACCTGGGGATTAAGGATATTGCTCAAGGGCACTGTGACAGTAGCTGCTAAGTGTCATGTTCTTTTCTCCAGCCATGTTTCCCATTTTATCTGGGTGATGGGAACAGTCAACTTTTTGTTCAGAAATTCACATCTAACCACTGTGTTATTGCTGCCTTCAGCTGGATTAAGTGAAATTGAAATGACCCATAGGTCCAGAGTGATGTAATATAATGATCATGCATCCACTATTGAGAAATGAAGAATATATGCTTGGGAAAATACCCCTGCTTTCATTTAATATTTGCCTGTTGGTCGCAGTTGTTGGGAAATATTTTATTTTTTATTATACCATATTAATTTCAGGTGAATTATACCATGTTCTTTACTCATTCGGTTTTATAGTAGTGCCATTATGTAGCGTAACAGTATCATTAACACTGAGGTCAGGCAGTGTGTGTCTTCACCTCTGTGCAGCTGCAGAGCACGGAGGTTACTCTCAATAAATGTGGTCTGGCTTTGACTTTTTGGACACTGTCCGTAAAACTATTTGTACCTCCATCTATCTGAGTGTCGTAAGTCTTTTGGCGACTGCATCTGTCCGGCTGCTTGGCGCAGACCCTGAAGAAGGGAGGTCAGCATGACTAAAACATGGTCAGGGTCTGGTGTGTTCCGGTCTGCAAGCTCATTCTACAAGCTGCAGAGCCCTCTAGTGGTGCCTTTAACTACATCATGTGATTCCAGGCTCAGACCAGCCCATGAGAGCTGCTTCTCTTCCCTTGTAGTCTGCTCTGCCAGCAGCCTGTCTACCCCCTGCTAACACATTAGACACACCACCATCAAGTAATCAGTAGTATGTGCTCTGACATTGTTTGGAATATGAGTTTGGAACAGGTAAAGACTTTTGATCTAGTTAGAATAGACTAACTGGATAGAGCAAAACAGATGCCTGTCCACCCCCTGCTAACGGGTCACAAATAATAATCATAAAGTGCAGATGTATTTTCCAATGCCAGTTTCCACAATATCAGAATCTGGATTTGTAGCATGTATCTGTCTTCTTCTTCTTTTTTTTCTTTTTCTTTTTTTTAATTCAAACCCAACTTCCGTGATGATATTTATAGTATTTGACAGTTTTGTTTGTACTTCCTTTATACAACCTGTTCAAAGGATTCAATTAAAAACAGGTCCTGGATCTCGAGCATCTGGTGCAGGGGAATTGTTTTTGTTGTTGAGCTTCAATAAAGCATCTCCGCTCTCACAGTCAGCACTGTCCCCAGTAAGAGTTTAAATTAAACACTGCTCATTGCTCACTCTCTCTTATTTCCAGATCCTTTCCTCTCTTTCCTTTTTATTTATTTATTTATTACATTTTTTTTTCTTGCCTAGACATTTTGAGTACACGCTGTTTGCCTCAAACAGATTCTCCACAATCCCGGGCACTGATTTCAAACAGTTCCCATCGCCCCTCACAGCTGTGTTTTATTGTCTGGGTTAATGAATTTGTTTTGTAGGGGCTTTTGGGTTCCCTGGCAGTGGTGAGGCGAGCCAGGCGCGTGGGCAATCTGTGCGAGCCTTGTGTATGATTTCAGTCATTTCTATTCACCGAGTTGTACTTTGAGAGAATCTGTCCTCACACACGCTCACAAACACACATTTATGACCCTTCCATACATACATATATACAGATGCTGTCCTAGATTATTATTTTCTTATAATCTGTTACATTCTTTGTTAATGCCGTTGTAGCCATGTTGTCCACAGTTTCCATACCAAAATCGGATCATGATTGAGATGCAAAGTAAATGTAAAATGATTTCTAAGCGGTCCAAAAGCAGATTTGTTGCTCTTTAAGTCGCTGCATTATTAGAATGTTTATCGCAGCATTAGCCACGGTCCGTCACAGTTTGACTTCATCTCTGTATTTTTTGGTTGATGTTAATGATGATAAAGTGAGGCTGGGTTGAGATCAGGCAGCTTTCAGCAGCAGGAGGTACCACAGCCAGAGAGCTATGAATAGATGATAGAGCAGCTTCTGGGACTTATCTCACTGCTCTGTCATCGGCACTGTCACCCAGCAACACAGACGTCTATACCCTCACACACACACACACACACACACACACACACACAAACACACACATGGCCCCCACATTCTCGGCATGGTAACTGCCTGCAGCCTTTTATTTGGGAGCCAGTACTGTAATACTGCTTTATGACTGAACAGCTGACCTACGCGCGTGTGTGTGTGTGTGTGTGTGTGTGTTTGCAGTCTATGTGTCCATGACGTTATTTGTTCTTCAGAAAGAGCGACAGAGGAGTGAATGACTTTGTGTAAAAGTGTGAAAATCTCTCATCTTCCCAGCAGCTTCTCCATCCAGTGTCTCTTCAACCACCATGTCTTCCTCTATATACATACATACACACACACACAATATCGTTCTTTTATTTGCCACCTCAGTGCCATCCATTCCTTGAGATTTACAGTGTAAGCTCTCATTGTTGGCATCACCGTCTGGCTGTTGCCACAATGACAAGCTCCAGAAGTATTTTAGTAATGTCCCACCAAACTGGTAAAGAGCAGGAATAGAGGATATTTAAGAAATTGCTTCCCTCGTCCCACGTTGGCATGTCTCTCTCTCACTCTCTCTGATGTGCACACACACACATACACACACACTCACAGAGGCAGCCCGGGTCAGCCATGTGCTTGAACCACAGTGTGAGAGGAAAATACCCTCTGGTAGAGGGGAAGTCCCGCTCGGCTTCATCCTCCACCTCATCCTGGGATGATTACACGCATGGGAAACAGGGCTTTAGACTTCCTCCAATACTCATGTCCACACACACACACACACACACACACACACACACACACTGATGCCAGTGCACACACACTAAGGCAGTACCCAGGTTCAGGACGAGGTATCAGGCCTCACAGGAACCGCTGAATTACAGATTTTAGTAAACACATATGGGAAAAAAACCTCTCAATCACCCATTACCTGCCTTATCTCCATTCTTCCTCTCCCCCTCTTTCTCTCTCTTTCCTTTTATTTCCTTCCTTTTTGTATCACTTACCACATCAGTCGACATCATAAGGCTGTATGCATCTCTGTTTACCACCTACTTTGTCTTAATTCTTAATCTCCTGCTTTTAACCTTAATCCAACTCTTTCTTCATCCCTCTTTTTATCACTTTCTTCTCTTTTCCATGCACTTTGTCTTCTTTCATTCATCTCTTTTTTTCCCTCTTGGGACTGGCACAACTCCTGGTTGGAAAAGTGTTGGTGCTTCCAGAGCTGGCTAGCAAAGTAGCTAGCTGGCTGACAGTGGAGTGGGTTCCACCCCCGGAGACAGATAGAATTTGACAGTCTGTAGATTATGATATTACTGTACTATTACATCTGTGTTGTCTTAAACGCCTTTGTAAGGACACACACAAGCTGTGCTCTCACACAAAGCTGGGCTAAATGCAGTACTATAGAGAGTGAGGTAGGTCCTCAGCCAAGACGAAACGCAGTGAGAAGTGAATTTACAGTAGGCACGACCATGTTGCTCGGTAGCTGGTTTGGTTTGTCAGTGGGTTTGGACAGCAGTTTCAGGTTATTAGTGGGGAGGAGGCAGTGTTTTACTGATATTTATACGTCATCCGCAAAACCAAACTCAGCTACAGTTAAATATGTTTGGACAGTAAAGGTTTTTTCTTTTAAATTATTATTGTTTTATAGATTTTAAAGTTGTGTATTATTGATGAAGAATGATCCAACACTTTGTTTGTCTTTTGATAAAAGGTCATACTGTGATGTAGATTAGTCAGCAGTCAGCAGAGACACCTTTAATGTCTCTAAACTAACTTTTCCACTTGCAGATAAAGAAAATAATGAAACGCGCAAAGACCTTTCTGCACCTCAGTCTTCACTCCAAATGCTACTAAATGTTATACTGTGGGAGAATGGAAGCTTGGTGACCTATTCTGCCCTCTTGTATAACAATTTAGCTCTCCTGCATGTAGGAGTATTAGCTGTATGTCAAAAGCACGTAAGACAGCTTATCTAAGCCATGGTGTTGTTGACAGGCTTGGCTCAGTTAGCGACCTGGGGCTGAATCTTTGTCTGTGTATGTTTAAAGTAAACCGTTTCCAAGACCGCTCCTCTTCGTGATGAGTGTTTCATATTGTCTTGTAGCTGTTCAGCTTTGAGAACTGAAGTTTCTCTCCCGACCTCCGATCTTTCCAGGACAGTGAGGTGTCAGAGGAGCTTTTATGTGCTCTGCTGGCCAACAGAAATAGGGAGACATAAGATGAGAGCGAAAATCTGAAGCATGGAAAAGGAACAGAGCATACAGTAAGAGAGTGGAGACAGCTTGAGAGGGGATGGCCAAATGACAGAGAATGCAAGAGGGAATGAGGAGTAAGGAAGAAATCCACGGAGATGAGACATGACACAGTGAGAAAAAGAGAGTCAGAGTCCGGTGTTTGCTTTGATTCCTGGTTCTGTCCAAAGTATTTGTCTGTAAATGTGGAAGCTGACGTTCCTGAGAAGTCAGCTTTTAACCAGTCGACCTTGTTATTAACCCTCTCTGAGGGCCAGATCCCTTTCACCCTGACCTTTTCCAATCCTGTTTAGTACCATTTTTCGTTGCCCTGTTGCTGCTGAGAGTAATAATAAATAAGGCTCCCTGCACAGCCATCTCCTTTTCCATTTTGGCTGCCTTACATCTGTTAAGTAAGTGTCGTTGTCTCAGCTTATCTTAAACATACATATTTTCATAGCCAGTGTTCATCTCGCTGCCCTTCTTTTGTTATGAAACTGTATCTATCTTTTTCTTTTTTTCCTTTTTTGTTCATGTCTCACTGACCCTCCTGTGTGAATCAACTGCTAATTGACAGCCAGTCATAACAACTCACCTTCCCTGTTCAGCCCCCGCACTACTACCAACCTTCTCCTCAAAGCATAACCGTGGCACATTCTTAAATTGGCCCCTTGGAAACTCAATCTATTTGAGATCAGTAGCAGCTGAATTTGCTCTCTCCTCAATCGGTTTTGGCAAAATTGGCGTGAAAACTCCAGATAAAATCACGAAGGTTGGAATTCTATTAGAGCCTGGAAACAAACGGCGCCTTTGAGGAGAGGCAGCAGGCCCCCACCGTGAACCCTGGGATCGGGTGTCGACTCAGGTGAGGAGGAGTCAGGAGTGCCCCCTCTCTCTGCCTGCAAGGGAAACAGGGTCACACACCCAGGGGACTAGTAAAAGCAGGGCACACCAGGCCAACTATTTTTTTTTTTTTTTTTACATAGACACATATGTATACACACCATAGTAGACTTTGTTCAGTGAAAAAACCCAGAATTTTTGTCTGAAGAGGTGAAAAGAGGAAACAGATTTTTTTTTTTCTCTACACCTGTATAAGCAAGATTCGACCTAGAATAACAGGTGATGGAGAGTATTGGGTTCTCTCTCTAACTTGGATTGTTTAGTAAAAGTGTATGAGAGAGTGGCTGTGGGTTTTCATGTGCATATGTGCGTACATACACATACAGGGATGTAAATGTTTGCAATAAACTATAAGAGTGTACAGTGTCTGCTTCTTCCTGACTGTGATTTTTCAAGTCCTGTTGTTGACTGGAGTACTACTGAGTTCCTCTTGGACTGCTCTCATTAAACTAAATATTTACCCTAAAACAAAATTCACACATCATTCCAGGCTTTTTGGAGGATTTTCCATGGGCGCAGGCACGGTTCTTCTTTTTTTTTTTTTCCACGTCTCGCTGCTACTTTGTTATCCAGGCCACATAGGGATAACTATTGTGAGTCTTAATCAAAGCCGGTCAAGATTTTACATTATTCTTACATGATTATTTGATTAATGAACAGAAAATGAATCACACAATTTTGATAATCAATGAATTGTTTAAACCCTCTTTCAAACAGCATTTCCTAACATTTACTGGTTTCATCTTCTTGCATGTGAGTATTTTTTGACTGTTTGTTGTGCAAAACAAGCAACTTGAAGGCTCTGAAAAGTTGTGATTGACATTTTTATTATTATAGACAGTTTATAGACAAAACAATCAGTTATTTAAAAAAAATAGTCAAGACAAAAGCTAAAAATGAAAGTAGTTATTAGTTCCAACCCTAACTGTGTCATGTTTCTACAAGTGCATGTTTTAAGACCCAACATGAATCTTTGTATACTTCGATTGTTATCTACAGTACTATATGAATGTACTGTATGTGTGAAATGAATGATGTGTTTGGACTTAAGACTTGTGACTGGCCCTGAAACCTGATAGAGGCATGTAAACCCAAATGAAGTCTAAGCAATGATAGATATGCACAGATAGGTGCCATACAGCCGCTTGAGATCCAACTCAAAAACATAGCTCTGGGCTTGATTTTATACCTCACCTGTTTCAGTTTGTCTGTTTGGAGCTGCTCCAGTGGTTCAGATGTGCATGACAAAGATGAATCATCAGACACACCTCACGTATTCCAACACTTGGAAATTGTCCACTGGCCAAAAATCAATTCTTGATACTGTGTTCATTTGAGCTGCAGTATTTTAAAATGCCAGTACTCTGGCCAGAACAGAACAGAAGTGTGTGGTGATGAGTTAGTTTTGCAGTTTAAAGTATTACAGGCGTTCCTTCCATGTTAAACTGAATCCCACCTGTGCGCCCACCAGTGATCAGGTCTTAAACACCTGAAATTGATCCTTCTCCCACAAAGTCTTCTTTAACTGTGCTTGTGTAATTCACCTAAATATTCTGAAATCTGCAGCTCGTTTACGTCTTTTCTTCCATAGTTTTATGTTAGTCTTTTCTTGTACCGATGTACCGTGTCCTCTAGCCTTGTCCTCCATGTCCCCTGTACTGACGCCCTCCCCGCTAACCCTATGAGGGGACAGGGGGTCTTGCATCATTCTCCTTTGAGAGCCTAACATACAGAACATCAGAGCCTTGGTCTCATTCAGCCCTGGGAGCACATCCAGAGAGAAATTAAAGGAAGATTACTTCAATCCTCCCCTTCTAATTTCAGCTCTGTAAATAGGCAAAAAGCCAGGACTGTTCTTGTCTTTGCACCACTCTTTGAATTTGTATGGAAATTTATTTGCAGATTTGTGTTTATGGTAATGTTTGTTTTTGAATGTGTATACGGGGTTGGTGAATCCTTGCAAGTGTGTGTGCTTGCTCCCCGGAGTGTGGGCTGATCACAGCAGCATCGCTCCAGTCCTCAGCAGACCACCCGGGGCTTATCTGCCCCCCCCCACCAATCCTTCAACCCTACACACCCACCGTGTCCTGCTCCAAACATCCTCATCTCACCTCAGGTCATCGTTGTTTTCCCTGCTGTTGCTGTTTCCCCATGACCTTGTTACTAAAGCAGACAATACAGACATGGCCGCCAGGCAGCGCAGGGAGGCGCTTCAGAAGAACACTTTATGACCTAATGAAAGGCATCTCCGCTGCTTTTTGAAGTCTCTCAGACGTCTGCTTTCGTGAACCGCCGAGCTCATGCTGAAGACAATGCAGTTTGAAGTCTCTTTTGTTGTTTGTTTGTTGAGAACATAATGCCAAAGCTAATGATGTTAAGTTGAAAGCTTGGATGAATGATCTTGAGGGCCAGGCTGAAACCTGATGATTACCCTGCTGCATAACTCTCTGTTGTACTGAGGATGTGTTTTCACTGTGTGCGTGCCTGTGAATTTGCGGTCGATTGCCACACTTCGATTTGCCCACTAAATATAAACAGTGATGAAATGAAAGAATTACACTGGGTCAGTAATCTTACAGTTCATTCTTTCCGTGGATCAAAGACACAATTAATAGAGATTCAAAGACAAACTGCAAATACAAATGACACGTCCTCTAAGAAATACTCCCATGCAGGATTTCTCACAGTAGCTCAACCACAATCAGACAAACACTTCACACCCACAACTTTCAGACGCCACCGCCACCATCTAGCCCACCTCACCGAAGGACTCTTGGCATGTGTAAACACTGGAGCCTGAATATTAGATTAGAAAATTACCCCACGCAAATTTCAAAACTAAATAGGGACGATGACAGCTAATGAGAGCCAGTTGTTCTCTCCCCCATTCCCATGGAAAAAAGGAAGAGAGGACAAAGGAAAGAAAGTCTGATGATGACTGTGCTGCTTCGGAGGCCAGGTTCACAGTAATTCTGTGAATCTGTCTCTCATTGGCTTGTACTGTGGTGCGTCTTCTAATCACACCTTTCTCCACATCTGGCCTTCATCTTCATTTAATCAGTTACCGGATAAAATGTGAGGAGTCTGGCTGCAGTGTTCCAGGGATGTAGAAAGGATGTAGAAAAATGTACAAAGAGTTGATATGGATGTTTTTGTATAACATGTACAAAGGCCATTGATCTATTTATCAGCCACATTCTTTTTTCCAAGTTCTCCATCTAGCTTTAGCCCCCTGATAACTTTATCAGAACTGTCTTTACTGTCCCTACTTTGTTTACCATATGGCTGATATCTTGTTTATCATTAATGATGGGAGCATTTGCTGATAAAGTCCATTCAGCAGCATCTGATTCCAGCCAAGAGATTATGCCGGATGAACGGAGAAAGCCTGTGTATCATTTCTGAATACTTACATCATGATAGTTGAGGCACTTTCCCCCTTTATTTGTTTTCACTAACACACTCATGGTGTTAATCTAGAAAATGTCTTTTGGCATTTTTGAACGCTTCCTTCACTGACTAATACAACTACATCGCATCCTGCTTATACAAACAGTCAGTGTTATTGTAGTGATATGGGGTAATTCCTGCGTGTCCTCACAATCACCTCTAATCCAAGCATTGGATTTGATTGGTGGATCTGAATCACGGTTTTGGTTTAGATTGGTGGATCTGTTGAGGATGACTGAAGCAATAAGTCTCCTGTTGAGCTTTAAGGGTGGTGTCTGTCAGACCTTTTAAATCATTCTTGATTGCCTAAGCTTACGAGCGGGGCATGGCGGGTTTGGCGAGCTCCTCCAAAAGCCTGGAGTCGTACTGGGAAGGCCTCTGTCTTTAGCTCAATGTGTTGAGCACAACTCTACTGCCTGCCGAATGTCAGATCTCTGGATCCAGCTCTGCTTTACTAAGCAATGGTAATCCACATTCTATTTGTGGCAAAATATTTGTAAGCAAACTAATGTCATGTGCAGGGGTAGAAAAGAACCGGTTTGAAGTCCGGTCAATTACAAAACAGGCCGCCACATTTCCCAGAGCCAGGTTTTTGTTGAGCAGCATACTGTAGTTCCCCAGATGGACCACATTAACTCACGCTTTCACAATTTTTCTTTTCATTCTCCAGCCTTTATCATTTCGCATCTTTTGTTTTTGAGCCAGGGCTTTTCCAAGCTATAAAGCAGCCGAAAACTGAAGAACATCATCTCTGTCTTCATGTTTTCTTGTCTGTTCATCTTTCCTTTGTTTTTTTTTTCAGCGAGGTGTTTCACAGGCGTTCCTCTATTTTGCCCGGTCATGTCAGACTCAGTCTTCGCCTCTCCTCACTTGTCCTCCAGTAGGTCTTTCCGGACAGAAAGTGTTCCAACTGACCCAGCGCTTTAGGAATGTCAACATGCATAAATTATTACTGTCACACAGATGTTTGCTTTCCCCCTGTATGTCATGTGGCATCGGGTGAACAAGAAAGTGTCTGACATGATAAGCAAAATATTTTCACATTGTCTGTCCAAAGCACAGATTGGGGGACTGAGGAGAGATGCTTAGGGGTCTGGATTGTGGGAAGAGAGATAAACGAAAAGGATATTGCCTCTCATGCTCCTTTGAGAAACACGCTGTTAAACCCTGGAGGAATAAACCCACCCACCAGAATTACTGGGTGGAGGGAGCTTGTTAAAATGACCCCACTCGGCGCCCTGAGCTTTCGAGTACACTGTGTTTAAAATACAGTTGACAGTCACTCTGAAGCACTCGGCATCCATTTGCAAGCTCTGGGGTCGCGACCCTCCATTGCTTCTTTGTTGTGGTTCAGTTGAAGTGCATAGCAGGTTGCCTTTGTTATTGAAACAAAGTTGAATGTATTAAATGACTGCCTTTGATGCCCTTTTTTGCTTTGTGGCCGCTGTTATGGTGCACAAAGAGCGGTGACTTCATATAATAAATGTCTTCCCCCCTCTGTTTTCCACAAGAAAATGAGAGAATGAATTGCTGCCTTTGTGGCATTTGGTTAAGTATTATTGTTATTATTTTTGATTAAGATGAGGTATTTCTGCATTGAGGTTTTCTTCCATTAGCACAAAAGCACAGAGGCCTGCTATCAGCTTTATGGTTCTGGTAAACAATAGCAGGTAGCACAGCAGGGGCCTAACCTGTAAACTCTGATGTAGTCAAGATACAGAAGTTAATTTCCATACAGGCCTCCTGCAAGCAAGTAGCTCAACTGAATAGTACTGTCAAGAAGATTTAGTAATATGACTTCCATGTTTTTCAATGGGAATTCTACTGAAGTTACAAGAGAACATGGGAAAACTGTGATAAACATTAAACAATTTTTCAACATGAAGTGCAAGAAAAGCAGCTCAGTTCCTAAGCTGACCTCACCTGACTACTATGACTACTGCAACTGCCCGCCACTGGTTTCATTTAGGTTCAGAAATGCTACTAATTGCAGCTTGTTTTCTCTCCACAGTAACTGTCATATCTGTTAAAGTTAATAAACAAGCAGATATTTTAGAAGGATTGGAAAACCTGAGGAGGTGAAAGCCAAATATGGAAACACAATACATGTACAATTTTTTTTTTTTGGGAAGAAAAGTTGATATTGTTAAAGATTTTGCCTGTAATCTGTTTTCTGGCTCTCTGTGACAACTCTGTCCCCACATACTTCAAAGTTTTCTTTGAACAACTCTGTAATTCTCTAATGATGTCAAGTTGTTGACCTGTTTCACTCAACACTAATGTTCAAGTTCTTTTTATGCAGCTGCCTTGACCCTCTCCAACAATTAGCACTGTTGTCACTTCCTTGTGATGTCACTCAGCCAACCTTTCCATTCACCAGCGCTGATTATGTCACCAACAGACATTTAACCATTGAGTATCAATGCTCTGCTGTCATAATCGCTCTGTGTTTCTGTCATGTGTTTTAGTAGCATTTTATACTTTATACTTTATGCAGTTCATTCATATGTCTTACTACATGCAGGCTAGTAGTTTTGGCTCAATTTTTTTTAATCCCTGAGGTAAACCCGGGCACCTTTGAAGCTTTTATTATATAGTTTAGGACTTGTGCCTGTTAAATGGACCCTTTTCAAAAGCAGTCACCTTTGTTACTTGGACTTTATTTATTATATTTTTTCCTGTCGACTACCATGGACTCCTCCACCATCTTAAAACATCCAGATTTTCATGTTCCCTGATCTCTGAACCTGAATTGCAACCTACTTTTCTTTCATCTGGAAACAATCAGCTGCATATGTGGTATTCAGATGTAAAATTTATGTTGTCATATTCGACTAGCCAGCCAACACTGTAAACGGATGGCATTTGGATGATGTGACATTTGCTTCCGCATATTAGCCTTCCTCTAGCCAAGCTGTTCTGAGTTACACTGACAGAAATAGGGGTCAGAAGTCGTACAGATGCACTCTGATATGATTGGCACTTGGGAGACTCATGGTTTCACACTTTGGGGATTATCCTCCATTTTCCAGAATGTTCTGCCTAGAGACTCTGCGGGGATGACCTCATGATTGGCCGATGGGGGATGGGGGATGGGGATTGGGGGGTTGTATGAATGTGTGTGCAGTCGCACGTTCATGATCATGATCAACTAAGTCCAGAGAAAGATTGCATTGGGATCTGGAAACAGCACTTCAGTGCAGCTATTATATAATATAATAGAAAGTAATGGTTGGAAAAGGGGATTTCAGCTGGGACCAGGCCTGCAGCTACAGTGCATGTTTGTATTCTGAATTTATTGCCCTCTGTCAATGAATAAATTGGTGTGAGGTTAAAGCATATAGACTACAGAGCTATAGGTTTATTTTTTCTGTGTATACCTGTTCTCTTTTTCAGTGTCTAAGCACAATTGGGATATAACTAAGTTCAGAAACACAGGAAGCAATCTACGTATGTGCTTTAAAACTATAGTTGAGATCAAACCCTGGGAAAGCAACTGACTTCATGTGTGTTTATGTGAACATGTTTGTGAATGCACTGATTGCATGCATTGATTCAAACTGTATGAAGAACTGTGTGTTGTGGTATGTTTTCTCATTGTCTCTTTCCCTCTATACCCCCAATTGTGTTCCCCATTATCCATTATTCCACTTGTAAGCACATCTAAATATAGAGCAAGAATTTGCTTAGGGGGCACTCTCTTAGTAGTGGTGCTTAAAGAGAAGACGGGGTATTTGCTGTAATTGTAAATGCATGTGTACAGCCTAAGTTTGGGAGGAGAGACAGAGAAGCGTAAAGAGTATCTGGCAGTTTCTCCTGGCTCTTGCTCTTTTCCAGCTGCTGTGCAGCTTATTTGTCCCTTTCAACATGGGGCGCTCCTAGGAGTGGACGTTTTGCCTTTGCTGAATACTTTTCAAATACCTCCTTACCTCAGTACGAGTTTCACCAGCTTAACACAACACACATGGAGACAGGTCCAGGCCCTTCTCTGCTTTCTCTCCCCTCCCCATTGCTTGGAAAATCTTACATTTCTACAGAAAAGAAGTGCACACATCCTGTCCTCATTAAGCCAGGGAAAGGAGAGGGTCTGGCAGGGCCGATCCTATGGAAGCCCCACACATGAGCCTGGACGAACAGAACAGAACAGAACAAGCAGGCGGGCAGGCATGCCGCGGCGTTTTATATGGCTCTTGTTCTTAGCCTTTGATGACACTGTTTAGAATAGGAAATATCTAATAAGTCAAGTATTCTGTCTAATGTGCTGCCAGTGGGTTTAGTATTTGCCTGGAGGTCTTGAAACACTATCTCCGCCACAGCAATAATATACATTTAAAATTCTCATGGAGTGGGTGGGAGGGAGTGATGTAGAGAGAAAAGAGGGGGGTAGCTGAGAGTACATTCCCTAATAGCAACCATGTGCAGGTTGCAGGAGTAGATGAGGGTGGGATAGGATGGGACATACCTTGGGTCTGTTGAAAACTCTTTCTGTATGTCTACTCTATTTTTCAGTTAATCATAATCATGTCTGTAAAGGCAGCAGTAGCTAATTGAAACCGACGTTGTACCCATTAAGATGGATGAGAAACATGGGGGAAAGACCTCAATAATGGGGTACCAATGTTGCACGTTACTGGAAACGATGATGATTACTAGGCCCAAGTCCCTTCATGATGCACCTGACAAGCCTGCAGCTATAGTGTTTAGTTAATGTGATGCAGTGGTTGAACTGAAACGGCCTTACATGTTTACATGTGCTCTCTTTGCAGGCTCTTTTTCTATATATTTAGTTGTCTTTCTGATGGTCTCAGCTCTGCTCTATGAGCGCAAAGGGATGCTTTTGTGGGGGTGGCTCTAAGCGTTTTTTTTCTCAGCATCTACAAAATATTTTCCATGCGCTTGGGAAATATTTGAAAAGTAAACGCTTCTGTTTATTCCAGCTTTTTTTACCCACACGTGTCAGTTCTATATAAACATGTCCAGTAATTTATTATTTGGTAGGTAGCATTTAGTTTTATATGTTTGTCTCGTTCCTGTCCCATGGGAGTCAGTGGCGGCTTCTTTATAGTCTTGAAGATGGCATGCTTTGGTAGCAGAATAAAGATGCCTGTTTTCATTGTCGCTTGAAACCCAGCAACCTACTCACATTGATTTATATCATCTGTCACTGAAAGCTTTTTATTGCCACAACGGCTGGAACTCTCCTGACATCCGTTAGTTGGAGCCAAGCATAAAATGTAGGCTGCTTTATACACAATACCACAGTCACTGCACGAAACAATTCGATTTGCTGGGGAGAGGCCCTTTTTTCAAAGACATTTCCAATATTGCAAGAAGTGCAAAATGATTTTAAGACCACAGAAAAAGTCCCAAAGCATGCCTTTAATGTCTCTGTGGCTATACGATGCTCTTCTTCTTTGGTTAATTTGTCCATGGTTTCAATCAAGCTAGTTATTTGGTTTTTGTCCTCTTGTAAAGTCAGGATCCAAACAAGAAACAAAAAAAAAAAAAAAAAAAAAAAAAAAAAAAAAAAAAAAAAAAAAAAAAGATGTTGTCATCCATTTTATGATCCATCTCGGCAATTCTAACACAGCATCTTGGTTTGGTTTGAGATAAAGAAGTTTGTTTTAAATTGAATTCTCATGTTCATCACATTTATCAAGCTGCTGCACGTGTTGAGGGGTGTTTGTGCAGTGTGCAGTTACGCAGGTAGCAGCTGCTGAGTGTGTGTGTGTGTGTGTGTGTGTGTGTGTGTGTGTGTGTGTGTGTGTGTGTGTGTGTGTGTGTGTGTGTGTGCGCGCTTGTCTGCATGCATGCGTGCATATGGGTATTCTCATGTATTTAGGGATGATATTGTTGGTTTTTATAGTTCATAACTGGGCACTGTACTGTATGTGTAAATGGTCATGAAGTTTGTGTTGGCTGTTATTTATTTAGACAAAACAAATTTGATAAAGCCAAATTGCATTATATAGAGTTTAGTTTTCAGTTTCTACCTTTGCAAAAGTCTCCGGGGTCATTTGGTGACTGGTTTCTGAGGGTGTATCTAATGTCATGTGATGTTCTCACTGTCAATCAGTTTTATATGAAAAAAAAAATAAATTGAAAACAGAACAGATGTGCGCCAACTGCATTAGCCAGCACTTAGAGTAGTGTGCAGTACAAATGATAGGTACAAGTTTCAAATTTTTACTAGAAACAGAAACTTTATGCTCTGATAAATGAACTCCTGCTGCTAGGTGTTGTCATTGTGTTTTCTTTTTCAATTTCCATTATAATTTTGGAAAACCACTATTTCTTCATGCTGCATAAAAAAAATCTGTTTATACGGGTAGGCAGTAAGTAAAATACATTTTTACAGTGAGGCCACTTGCAGTCACCTCCAGTTCACTTCAGTGCTCAGTAAATTTGTGTCAGCCTTACCTTTTGCTGTTTCTGTGTGCAGGTGCGTCGATATGAAAACAAGTGTGGCAGTCGAGACCCCGCAGCAGGTGTTGACTCCTCGTCTCGCCACAGCGGGACCGGGCAGGACAGCGGCTTCGGCAGCGATAGCGCTCGCATTCGCATCGTCCAAATAGAGCAGCAGAGTGGGGCCAGCCACCACTGCATCGCCAGGCCCTCCCACAAATCCACCATCACCAAAAACCTCAGCTTCATCCCTTTCGACATCTTTCTCACAGCTAGTAGGCTGTCTGTCATGACCTATGCTTGCTCCAGTCCCCCAAAGGCCCTTCCCTCATCGTCAGATACCCCCAGCACACCCGAGAAGAAGGAGCCTGGGGATAAGGTAAACAAAAAGCCTGTGACATGGAGGCTCTCTTATGAGTCAGTTCCTGGATTTGTCAGTTGCCCATGTGTGTATAATTATTCATACCACACACAATAGTGAGATGCTTCATGTATGTGAAGATTGTATTAAGTGTATAAGTACAAAGGATGAATATTACAAAGCTTTGAAATCAACATTATAATTTGAAGTTACTTTATGTGGTTGATGAAAGTCGTTCCGTACAGTACAAATTCATAACATGGGTAATGAGATCTAGGCACATACAAAAGTGAAAGACGTCTGGGAACTAGCTCAACGCCATCCCACTCAAAATAAAAACAAACAAACAGATCGTTGTCACAGACATTTATAACTGTGAAGTTTTCATTCCTGATAATAAGAATGTATGTTTGCTCACATCATTATATTGTGAACAGCCAGTTTCTCCAAACAATGATTTGATATATATGGATAGAGTCAAAAGGATCTGTATGGACTGCATGATTTTGGCGAGTTATGATGAACCAAAATTCATTAATAATCTAGCATATCACTTAATCCGTGTCTCCAATCATTGAAGGAGTGAATTTTGTGGAAAATGAGGCTTAACATATCAATAAACAGTGTGTGTGCTTCTACTTTAGATGGGAAAGAGTGCCCTTAACCAGCCAGATATCCAGTCTGAGTCTCCTCCAGCCTCAGCCTCCCCGACTCCAGACCCAGCTGCGCAGGGTTCCCTTGCTGGACTGACTGCCGAGGACATCCTCAACAGCAACACTTCCCAGTCGGCCTCCCTACTGCTGAGAGGCAGTCTGCTCTCCCTGGACGGCCTTCCAACTCCCAGCCGCTCCTCCGCTCGCCAAGCGTTGGGAGTGACTATAGTGAGGCAGCCAGGGAGACGAGGGGCTGGGGACCAGGTGCTGGAACCCCTCCTCTACCTCCAGGTGATGCAACCCTCTGCTCTGCTCAGCTGCCACCACCGCAAGCAGAGGACGGAGCTGTCTGTGTTTGACGTGGCCTTAAGAGGAGTAGCTTCTGACTACAAGTGTCTGGGTAAGAGAAATCAGAAGATCCTGTCAGAGTCAAATGTGGGACTGGGAGATGTAACTTTTTTACCAATGCATTATATCCATAAAGGAAGACTAATAGACAAGTAAATATAAAACCTTCAATGTTACACATGTTTCATGCCATTTCCTCTTTTTTTGCCTTCTTAATTCCTTCATCTTTAATCCAGACCCAGGAAAGACCTTGCCAGAAGCTCTGGACTACAATGTGTTTTGGCTGCAGACAGTAGCAGGAGAGGTGGACAATAAAACGGGCATCCCTCCCCCTCTGCTCTGTCTCCAGATCAAAGATTTCCTGAATGGACCAGGTGGGGATCATGAACACACACTGTTGAACACATGCAATTTCTGTACACACATGCTAACATGCTTGTTTACTATTTTAAAGTATCTAGTCCACATTTGATCCCATTTCTGGAGAAATGTCTACCACTGTGAAGCAGCACACACACATAGACACTGAACAAACATACTGTACTAGAGGCGAACGCAAAGGTCTACTTTTCTGCTGTGTGCACAAATGATGAGCAGTCTAAATGACGTTGTGGATGTAGGCCATTGATATCGCTTACATTACACACTTTGAACAGCAGACTAGAAGCTCATGTGGATTTCAATGTGTGTGTGTAACGTCAGGCTCCTGTGGCTTTGCCTTTCACAGGGATGTCTATTTTTAGACTGATATGATATCCATATGAGCTTTAAGCTAAGGTTGTTGACCTAAGGGTGTGGCTGACATCCTACCCAAACATAACTGCAATAAATAAAAGTGTGAGTGGGCTTTTGAATGTATGAGTGTGCACAACCTTGTTATCCCTATGAGGGTTTCATGGAGAGTGTGTGTAGGCGCAGGACATCCGTCAGAGTTCAGCTCCCTGAACCCAGCAGGCCAGATGCTGCAGATGCACGCACGCACGCACGCACGCACACACGCACACACACACACACAAACACACACACACACACACACACACAAACACACAGACACCCAACTATGTACATACTTTGACATAAAGTCTGTCTTTCTTCCACATGCATATAATGTGATCATGAACACATACTTAGCATGTATACAAAAATGAGTCCCAGAGCTGAACTGTAGGTGCTATAGATGATGGTTCGAGGAAGCTTATAGCCTTGTCGCCCCCACACGCATCTCTTCCTGCTGTCAGCGGAAAGCCCTCAGCTTCTTTGTCCACCTGGAATCACACAACACAGCACAATGCTGCTCTCTGTACACTGCAACAGTCATACAATACAGCAAACACATCACTAGTGTCCGTCTACCCCTCTGCTTATTCTAGATGACGCCAGCAGTCAAATTATAGAAGCATGACCTATGAATCATGCATCACGTTTTGAGGTTATATGGTAGGTACGACTGATGGGAGGTCACTGTATTCCAGAGAGGCTGCTGTAGTGACTAAAGACAGACTGTCCATCGACTTAAAGCATACATACTGACCTCTGGGCTCCCTTCAGAGAGGAGCAAAAAAATAAAAACAGCAGTCATTTCTGTTTCCCATGATTAAATAAATATATAAATAGATTTAGCTTCACTTGGTTTATTTATCTATTAGAAATTGCTTAATGTTCAGTGTTGATTTTACAGTTTTAATGTAATTTATTAACAGGATGTTTCACTGTTTCACTCCCTTGACAGGGTTACTACTGTTATATCTCTAAAGATAATTACATTATGCTGTGGTTACATCTGATTCTAGTGTTCAGTTGAAGCACAGATGTCGACATTGTGCAATTATAGTCAGGTGCTTCCCTTGAACTAGTAGAGAGCAGAACTATCCTTGTCTCAGTAGGATAACTTCAATCATAATCACTCACATTCATTCTCCGTACGTACGCACACATAAACAACACCCTCCCAAATGACTCAGACAGGATCCAGACTCAGTGTGAGGTTGCCCCAGGTCAGGCTCTGCTGGAAATATCTAGAATTGACCACACATTCACCCGTTCACCCACACATTCAACACACACATTTTCAACTGTGTGTTTAGATGATTCTCTGGTGGAGATAATTTTCCTCTTCAGGGACGGGGGAGCAAAGGAAGAAGTTACATAGAGCAGGAGAGTCAGTGCTGTGATGCTTTGATGAATTCCTGTTGTTTAGACAGGAACAAACAGGAATCATTTTGGAGTCTGAAAGGTTTATCATTCTAAACCTAAGCACCAGCATCATGTGTAAAAAGGTTCAGAGAGTTCTTTACCTGGTGAGACATATTGTGATGCTTCAGTTGAGTTTAATTGTTTGAATTCAGCTAATTTGAATATGAATCAAAAAGGACTGTACGGAAAAATAAAGGAGGGATCAGTCATAGATCGATGACAGGATCAGGAAGAAAAAGTGCATCCAGCATTTTATTTATCCATCCTCTGGTGTTTTTACAGATGGTTTATTTGCATGTGCAAGTCTTTATAACTCTCTGTCTCTATGTGTGTGTGTCCTGTGATGTCTATGTATCATGTCTGGCGGCTCTACTTTGATTCAACAATGTTTCACATTTGATTTATTTCAACGAGGCGCAAACGGAGAGCAGACCGCCATGAGGCCACGTCTTGCTGTGTGTTTACAGCAATATGCTCGCAATTTCAGCAGCATTTATTCTGCAAGACCAATCAAAGCTGCCCTCCCAAGGATGCCGAGTGGGAAACACTTGTAACATGTGTACTGTAAACTGGATGGTGTTTCAGCACTGACCCTCACTCAGCAGCCGCTCATCACACACACATACACATACATGTAAACACTACTAATGCACACGGGAAGCCACATTTTTCAGAACCAAGAGGGTTCAAGGCTTGACCAACAAACACGTACACGAAAAAAGCTGGGGTGTTTTTTTTTTTCAACATGAGCAAGGGTTCAGTGATTGACCAGCCAACACACAAACACACACTTTCCATCCCTCCCACTCTCGTCTTTCCCGCTCAGTTCCAGTCTTTGAGAGGGTCAGTGAGTGAGTCCAGAGATGTAACTGCTACCACTTGGAGAAGAGAGAAGCAACAGGTGATAGATTAGCTAGAACAAATTGGAACCATTACTCTCCCATGTCCCTGGTTCCCGTCAAGCTATGGGTTCGTAGAGATGTTGTCAGTTACTGTATACAAGCCTGTGCCCCTCCGAACCCTCCAGAACCACTCTAATTCAAATCAGATGGCATATGAGGCGCATGTCACTGGCCTTACTTGGTATGAGGTGTTTTTTTTGGGGGGGGGTTTTTTGTGACACTGGGATTCTACAGATACCCCATAAAAAAATGATTGGCCCTTACAAACGCAGACATACACACATATCCTTCACATACAGACCCTGTGTAATTGGACACATTGCCACCTGCGTCTGCCACAGGCTTTCTGCTGTCAAGAGTCAAACGTAAAAGTCAGCTCGAGAAATCAAAGGTTGAGTCGGAATGAAAACAATGTTCTTGGTGGTTGCACACACACATACACCAAACACCAGGTTCAAAGTGGGGACGGCGTCATGCTTGACCTCGCCAAAAAGGCACAGCAACCTGGGTAATAAGCATATTTGATCTCCTCCACCACTTTGCAGAGATATATACGTGTGTGTATGTGCCTCTGTCAGACCTTGATCTCCCACTTTCTCCAGCGCTAATAGAGCCTGACACCTGAGAAGGGCCAGTCTATGATTCCCCCCAGCCTGTTCACATTAAGTCCTGTTCTTTAAAGGTATGCGAACACCAACGTCACCTCTCAACCTCTAGGCTTGATGCTTGCTCCTTGCACAGGCCTTCCGCTGACAGTCTCCAGCTTAAAATAGCTGTTAGTCTTACAGCTGAAGTCAAGGTGTTCCCAATAAAACATTCAGATGTGTGAGAATGCCACTGCTGGAGAAGTCCTCTTTTGACACCCCCTGCTTGGCGATGAAAGCACCACCATTTTTCTTTCAATAATTAATATTTCCTCCTGTTTAAAAAAATATCTGCAGTCTTTTTTTGCCCTCCTAAAGCATAACAATCATTTGGAAGCAGTGATTAATCAGACTGCCATTTGTACCTCTGGGTATTCTCCGTTCTTCACTTTGCAGTGTTGAAGAGATGGAACACTGTATTTGGTTGAGAGAAGTCTCTGTCATAGTGCCGCGTTACATCTTCATCCATAAATATAGGTTTTGCAGCTTATTCTGTAAAACTTATAAGTCTGTCATGGCTTGTAAATAGCTTATACTTTATTTTTTTATTTTTCTGTTGTGAGGTTTTAGTTTTCTCGTTTTATGCCTTCTTTGCCTCGAATAGTGAAACCACATGGAACATCATTGTAAAGGCTTGCACACACTCCCACATCAGCTCCAGAGAAACACTCAAACGTTGAGAAATGACACGGATGTACTTGACTTGAAGCCATATAATGCTGTGATGTGATTTTATTAGAATTCTTCAAAAGATTCATCTTTTGACATTGCGCCACTTCAATAAAAACGTGCTCCGTCGGTTACCAAATAAAGCTGGAGGGAAACTGTACAGATGCTGTGTTCCCCTTCAATTCCAGGGTCCTCCATGGAGCGTTCTCTCCGAGTTTCCACAATTTAAATTCCAGAAACACACTACCCTGCTGTCCCTTTGATAGGTTTTCTGTCAGTCTGTCGATTCCATAAGGAGTCCATAAATCTACAAGTGATGAAGTGTGTCAGTCTGTTGAACTGCAGTATCTTACATGTCTCAAGTTATTTAATGGGATGGATTACGATTGAACTAATAAATGAGCTGCAGACTGTACTTTCTTACATTCTTTTTTTCCTTTTATCTATCATTATATTACTGTAACTATTGTTAGTAAAAATGGTTTTGGCCAACAAACATAAATCATTTTGAAGAAAATTATAATATCTTCATTTGCACGATGTGTAGTTAACAAGAAGTTGCAGGGGATATCATTGCTGCATCATTATCTGACTTATAAAAGCAATTTGTTGCATGAATGCTAAAAACTGTATGTGGTAGCTCAGTTCAGAGGAAGAGATGACTGCTGCAAAGTTCAAGATAAGATAATATGTGAAACAACTATATGCTACATGATTTATATATTTGAATCTGAACCCATTCATAAATATGTTATTTGAAATTGTAGAAAAGATGTGGTGAGGATGATTCCAGGCCACCACAAGTATGCTGTACATCAGACGTTATACTTTACTCATTTCATTATTGTCCCAGATAAGGTAAGAGTTACATGTAGGTTAAGTATTAAAACCTTGGGGGTACAGCAAGCCATACCCATGGCATTGCTCACTCAGGCCAGATGAGTTTCTGATTAAACAGGTGAAACATTTCTTACCATCACACCAGAACTGGCGGGGTGTTGAAGGTATGATGGGTCTTTCAAGGCGCGGGAAGAGAGGGACCTCGGGAGGGAGGACAATCGATAATGAAGAACAGGTCTCCCTGTGCGGAGAGCCAGGCAAGGCCCCGGCACTGGCCCTGACTGGGTGATCAGAGACAGCTTTATGTGATTACAGTGGGGGGAGGGTTTGATTAGATTGAGTAGTTTAGGGAGAGTAAAAGATAGAAAGAACTGAAAAAGAAGCAGAAGGATGGGCTGCATAATAACAGAGGGAGTAAATGAAAGGGTGAAAGAAGAGAGGAGAGGAGCTAAGGGAGCATGGATGAACAGCTGCATACGGGCTATTTATTCCACCACTGGAAAGTTTCCTGGTGATAAGTCAAGTGGAAATGATAAGCTACATTGCACAGCAAATTCCACCTATCTTTCCTCCAATTCCTCTCTCAGCCATCCTTCCATTTGACCATGTGCCTCACTTTCACTGGATTAAATGAGAAAGAATGTGTGTGTGTGTGCGTGCGCGTGCGTTCGCTCGCTCGCCTGCCTCTCTTGGCAGCACTCTTTGCTCATGTCATCCAGTGCTCCTACCTGGGAAGGAGACAGACGGGAGGCCTAAAACCCTTAAAAACCCTCCGAACACTGGTGCCTTGATGAGACCATGAAAAACAGCTGCGCTTGTTTTCGGCTGCTTCCCTCTCCCATCATCATGACCAAGTGGAAAAATGGGATAATGGAAGTGGTGTAAAACGGCATTGAGTTAATTCATGTGTCTCTGTAAATTCCAGTCAAGTGTTTGAAGGCTGCAGTGCACCGGAGAGTGAGAGAGAGGCAGAACAGGAGAGCGAGGAGTCTTGGATTTATGTGGCTGGCATGAAGAAAAGATTCTCTTCTGTTATACGGCAGTGTCACGTCAGGATGTTACTGTGGGACAGCCAGTAATTGTGTGTGTGTGCATACATGTGCATATAAGACAAGGAGAAAAAGATTAAGACTGGACCAAGCTGTTCTTTAACAGGTCCTTGCATGCAAAGCTGAGTGATTAGAAGAAGAGAAAAGAATTCAAAGTTTGATTTATGAGACATGGTGCCATGCAGTATTCCATGAGTTAGATAGCAGCAGATATTGCTCAGTGAGACACTATGGAAATCTGCCTTTTCTTAAAATGGATTGTGTCCAGTTTATGTGGGTTTCCAAATGTCAAGAGTGTGTTTTAAAGAGCAACAGTGAATTTATTCAATTAGTGTGCTGGGTTTAACATAGTTTAAGAGGGACTGTTTTAGTGCTGCAGAAGACTAAACAGTCTGTCACTGGATTGCTAATCATAAAAAAAAAGAATATTAAATAAATAATTTCCCACTCACAAATACAGATGGAACATACGCAGCACTCCAGAAAGACCCAGGGAGAGTATTTGCACTACTACCCAGTGTACTTTTGTCATGAGGTAGCTTTGTTTTTTTTCCAAACAATAAAGTCATGTTTTTATTGCGTGCCCAAAAGCATTGCTCTTTCCACTTCCTGCCCTGTTTGCTTTTTCACTCAGCACTTCATAAATATAGGTCAGAGATACTCCCCGATGTTAATAGAGACTGCTTTGACACCATAGAGGGAGTTATCAGTTTTAAAATCATTTTATTTTGTCTCTTGTCTTCACTGTCTCTCATCTTTTTCTTTCCTTCATTTTCTTTCTTTCTCTCTCTCCACAGCTGAGCTGAATGTAGAGCTGTCACGCCCACTGAAAGTCAACCCTACACTGGCAAAGCTGGAGCAGGTCAAAGCCTACCTGAAGAAGGTGCTACCAGACCACACGTGGGATACCTCCAGTAAACCACCATCTGCGTCCTCCACCCCTCATTCCTCCCCAACGAAAACTCTTTCCAGGGCATGTCTTTCTCATTCAGAACCACACCATCAGGCCTCTGCCCTGTGTAAAGCCAGTAGTGTCAGGGCCCTGGCTCTCACCTTCCACAAGGTTTCTCTCCACACTGCCCAAATTGTAGTGGTCATGGAAACAGAGGCCCATCCAGCGAAGCCTAGTGTGACAGTAACTGTGTCAGCCATGACGGGAAATCTGAACATCAAGTCGGGGCCTAGGATAGAAGGTGAGTAAAAGTAGAAAAGGAAGCCACTGTTTCATAAGATCTCTATAGCTAACTCTTGGTTGTATCGTCTCTGATGATTTAGACTCAAGTCGAAATAATTTCCTTTTTTCTGTTCTCCCACCCCCTGCTGATATCTCTCTTAATAGCCTAATAGCTTAATAGCCCAAAGTAACAAGGGTCTGGACTTTAAATGAGTCATTGTTACTTTTTTTTTTCATGTGAAAAGTAAAAAACATCAAACCAGTGATGTGATCCGTCTTCCTCTGCCGTATTTCAAGATATTGCCACTTGTTTAAAGGAAATTCCTGAAACAGGTGGAGCTGCATTGGAAACAACTGTCATGACTTCACCCCATTTGGCAGATTTTATCATCTTTTAAAGAAACCACAAGTTTAAGACTCAGTAATACACTACTCTACATGTACATGCTTTTTTTTGTGGTATGTCATTTGTGTAGTACCCAAGTTAACCATGTCAGCCAACAGGAACCAATCCAGGTCCTTTGAAAATAAAGTACAGTTACACAGAGCCCCAAATATCCAGTACAAAAATGTAGTTAAGAACAAATTGTTCTGTTTCATGTCATTATGTAACTAAACAAATATTGATGTGGAAAAACTCCAAAGAGCTATACTCAGTGGCCCCACACTTAACATTTGTTATTCATTCAGATTAAAATGTAACTGACATGTTGTAACAAGTTACCCTCAGGAATGTGTTAAATTAAACAGAAGGTTAAAGAAAATAAGTATAATTCCATTCTAATATTGTAGTGATTAGTATCTCACTCCGTAGCACTTAGTCAAACTTTCCACTTTCCATCCTTGTTTATTGAAAAATATGTGATGTCTCTGCCTTTTTGGAAGATCTGACACTCTGTCATTCACTCAAGTTGGGAAACTTTGGGAACCAAATACCACTATTGCTTTCAGTATAACTTGAGATATTGCTGGGTTTTGTTGGGGTTTTTTTACACTCTCATCTGCCAAAAAAGTTTTGTCAGTAAACTGTAAAGTGAGATGTTTGTGTTAGTCTTGGATCTAAACTTGTTGTGAGACTGTGTATATTTGATTGCATGGGTACGTGTGTATTCGGGCCTGAGAGAGAAGGACATTTTCATGAGTTTATGTACGAGTGTGTGTGAGAGCGAGATGTTTGTTTTCGTGTTAGAACCAAACCCTGCCTTCATCAACACTGACTATTATCCAGGAGGCATCACAGTGTTTCCATTATGACAATCAGAACTGCTAATGCTAATGTAAATTAAAAAGCTTCCAACTTCTCTGTGTCGTTGGGTGTGAGCCGACACGCTGTAACAGATGATCTGGGATTTTTGGTTTGTTTTTCAATTTTTGCTGTTTTTTTGGCACGTCTTCCAAATTGGACAGAAAATGGAAACAGAAGGATAAAAAAGAGCGAGGGAGTGACATGCCACATGTAGTAGATAACAAGGAACAAACTGACTGGTTTGTACCTCCGTACCGCCGAGCAACACATCCCCTGTTGACTGAGGTTGCAGAGGGACAAGGACAGAACTGGAACTGAGCTCCTTAAGTGCCTGCATATGTTTGACAGATGTTGTTATATTGGGTTACTTCAGATAAAATGATTGTCGAAAATGTTAATTAAAACCTCAAACAATTTGCACTTTGTTTACTCAAATCTGCATAACTGCACAGTGACACAATACTCAGCGCTGCTGCCCTGCTCTGATTTTCACCAGCTTTTCAGCTTTCATCCATCTTTGATGTGTTGACTTCGATAAACACAGTTGAAACTGCGTGTGCAGTGCAATGGAAAACGAAATGGAGTTTAGAGACAATTGAACTAATATGAAAGCTAATCCCCTCCCACTCACTTTGCCTTCAAATGACTCTATTTATAGTGATTGCTCTTCCTTTGCACATAGTCATCCTTACAAAAGGGATTTGTTAATAGTTTTTCTTTGATTTGTTTACAGTAAACACAGGAAATAGAGAGTTAGTGTGCAGTTAACTGTTTTTTTCATGGATATAGTTTTCTCCACAATTACCAGCACCTTTGAAACAGAGCCACGATTGCTCTCAAGACATTACAGTTTGACTGGACGCAAATAAAATTTTTTTTTTTTTTTTAAATGTTGGGATCAGGACCACTGGTGTTTATTGACATCCATTGGATCATTCATCTCTAGTTTGGTGCCAAACTCTTTGAAATACTCTTTGTTGTTACGGCCCAAAAACAACATAACAGCATGTATGTCTGTTCTGTACAAGACATTATAATAACTGCCATAAAACTAATGCTGTCATCATGTGCAGCAAAAGTTTCTTTCAGCTCCTCATGGATCATATTTGAGTTCTCTCTGAAATACCTGAGAGGTTTAAGATCCACTATGTAGATCTCATTATGGGTCCTGATATTTCATCTCTTTGCCTCGTCTGTGAGAGCATGTTGAAACCTCATGTGGAGTAACACCTGTAAATGTTGCCAGCCGAAGATTGCAAAGTTTACATGCCCAAATGCCCAAAATGGGAGGGTAAAACTTTTCTAAGCAAATATCCTGCTGAATAGCATGTTTGTCTCACTCACTTGTTCTCTTTTTTTTTCCTCTTTCTCGCTCGATAACTTTAGAACTTATAGATCTTTGTCACAACACACACTGCTGTTCTCCCTGCGGGCTTCTTCACATAGTGTTTCCAGATTTGTTGCCATCGAAAGGAGACAAACTGTCTCCAATTACGCTGACTGATCGCTAGTGACAATAGATGTATCTGCTGACTTTTAGCCTTAGCTGCACCGCCTCCATCACTCAGCGCTCCGGCCTCTCCACTCCACTCCGTAGTTCAGAAAACGGATACCTTGGAATTTTACGAAGATAAAGGTTAGGATTCCCATTCTGTTAGGTTGAGCGTTTGAGCTGCCACAATAAGTCAAAGGGAATGACCCCCCTGGGAGAGGCTGTACATGAGAGATGTAAGACAGGAGAATGTAGTATTACTACCGCTACAGTATGTACCACTACTGTTGCTGCTCTTGTTGCTCTGCTGGGTCCTCAGTGTCAGGCTGAGATTGATGGACCACATCCTGAGCAGATCTCAGAATGATGCCAGTGTGCAAGGAGAAACAGAAGAGGGAGGAAGAGGGAAGGGAGGAGTTGTGAAAGAAGGGAAGCAGAAGGGTGATGGAGATAGAGAAGTAGAGGGAGAGAAAAAAGGTGGAGAATGATGCAGGCCACTTGTCAATTTTTTGAGGGAACAAAAGCCAACTGCAGGGCCAACAAGGCCATCAAATAGAACAATTTGATGAAGTCCACAGAAATAATAAAACATTAACACTGGTTAAGAATGATTTAATTTTATTTAAATCTTTCTTAATTTAGTAACGCTAAATACTAAATTATTAATAATCATAGCCATTCATGTATAATAATGAGTTTTTGTGTGTCCCGCCCCATCCAGGCTGTGATTGGCTGGTTCACGAAAAGTGAAAGAGATGACCGCATCGCAGCTGAACACAAATGTTTCAACAAAAAGCACTCGATATAGCTAAATAGCCAGCCAGCCAAACCCAGGCTGTGCTTATCTTATCACAATTATCTATTTTATGGCTTTAGCCTCAAAATCTTGACAGTTTATGTCGTATTGAGGATCTTGAGGAGGATGTGGGCTGTTGCATAATCAAAATGGGCTGACAGCACATCTCTCTCTCGCTCTTGTTTTTGTATCATGGGCTGCTCAAGTGGCCCACAGAGGGACCCAGGGCTCCCCATGGCCAGTCCAACATGGTCACATCTTTGTGGCATTGGCGCATCAGAATGAGCCTCACGGTTGGCCTGATGCCAGATTTGTGTCAAAATATTATCATAGCATAGCATTTTCCAGCAGTTCATACCAGGTTTGAAGCTGATCACTGATTTTGTGCATAGCCTTTCACTTGGCGTTACCCAATAAGAATTCTCAACAAAATATACTGATATCTAAAATCCATATTGACGATGAAGATGAAGATATTAGCAAGTTGTGGCAAAAATATATGATTAATAATCAGCTGTAATTTCCATGATGATCTGCAGGACGCTGGATGTCATAGTTAGACAACGTTTTTACTGTGTTTTAAAAACAGTTCCACAGTCAACAACACAGAACAGGTTTCATGATTGAAGTTTTTATATCACTTTCTTTTTTCTGGGATGACATTACCTCCTTTCCTTTCATAAAGGATGGTCTGGTGTATCCTATCGTAAATGAGATAAAGCATTGAAGCTCCTTTCTTTAATACCTCACTCAGTTAGGAACCTCCCGAAGCAAAATTGACTAGTCGACCGCACCCATGGTTAGACAAAAAGAAAAATACAATTTGCAAAAAGTTGGGTCAGAAGTAGAGGTAGAGAAAGAAAGGAGATATAAAACAGAACAGAAGTTGGAAGACAGAAGACAGCCGGATTACTGTGTGAGCAGTAACAGGGGTCTCTTCAGTATATGCCATTCACCCCACCCCACGTTGTCTTCATCAGCGTACATCCATAGCAGCAATGGGGTGAAGACCCTGTCAGCCTCCCCCCTCATCCGTAGAACATCTGGGGCTCTGTACCTGGTCACGGCACCCAACCCCCCCCCCTCTCTCTGCCAGGGGACAAGATGGAGAGAGGGGGGATTAGGTTGACAGTGAGGTGTGTTACCAGATCCTGTGTTAATGAAAAGCAAGTGGAAGCCCTGCATTCCTCCCTCCGTCCATGGCTCACCACTCCCCAAGGTAGGGGGGCATTTATAGTTCAATGAAAGAAAGGAGGGAGGTGGGCAAGAGAGAGAGAACATATGTCTTAAGGTCCATGAAACAAGACCCTCCCTAATCTCTCAGCTCTCCGTCAGACTGCCCATAGAGTGCCCCCGATTTCCTAAGAACACACACACATACGCATCGACAGACCCTGTTACTAGTGCACACTTTTTCATATGCATATAATAACATACACACACAAAGCTTTCTCCTCTGTCCTTTGCCTCCATGGACCCCCTGCTTCTTCACAGTGATTTACTCAGGCACACTTGTAAAGGAAAACTTCTGTTCGTGGAAGAAAGTGAAAGCTACCCATTTTTTATTTATGTCTCTTCATTTTTATTTTTAATGTTGAGTTGTATTCTGTTTCTCTGGCCAATCTTTGACTTACGATCCTGTCAGTTTGTTTACTCTGCTGAAAGGAAGCCACTTTTTTTCATTTATCATATTATTTCTGTTTCGATAGTCGTGAAGAAGCAGAGCTAAGCGAAGCCAAACTCTAAAAGAGATTTATATTTGGAAATACACTCTGCTGTGATTTGGCATGTTAACCCATCACATAAATTGTTTTCAATGCATTAATAATAGAAATATATCACAGAGAAGTCACGGGGGGAAAAAATGCTGTCTACCAAGGTATTTGTTGACACATATGGCTGCTGCTGGTCAAGATGAAGATGTACAGGTGTAGCATTTAGTTGGTCAGAGACATGAAGTGTAAGAGCACTGAAATATGGTTGTAGCTGAATATCAGCGACATCATGATTAATAGATCTTTTTCAAACAGGAGTCAAAAGTTAAAAGCTGATATTTATTTTGTTATTTTATTTTCTATGCTGTGTCCAACTATCATTCCAAAACCTAAACATATTTAATATACTATCACATAAACCAAGAAGAACATCAAAGCCTTACAATGTAGAGCATGTGTGGCATTTTTGCTTGAAAAATGTTTTTTACAAATAATTCATTTTTCCATTTTTTCAATTAGTCCACTAATCGATTAATGTACTTTTATTTTTTTTAGCTCTAGTACATATATTATATATTAGCTTTACTATGAGCTTTACTTTCCAGCACTTGCTTGCCCACTCTCAACAGGAACTGAACAAACTGCTGCTTTTGGCAAGTTATCTACCATGTGTAGATCTAGCAGTAATCCATTCAGTATGTAGTATGTAAGTATGTAATCTCATCAGATTAGTTTCAATGGAATATTTGTGCAAAATTCTAATTGTCTTTGTCTAATTACCAGTATGTTTAATGTTTAAATCTTGATACAACTGGAGCTGAAGGTCAACATAAATTGAGACCTGAACCCACCTCATACCCACATCTTTAAGACCCAATCCAATTGGGTTCAGCTCTTGGTATCAAATTTTAGATCTAAAGCAAAATATGTTATCGCTACTTTCTTACACCTAAAATATTGAATTCTAAGACTACAAAAATGCAAGTGGCTGATAAAAAGTACGATAACATTACACAAATTGCAGCTAGAAACATCTGCCTCAACTGTTTGTCCATATCATCCTCAGCTTCAAGGACAATCACAGGTATTTTTATAGTGTAAAGTTCTACAGTATAAGCTGTTTCTTTATCTTTTCCTGAGGGGCACTACTGTACAGCATATTACACAGACACAAGTACATACCGTACAGACAGACCACTCGAGCAGCCAGACAGAGAGAGAGAGCAATTTCTTATTAAATTACATTTGAAAATAACCAAAACCGAACCAGCCTGAAGCTGTATGAAATGAGATGGCCCACATTTGACCCAAAACCCGATAATTTGTCAGGATCCATCAGGCTTAGGTTCAGTAACTAAACGGCACACTGTGCAAATATGATCTCTCTACTTGCCGCATTATATGCATACATGTCTTCCTATAAAGAGATCACTTTTGGAACTAAATATAAAGAAATTAACACATATCTGCCATTTGCTTACACGTCACAACTGTCATTAAAGCCATATGCAACTCATCAACACTCATCATTGAATGTGTAACGGCTTGGATGACGCACAGCTCCCTGCGTTGTGCCATTTTGGCCGTCAGTGTCCCCTGCTACGAAACCAGTTTCCTCTAGTGTCCTATAGTGGTCTTGTGGTGAGTGAATAGTGTATTTCTGTGGTGAGTGACAGTATATTACTTCTATTACTCTTACCATCCCAGACAGTCTTCGGGGGCCTATGCTAGTTAGGTAATGACTCCTTTAGGTTTCCTCTAATTGATACCAGTACGTCCCGGGGTATAAATCAGCCAGGCAGTGGTCAGATAACGGCTGCCAGGGAGAAACCGACCCAGTAAATCAACGTCTCCGATCTTATCTAATCTTACCCAAGCCTTTGCCAGAAATGTATTTCACTTTAGGAAGATTTCCATCCACCCAATTCTCCACCACCCACTTTGTTCCTTGAGTGTCACAGATTGTACATTAGCCTCCAGAGGATGTGCCTGTGTGCAATGTTTTACTGGCAGCTCTTTGAGATAAGTGCAGGTGTAGATTTGTGTGTGCAGGTCTGTGTGTGAGCCAAGTTCATTCTGATTTATCATTCACAGCATTTCAACAGTGGTTCCATTATTTTAGCTCACTTACTCACACATAGACCAAACTTCCTTGATTACACTAATCCCCTCTAACTGATTAAATAGAAGCCATGCAAATGTGTGTTTAATGTGCATGTTTTTTTGTTGTTTTTTTAGATTTTGCTATTTTATAAAAATATTTGGACGTGCATGTTTCTTTCCTATCAGTGTTTTTTGTGTTTGGTGAAGCTGCTCCAAGTTGACAACATACCAGCCTCTAGTTGGTGCTGCTGGTTATGAGCAGACTGCTCTGCTTTTACTGTGGAGTATGTGGCTGTTTTAAATGATGTCTAAAGGTTGGTACTGAGGGGTGGGCAAATGTCAGAGATGCCAAAGGAAAACACTGATGTTCCTTCAAGGTATGGCTCTGTATTTGTAGTCACCATTTATGTAGAGGGCACTCCTGTCTGTACAATTTATTAAAGATAACTGGTGATATTGAAAACACAAAAAAACATAGTGCTGCAACTAACAAGTAATCTATTGAGCTTTTTCTCGATTAATCAATTAGTTGGGTACATAAAATGTCAGAAAATAGTGAAACATGTTGATCACTGTGTCATCCTCAAATGTCTTGTTTTGTCCACAACACAGAGATATCAAATTTATGGTAAAAGAGGACAAGAAACCAGAAAATATTCAGATTTAAGAATTCTGACATTAATCGATTACCAAAATGGTTGGCATGGTCAATGTAATAATAGAGTAATAGTTGTATCCGTAAAAAAATACAAAAGCAAAAAACAGTTATATAATTTACTGTTTATATTCTTCTGCAACTGTGATCCATTAAAGGATAAATGTGTGTGCGTTCATGTGCGTGCATGTGTGTGTATTGACATTTTCATATGCCAGGATCTATTTCATTCAGCCCCATCTGAGCCACTTCTCTAAACCCCAAACACATAAAGTGGATCTACCTCAAATACCCGCCAAACAACAGCTGTCCATTTACTCCAGTGTCTGTGTGTGTGTGAGCAAGTGAGTGTGTATGTCTTTACCATATGGGCCAACCGCATAGTTAACAGTGGCGCATCACAATATTCTTGTCTTGCTATTCTGTCTGGTTTCTGTGAAGGCTCTTTGTATTGCTTCAACATGTGTTGCACACGTGTATCTGTGTTTATGTGTTTGCCTCATAAGGTGCAGAGCTGTTTTAAGTTGTGATTGGATGAGATCTGTCTGTCCACAGGCCTCCAATATTAACACCTCTCACTGCAGCTCTGTGTCTAAGGTCAAGACACTCCAAAAAGTTGCTGCTGCTCCTTTCTTTTCATCACATCATTAAGTAATCTCATGTTTTTTCTCTTCTCCTTCATTCTCTCTGTCAATATCTCTGCCCCCCCTCTCTCTATCTCTCTCTCTCTCTCTCTTTCTTCCCATGTTTTTTGTGGTTTTACTCATCATCTATAAATATGTTACATGCTCTCTTTAGGCAAGCACAGGCACACAGGTACCGCCCGACTCATCCTCAAATACTTTCCCACCTTTTTTTGTCTCTTAACATTCCCTCCGCTCCTCCCTGCTTACGGCAGCGTAATGTCTTTGGGCTGTCTGGCTGACACATCTCTGAAGACTAACCTACATAGCTGTAAAAATGGTCATACGGGGCAAGAACGGGGATGGAGAGAGCATGGAGAAATGTGACTCTGGATGGAAGAATGGAGTTAAGAGATGAAGAAAGAAAGGGATTCCCCCTCATTAAAACCACTCCCAATTAGGGTGATTATTAAGAGTGCTGGCTGCTTCTGCTGGCTTAAACACCAGGATGCTGCGGTCAGCTGGGCTCTAAATGACGCATGGTGAGACAGGAGAGAATGCTTTGATATGCATTGTGTGTGTGTGTGTGTGTGTGTGTGTGTGTGTGTGCGCACAAATGTGTATGTGGGTGTATTTGTCTGTATGTGGTGGTTTGTCTGCATTTACACATGCATGCATGCGGGCATTTGGCTTTATTTTTTCTCTTTCTGAGTCTTGTGATTGTGTCTGCTTTTATATGTGTGTGTGAATGAAAGATTCTCCATTTAACAAGCCAGTTTGGGAGTTCCCCTTGCGATGTCTAATAAATCCTAGCCATGAAAATAAACCCGATGTCCACAGTTCAGTAAGTAATCTCTAACAGCTCTCTTTGCGCCGCAACACCAGAAGATATTAGCAGGTAAACTGCCAACTTGTATCAACAACGTCTTTCCTGAGAGAAATGAGTCATCCCAGTGTAATATTTCCCCCAGAATGATTTATATAAGAGAAGCACTCTTTCATTGGAACCCCCCTGTTGTGTTATTGGGCTCTAATGTTGAATAAGATGTTCCTTACTCAGTTTACCAAGGCTAAAAAGATGTGCGCCCGTGTGTCACATCTGCATCATAACATAACTCTCTCTCGCTCTCTCTCTCACACCCTCTGATTCTGTCTCTCACACTCTCTCACTCCCTCTATGTCTATATCTATTTATCGCCTCATTTATCACTTCCTCCCCCATTCCCTTTCCATCTCTTCCATCTATCGTGCTTTACCCTAAGTGAACCCAAAGCACACTGTAGTCAAAGTCTTTCCTGAAATTGAAATAAGGAAAAACAAAAACACTAAGTAATATGGTGGCAGCTGTTTTATACACAGAAAATAACAAAGCAATATTTTAGTTATTTCATTATTTCTGTTAATGGCCAGTTTTTTTTACCATAAAACTTAAATCCAGAAACCCTTTTACTCACCAGGTTTCCTATACGGTTTCCTACTTAAGCTATTCTAAGCTTATATTGTGCATACAAATATAAATGTTTAAACTTTTCTCAATATGGACATGCTACACATCGTTAGATCTCTCTTTCTGTGAATGTCCCTAATGTAGGCAGGTTAAGTTTAGTGATTGAAGCAAATAAAAGCCCAGGCTATTAATCATTAGGTCACTTACGTCATAAACTCCTAAAAAGTCTTTCTTTTCACTTTTCCACGTTTAGTTTGTTTGAACTCTTTTCGTGTTTAAGAGAGACCAGTGCTTGTTACAGTGTCAACAGACAGACAAGACGTGACAGACAAACATCCCTTGTTATTCAGTGTTACTGTACTGAATCTTTAAAGGTCAAACAGTTCAGTAATACAGAGCACATTGGTACCTCACGTGGTAGAACATGTACCGCATAACAAGGCCATACCCGGGTTTGAACCAGCCCGAGCCCTTTGATGCATGTCAATTCCTCTCTCTCTCTCTCTCTCTCTCTCTCTCTCGCCTTTCCTGTCTTTTTCTACTGTCACTATCCAAAATAAAGTGAAATACCCTCCAAAATAAACAATTAAATAATAGGAAGTTTGATATATAACTTAAATTAGGGACTGAAACAGGTGTGCTGCTGCTTTCTTTTACTTTCCCAGACTTACAGCCAAGCAGACTGGAATGAGAATTTCTAGAGTTAAAAGGCATGTTTAAGGAGCCGCTTCTCAGGGCACTATTAGTCATCTAGGGCTGAGGTTTCCAAATGGGCTCCTGCTGCTGTAGCTTTAACTGACCAGATCAGCCCTCCCATGTCAGCGACTGGTAGAAGGGGCTTCAGACCGGTGATTTATGGGACCAAAAAGCCAAGTTCAGGATTGCCTGTGACCACAGTGACACATCTCTGTTTTAATGGAAAGGACAGAGAATCCCGTCCTTATTAAGTTGGGGCTTTTGCTACTTTTGGTTCTTTCAGGATGAGTGGGTGTTTGGCTTCTCTGTCTGGATCCCATCAGGGTTTTCTCACTGTGATCATGTCTGCTAAACCTTTTAGTTTACCAAAGACTGAAACACTGAATTTGAACTTGAATCTGTAAAGGTTCAGTTTGGTGACCCCAGAACAGCCCTGTTCAAGGAGACACAGAGGACTCACATCTGTTCTTCTTATTAACTGATGGTTATGTGTTGGTGTTGTACATTTTTAGCCTGCTGACCGAAATAAAGATAAAAAATCCTCATCATTGACAACTTATACAATGGTGTGCACACAGATGTTAAAGAAGAAAAATCATGCTCTCCTCTTTCAGAGAATGTGAGCTTTTATGTTAATAACATCAAATGAGTACAGTAGTTTAGAGGCCAGTGATGTGGTTGGTATAATTGTACGGTATGTTTTGTTTTGACATCAAATAGCCAGAATGTCACAGCTGAACTTAGTAGAAACACAAAGGCAAGCATTCGTGCAACTGAATTTTGAGGTTGAATTGTTTATACGCTTCAGTTTCATCTGGCTCAGTCGCATTTGTATCAATGAATTGTGTTATTGTTTATATATAATTAGTGATATCAATATTTCACTTTGAAACAAGTATTTATTTTAGACATCTTTCCCGTCTATTTGAACCCTCTTTCTTCTTTTTCCCCCCAATGTGTAATCAATAAATTAGTGACCGCTCATACTTTATCCACGAACCTCTTTGTACATAGGATATCACCGACGAGACATTTTTCCCTCATCATGATCCAAACTTTTCTGACATATCATTTACCTTCTGTTTTCCCTCTCTAGTTCCATCCTGTGCTCTATTTGCCATTAATTGCTACTCCTTCTGTCCTTCTAGATGCAGTACAGGCTGCATCTGTGCAGCTGGAGCTGCAAGACATGTTGGTGAGGACAGGGCTGAAGGACCGAAGCCGACTCCTGATGGGGCCGTTCTCCTGCAGCTCTTCTCTTGAGGCTCGGTGGTGTCGGCACAGCGGCAGCCCTGGACCTGAGCCAGGCCCCCCTAAACTGCTGCTGGACCTGAAGGGAGGCTTGCTGCAGGTTTGCATACCCATGACATCAATTCAGCATCCTCAATCACAAGATTTATCATCCAGCACAACTACAGTTTGCAAGGGTCAAGGTCAGATCAGCACCTCTGCACCTGGTTAAAATTGAGTGTCTTGCTCAAGGACACTTGAACCCTGAGGATTTGAGTAAGGCTCTTTTAGTTAAAGAACAGCCTCTAATCATGAGGCAATGACACTTAAACGTCACCTCAGCTTGAGTGCCTTTGGTTTCCAAATGAATCCTTACAGTATTCATAAGCTGACACCCACAGGCACAGCTCGTCACACTCTTAAATCCGCTGTTCCTCTTTAACCCTGCCATGGCTTCTGTCCTCTGCAGTTAAAGTGTTGACAGTAGAAATTGCATGTTGTAATTCCACTGTAGATTTGAGTCACTTCTGCTGTTTAAGTGCTGGAATATTATAAGACTATTTTTAGGGGGGGTTATATCTTATGTGTGTCTTTTTTCCTGTAAGACGTTACATAATGTCCACACTGAAAACCCCCTTTTCAGTGTCACTTACTGAATGCATTATTACTAATGTATTATTCCACATTACTTCGTCAGGGGGAACCCCCTACCCCTTACCCAATTTTTCAATGATTCCCTCAATGCTTTTATTGCGTGCCCATTAACAGAAACATGACTCGCAACTCAACACTTAATACATAACCATACATTTCCCTCTGTAAATATTGGTGTTTGTGGTGTTTTAATCAAGTGCTGTACAAAAACCACCGGAATTCCTTCCGATTCCTTCTTCTCGTGCTTTCTTTCCAAAAACCTGGGGGAAAAAAATCCCCAAATTTTCCTGTTTTTAGAGTTTAGTCATAATCCACCCATGCAAGCTAGTGAGTAGCGGGGCAAGCAGGCAGGCAGCTCCATGTGTGAAGAGTTTTTGACTCAGAGATTCCTGGTCCTTAGTCCAAACCCCAGGCAGACCCGCTTTGATGGAACACGGGAAGGGGATTGCCGTGGGTAAAGTAAGGAGGATGTAAGGTTGCGTTGGGTAACGTTAGAAAGGATGTGAAGGGGTGATGACGAGGGTAACCCTGACTGCTCATCCTGTTTTGGAAACGAATTCAAAATAAATGTTGACGTAGATGTTTATGCATCAGCACTAAGTCTGTGTCACTGTCTAGCTTTTTTTTCTTATCACAGTCTGATTTTTAGACTTTCAGTGTTTGCCACTGTTTCCTCTCACTCCCTGTCCGACGTGTTTTACTTGCTATTCTCTCCCAACCAATTTTACTCTCTCTCTTTCTTGCCAGGTCTTCTGGGGCCAGGAACACCTAAACTGCCTGAAGCTGGTAGAGGAGCACCTACGGGTGTCCCTAGACCTCCAGAAGGACAATTCGGTTGATAGCTTTTCCATGGGCAAGGCCTGCCACACCCAACCACCCCCCTCTCCAGGTTCTCCCTCTCCTCGGACAGAGCACAGCTCAGATGACCTGCGAACAGGGCATTTTCAATACCTTCAGGACTCAGGTGAACATGACAAGGGGCTAACAGTGCAACCAGGCTTAAATTGAGGGAAAACATTGGTTACTATACTCTAAACCCTTTCAGTTCTCAGAAAAATAGATGTTCAGCAGTAGCCCAGACTCCCAATGATTGACAGCTGTTTTTCTTATCAGCAGCCATCTCAAGCAGACAAAACTATCTGGACTAATAATTACCTGGACGTGATTATTTTTTTTTTGTTTCTTGACAAGGTTTTCCAAATATGTTGGAACAGTCGCAAGCACTTGTCCCTGAATCTATATGAACAGTAACCCTAGTTAAGCAATCATAAACTCATATAGCTGCGTACATACCAAAAAAAAAAGAAGAATCTTTGTGCCAAAGTGAGATGTCACTTAAGATACACATCGCCTTAAATCAAAGTCAGATCAAAGCTCTCTGTGGAAAGAAGTTTCATCGGACATGTCTGCCTGGTTCCACTCTGAGTAACATGCTGTTTATTCCCTTTCTTTGTGCTTTGTGTGTGCTGTCCTCTACGTGCGCATACACACAGACACACACAGGAACATTATACACAGAGGATCAAACTTCTCTCTGGCTGTAGACCAGCCGTCCACTCTGTCAGCTGTGGTTGAGTCTTTGTTTGTTGCACTGTTCCACTGGTCTTTGATGCATTTAATATGCTGGCTGAAGCAGGAGAACGTACAGTAGTGAACTAGAACAGAGAGCACAATCTGTCGGCAACATGTTGTCAACAGCCAGAGAGAAATCCGGGCCCCGAAGTACAGAGAACAGCGAGTGGCCCCCTGGGGCCTCACACAGGGATGGATGGGATAGATGGACAGAAGAGGAGATGAAAGATAGATGGAGAGAAGTCCTGTCCCTGTCTCTCACTTTCTCTAAGTTCAGTCTTAAAGCAAAACCTCATGAAAGTGTCTGTTTTTTCTTTCATCAACCCTTTGCGCAAGAGAACAATACACTGTCCACCTTCGAGTGGGCAGCTCACCGCTTCACTTAAAGGCAAAAATTAACCACAGACAGATTTCGCTGCCCCTTGAAATGTGTTCTCTGCAAAGAGACTCTCAGTGTTTGTACCCCCAGGGGCCAAACAGAGCAGCAGTTCTCTGCTTGACTGTTTTTTTCAAATAAACATTTTTCCAAAGGACTTGAATCCCAAACAGCAGCCACGACTTAGTCAAACACCACTCAGAAGTTTAGATCCAGTGTTATCCAGCTTTTGCAGGTGCTTGGCATGGTTCAATCAATGGTTGTTTACTCCATAGCAAAAATGTTTACTCAGCCACTTTGTTTATATACGGCTTCTTATGCATATAAACATTGTGAAACCATGGAAACATCTACAGTGCTATATATATTTATTTATTTTTATATTGTTTTGGAGGGTTAAGATTCCATAGTTGAAATAAGTACAAAACCATGACAGCACCAAAGGTCAAATTTAGTTTTTTACCACAAAAGGTGACGTTCATAATGTGAAGGAATAATACACTATCATACATCATATTTTCAACCTCCATGTGTTTCTTTCTTACACAAGCATCTGAAAATGTTCAGCAGGCTTTTTGTAATGAAACTTTGTGTAGTCATGGTTTTTATGATACCAGAGTGATACAAGACCGTAGTGCAGTAAACTAGGAATCTACTGTATCCTACAACATAAAATCCATGGGTTCCTTCCAGTTTATCATCTGCTTTCCAGTCACATCATCTTTTATCTGTTCCACTCAGCTATCATGCTTCATCTTTTTCTCCCCTTTTCTTTGTTTCCTTTTAGCTATTCTCCTCGCCTCATTTTCTTATTCTCCTAGCCCCCCACCATATGGTTTTCCTCTTTTAAGCCTTGCTGTTAGATCACTGACAGATTCAAGTGAAGTTATTCTGATATTATTATTAATTCTTCTTTTCTCGCAGCTTCCCGGAGACTGCCAGGACCCCATGAGGTGGTGTTCTACAGCGAGACGGAGGATAGCCCCGGGGTTATGCTGTGGAGGTACCCTGAACCCCGCGTCCTTACCTTTGTCAGGATAACTCCTATCCCTTTCAACACCACAGAGGACCCTGAGATCAGCACTGCTGACCTGGGGGACATCCTGCAGGTATACAATGACACACAGCTCTTCATTAGAAAAAATATTAGCATGTTATACTGCCAAAACATAACACAGCCAATAGTAAACTTTTATACTTTATATTTTTATACTCCCCATTTCTGTCATTAATCTGAAAATGTTTCCCCAACATAAACACACAGCATATCGTGAATGAATATGGAAATTCCAAAGAAGCAAGTAGTGGTAATGTGTTAAGCAAACAAGTGTTTTATTCATCACTTGTATCTGGATGTGTTGTGGTCCTGCTACTATAAAGAAGGTAAACTCTCACTGCTCCCTGTTTTAACATCACCTGCAATGAAAGAGAAATAAACTGTCTTGGAGTTGGGCTGTGTGCTTTTCTAATTCCCATGACATGAGTCATGAGAACTCCCATACCCGAAGTGTTATTGAATGACAGAGACCCCTGCTGTCCCTCCAAACATGTAATACATGGTCGGACAGCTGTGGAAGTCATCTTGCATGCTCTGGTGTGAATAGCCAGGTGTCTCCAACCCCAGATGAGGTTATAATTTGGCAGGCTGTAGCAGCTACTGGGTCTGCAGGGCCTCAGTGGGGGACAGGACATCCCACTTTTCCTCCTATCACTCATCCTCCGCCTTTCTATCCCCCGCCTCACTTTCCAGCTTATCATCCTCGAAGGCAAGCCATGTCCCAAATCACGTTCTTTCACGCCCTCCTCCTCAATCTTTCTTTTTCCCTGCACCAGAAATATGCTATTTTTAGGTCAAATTGCCTGACATGGTCTTTGCTATTCTCTCTAGCGGAGTCTTATTTTTTGACCGTGCAATTAGGAATGGAATTTCTGTTAATACAATATTCAAACATGTTTTTGTCATCCTGTCAGCTTAACCCAGTCATGTTCGTGAACAAAAAAAATGGTCCCTGTTATTTTCCCACTCGTATAAAGTTTCACAGCTTGTGTTACTGTACCTATGTTTAGTCAGATATCATTTTAATTTCTTTTGGCATTGTGGTTTTGAATTCATTTCTGTGTAGCAAAAGGTCTTTGTGAGTCACACTGAGAAGCAGAAGCTGAGAAGCAGCCCTCTAGAGACTGATAATATAACAACTGTTTGATTGTCAAAATATAAGTCATTGTAAGTCATTCTTTATAAAGTACAGTATTTATCACAAATTAATGTCATAATTACATTATCATGAAATGAATGATAGTAGCAAGTTTTCATTACATAAGCCAGCCCATCTATAAAGACTTTTTAATTACATTTTCTTAAGCCTTGGGGTTAGGTTACCTTCCCTCTTTTTTTTTTCAGCTTTTTTCCTCCATCTGCAGCAGAAGTTTCTCATCTCCCCATACCCTCCCTTTATTTCTCAGATTCTTTCCTGGACTCTCACAATCATTTCACCTACAGTACAGATGTTTTCTTCCGTCTGTTTATGTCAGCCCAGGAGAGACAAGATATTGGAAGGTGCTGCAGATGTCTGGCTTCCCTGCAAGGCTCCACAGCTGTAAAGTCTGTAATGAGCAAAACTCTAAAGCCTCTAGCTGATTGGCCGCATATTGTGTTACAGCAGAGAACAGAGGGAGTTGGGGTGTGTAGAGGAGGGAGGGTTAGAGGAAGATGCACTGATGGACATAGATGGAACAGGGAGTGAGTGGTTCATGGATGTATAAACTGACAGAAAGGAAGAGTGGGAAGAAAAAGAGGTGAACAGAGGGAGAGGTGGGTCAAGAAAGATGGATATAGATGGTCACAAAGGGAGGTGGTGTCTTCTGCGATGCTTACATATGCCTCTGTGTGGGAAATCTACTTTTTCTAGTCCAGGAGAGAGATGATTCTTCACCAGCTGGTGAAATAATGGGCTGATGAAGGTCTGACAGGAGATACAACAAACTGGCAGGCATATTCTAGCATGTCATGTTCATGTATTCACAGTCTGTCATACACTTGGACAGTAGTGTATCAAATGTCTGAGAGGGGATAGTTGGGTGCCTGCATTTATTTCTGCATATGTACATCTATGTATGTGCATAAATATGGATGCCTGTGACTGCGTACATATTTGTGTTTGTGTGTGCGTGAGTGTGTGAGAGAGAGTGGTGTGTAATACACAGCACGAGATGTGGGACCAGTGGTTGATGAACATGTGGTTTCCACATCTTCTACTCCTCTCCTCATGTCATCTGGCTTGGTCCTGTCTCTTCTGACAAGTCTGTTAAAAGGAATCAGGTGATGAGACTTCCACAGGGGAAGTGGTGAAAAGAGGAGGCTCTGAGCACCCACTTCGTGTGGGGATGAGATGCAGTGGGGTCAGATACTCTACGCCTGTAGAGAAGAGCAAGAAAGTCAAACTATATTGTTATTGGGGGTTAAGAATTTTGCACAGAATTAGTCAACATCTATCTACCACTGTGCCAGCTATATGTGAGTCATAGTTCAGGAGTGAGTCTTCGAATTCTGTTGCATGTGTTTCTATGACATCTATGTAAATCCTCTGTCCAGGCCCTGCAGCAGACATGTCTGAAATTGGACACTCGGGCGGCTATAACTGTGGCCATGTTGACAAAGGTATTATTGGTACCATTAATGAAAAACATAATTTACAAAGTGTATATGCTGAACTGCTTTTGAAAGCTACTCTGATGCATTTTGTCAACACTGCTAAAAACAGTATCATGTGTCATGGATTTTTTGGAAGGATTAATTGTAAAGTAATTATAAGACACTGGATCAATTTACTGATATGTTACACAGTGTCTACCTCATATTTTTGTCCAAACACTCACACAGCATTACACCAGTTGTGTGTGAGGCGAGTGGTTGTGTTCTAAGGGGTTATTTTAAGAGGACCTCTTGGTCATCAGCCAAAGTCACTGTGATCCCAGACTTAATTGAATTCAGCCTCTGGCAGACTATGCTTTCCTTCCTACAGGACTTCAAAAGTTCTCAATTAATTTTTTTTATTTCTCCAAAGACCTGGAAGAAAGTCGAGCTACAGAAAACGGAAATGCAGCCATAAAAATCCAAAAAACAGTAATGGCTCAGTTTCTGTTCCAAAGGAATTTCATTTACTTTACATTTAGGCTGCGCAGAGAGAGAGAGAGAGAGAGAGAGGGAGAGAAAGAGAGAGAGCAGGAAAGAGAAAGAAGGCAGTCATAATTTCTCAGGCCTCTAAAATTACCATGTGGCCACGGAGATGGAGGCTGATAGATTTTGAGAAATGGAAAGTGAGAGGCATAGGGAAAGAAAAAGAAATAAGGAGAAAAGAGAGAGTGATATTTAGCATTGAGCTGTCTTGTCATTCTTCTCCATCATTTAGGCAGTAATGTTTTTCCAGTTTGCAGTGGTTTACTGGCAGGTGGAGGGTGAAAAAGATTGCATGATGTGAACAAAAAAATAGAAATAAAAGTGGGTATCTCCCACAGTTCCTCCATATCCTCACTTTATTCCTCCTCCTCTTCTTTTCCCTTTTTTCCTCCCTCCTTTTGTCACAGTCCCCCCCCCC
>NC_040023.1:27511961-27545560 GCF_000972845.2 Larimichthys crocea
CCCCCCCCCCACCCACACACACACACACACACACACACACACACACACCTCCTCTCCTCCCTGTCTCCACTCCGCTGAATAGATGGAGGTGGGTTGGGGTGGGTGAGGGGGGGTTCTCTGAGCCATTCTGCTCGCTTGTCCCCAGAGCAGATCATATTAACATTTTATAAAATCAAGATTTCCTGCATTTAAATAGTTGTGGTTTCCCAACTGGTTCCAGTATCTCGGAGGGGGAATTCAAACCTCCTTCCATTACTCAAAGTCAAATTGCTTTCTGCGCTGTTTTTACGTACAGTAGAAGGGGAGCGATGTCAGAGTGATGGCGGGGGGGGGCTTAAAAACGGCAGATCCTTGACGGGGCATCCGCAGGTTCCCACCTGTAGAGGGCCCAAGTGTTGAAGGGATAGAAGGAAAGAGGAAGGTGACTCATTCTCACCTTCTCACCGCCGTGTGGTCCAGTTCTCTGAATCATAAGCAGGTGTCCTTACTGCTCTTTTTCCATCCCGCTCGTTCGTCTTCCCCTCCTTCTGCCTCTCTGTGGGGTTCTGAAGCCTGAGAAACAGGGAGTAAACACAGGAGCTATGATTCAGCTTGACCCCGGATCAGGGGAACAGGAGGAGATACAGTTTGTTTAAGCAACAACTTAAGTTCAACCTCAGCATATACTCTAAAAAATGTTCTGTCGTGTTCTCATGCACATTCATATTTATCCACAGAGCCCAAAGCACTCTGACTTTTTCAGACAAACATCACACCATCTGCTCCCCTGTTGTGGCTTTCATGCATGGCACTGTGGGATAGCTTTTCATGCTCCAGCAGGGCTCTGTACTGCCATCGTGGCCCTGATGGCCAGTGAGTGATATCATAAAGCCTCTGTGGCCTGAGATGAACTGGCAACCATCAGCCATGACCACTGCTGCAGCTGTTGTTTCTGTCATTGTTGTTATTATGAGAAACACAGGTCCACCGTCAGCTTGACATCCACGGCACACCCATTTTTACTGATGTACACTTTTCCTCCAATTAGTAGAAATATGCAGCCTTTTGTTGGGAAGTAGAATCTGAGGGGAGTCAGTGGGGTATTTCACATTGAACCAGAAAGAGCGAGAGTGTATTTTAGCCAAGATAACTATTATTTTAGTGGGACAGAGCTCAAGCAGACCTGCATTAGTCACAGCTAATGCACTGTAAAAATAAAAGACTGTCCATGTGGTTAATTTGATCTGGACTTTTTACACCTCATCCACCAAAACTCCAGTCCCCCTCTTGAAAAGTTTGGCATTACAGAGGAAAAACAAAAAAAAAAGTTAAGCGTGAAGATCTCAGCATGGGCTTATTTCTGATTTTCCACACTGATTAATGTTAACGTATATTAGCCCACCTGAGACAGCATAGCAGGAGTCATTTTCAGAACAATTTTCATTACACCTCCTGGGTAAACATTTGCTCAAGCCGATGTCAATTCAATTTGTCTGCTGGCTGATAAGAGGTAGCTAGCGGTGGAATTTTTAGACATATAGGCATCAGTGAAATAACAGAAGACCTAATAGTGTTGATATTGTTCATAATAGTAATGGCAGACTAGGCTGTGGATGTCAGCAGCCACAGAGGGAGCTAGGGAAGTCTTCTGTTGCAGAGACATATTTAAACTTTAGCAGTGATCACACCTGGGTTGATCATGGAAATTGAAATAATTTCTCCATGTTGTGTATTTGCTTTAGCTTGCCTGCCTGCCTTTAGTTAACCTTTTGAGAGACTCTGATTGGTCAGTCAGTCCCAGAAAAGTAAATCCCATGCAGAATAGTAGTTTGCGGTTTGGCAAAAACAGGGGCGAGTGACAGGGATGGAAATCAGATCTGTATATACACAACTCTGCCAACAGTGCTGGATTTGAATATATTTGTAAATAGTTTTGAATATTTAAACTAATTGAAAAGTCCTCAACTTAGCTTTCCAGGCTTTGACTCACCTCCAAAGTGGAACCTTGACTCAATAATTAAGATAACATTCAAGATAACCCTGGGCTGATGTTTTGCCCTGAGCTCTAGCTGCCAGGTCTACTTTGTGGAGCACTTGAAGAAAATACAGATTGGACCCATCCAGCCAAGGGAATGTCAGCTATTCAGGGTTACATGTTGTTTATCAGATAAGGTACACACACAATCAGGCAGCGGAAACTGACACTGCCCAGACTATATCAAGCACTCACATACACACACACACCTGTGTATACACATATGTAAGCATGCATATTGTCTTTCATACGTACAATTAAATATAGTCTTTCTCTTGAACACATATACACACATATACACAATCCATTTGACATATACACAGGTGCCTCCTTCTCCCAGAAGCCAGTGCCAGACGTTCAATTCAACATAGCTGAAAAATAATTGATTTCACTTTTTTTTTAACTGGTTATCGATTTCATCTCCACTCTCCTCCAAGGCCAGGGCTACAAGTCAAAGGGAACATGACGCAAATTCAACCATGTAAATGTATTCCACCGTACCATATATGTACCTCACATATTCATTTCTGTATGGCGTCATGTGTATAGAATATCACAGGTGAAAAAAAAAAACACCCTCTGTGTTTTAGCAACGCAGTTCTGGGAATTCTCTGCGGAAATTCAGTGAGTTTCCGCTCCGGTGGCTCAGTGCTGGGGTTGCGGGTGCACCACTCTGTCAGGTACAATTATGAGAAGTTGATTCCAGGAAGACCTGTGTGGCATTTTATACATGATGTAAGCTGCTTCAGTTACCTCATGCATTCCCGCCTAACATTACAGCCTCACACATATGAATGCATAGACAGACACACACATTTTGTGAACACAAAACTTTTCACATACACACATACCAACTTGTTGACAGCTCCATGAGTTTGGTAATTGTCCAGGGGAGCTTTGTACCTCTGGTAAACAATTGGATTGTCACAGATATATGTGCACAGGCAAAAGCACTCGCTTACATATATACACATAAACACACACACACACACACACACACACACACACACTCATGTCTCACTGCCTGGCATCTTTCAGGTGTGCTGCTAAGAGCTCCCTGCCACCACTGATTCATCAGTAGCTGAGTTGTGCAGGTGGTCGAGGGAACCTGAGAAGCTGGTTTAGTTCACACAGGAGCACCAGACACATTTATGCTAATTTTGGCAGAATGTGTGAGGAATGGATGGAGGCTTGATTGTTATTCAGTCTGAGAAACAGCTCCAGGACTTCAATGCTAATGGCTGCCTTGTAGTGCATAGTTGCTCGGTGTTTAGTTATGCTGTGGTCATGCAGTGTTGTTACGGAGATGAGTTGTCGTCTTGCTGCGTAGGTGGTCTGCGGTTAAAGTGTACTTTTTTCCGACTAGACAAGAAATTGAATATTGGATTGAAGTGAGTAAAATTCAAGGTTGTTATACAGATGCCATAAAAAATTACTCGTTCATTGCTTCTCCAAGGGAGGCATTCACAGTGACTTGAAAGGGTCAGTAAAGCAATGTTTGATGAGTAGCAAACCGTTACGGTTGCTTAATACTTTATGTGTAACTGGGGGATTCACAGGGCTGAAGTAATACCTGTTGTGCAGCAACAAAGCTTAACAGTAATCCTACTGCTGATGAGTAATCAGGGTTACACTGAGGGTGTTACAATAGTCTGTTTGTTTGAACTGGATCCTCAAATTAAAGTGATGAACAACTGAGGAATACACTGGAGTCTATTTGTTGAGGAGACTAACTGGGGGATATAAAAACACTGCTGTCATTTGATGGAGCAAAGCCAGCACCTTAAGAAAGGAATATCTGGTCCATTGGTAGAAATTTCAAAACCATGCATAAAGACATCCTCTGACTTGTTTCTGATAAGTAGTAACAGCAGCAGTAACTGTTTAACTTAGTATCTTAGTAGAAAATGTGCTTCAGCAGTTGCTCATTGTAATTATATAAGGCAACTCAAAGGATGAGGTGTTTTCCTCTTTGACAGCGTCCATCATTCCCATTGTGTTTGCTCAGCAAATGGAAAAAAAGGCTGTTCTATAATTAACAGAAATATACTTTTATTTCCCCTCTCTGTAGTACTTAACATTACATTTTTCAAGTGTGTTGTAAAGGTGCCACAGGTATTTAGCATTTTAGCATTATACTTTTCATACAGACTAATTGCTTACCACTATGTGTGCTTGAATCTGAGTTGAAGGACAGTAAGTACTGTGAATTAATTGCCATTTTGAGGAGGATGCATTAAAACCTAAATAAAGTACACATTTGGGGGTTACATGTGTAAGTTGTTTACTGTGTCTTTCCTTCCAGGTACCATGCAGCCTAGAGTACTGGGACGAGCTTCAGCAGGCCTTTGTTCCATACCGGGAGTTCAGCCTTTCAGAGAGCAGTGCCTGCCAGCTGCAGCTTCCCAGCCTGAGCCTCACCGACCAGCAGAAGGAGCTGGTGGCCTCAGACCTGTGGAGGATAGTACTCAATAATAACGGAGAGGGGGGAGATGAGCAGAGGTGAAGATAAATTCTATATGTTGTGCTGTTCCTTTGTGCTTGTAGGTATACGTATGTGTTGTATGCATGCTTGTACAGCCTCATACACAGCTTGTTTATCAAAGCATGTGTATGCTTCCACACAAATATGCGCGTGGATCTACAGTATGTGTGCCGTCCAGTGTGAGGGAAAGCGGAGGGAGAGTGCACCCTGGCCACCGAGCACAAAGAGCTAGCAATGTGTCCCTCGCCCCACATCTGGTGTGCAGGAGCAGGGAGCGGGCTTGGAAGGCGTTCAGATCGGCCTAATGAGATTTCCCAGCACACCAAGTGCCTGTCAAGGCCTATCCGGATTCCTTCCTGCTTACCTTGAGTGTATCTAATCGAGGGGAAGCTCACGGGAAGCAAGAAGAGTAAAGCCCCCTTTGGGTTGGCTCATAAGTTCTTAGGTCTGGCCTGGCCTGGGTTGGGCTGGGTTGAGTTGGGATGGGATGGGTTGGGCTGGGCCTGCCAAGCTCTGTAACACCTCAAAGATCATGCTTTTACTCCCTTCTTCTCGCTACCACTGCTTCCTCTCTTCATTTCTCTCATGTCTCACCCGGCATCCTGTTACATCTTCTGTGCTTCACCCATTTTTCATTTCTTTCAGTCTTTTTCTCATTCCTTCCTCATCTTAATTTACTCTCTCTTTTTTCTCTCTTCCCCCTTTTTACTTCCTCTTGGGATTTAGGGAACTTTTAGTGAAAGGGAATTGCCAAGCCTACATTCTGTGTGGCTTAGAGAGCTCCAGAGGAGCAGAAAGGGAGGAATAAGAAAACATGTAAGAGAAGAAACAGAGAAAAAACTCTTCAGTACCAGATACAGAGTAAAGCAAAATATACATCTGTGTTTCATTACAATCATACTCCAAACACTACATTTCCTTTATGTTTAAATTATTTGTCTTTTTTGATCAAAATTGATTCCCCTTTCCTTACTCGCTTGTTTCATCTGCCTTACTTTAGTTTCCACCAGAAAAATAACTTGGCTGTCCTGCCAACTGGAAGTAATGAAAATTGTCAACATATGATGCTTATCTTTTTAAGGAGCACTCTGCTGCACAAGCATTTTTCAGGTCTTGAGCGTTTCCTGCAGCAGTTTTTATGGTGGATCATGGTAGCAGCAAATTACAGAGCAAATGGTCATTCACTTCAATTACCTTCCATTCAACATCATCAACCATGACATGCAATTAATGTCCATGGAGAGGTTCTCCTGGAAACCGCAGCAGTAATAATGTATCTAAACTCACAGCCTCGGACAGCAAGAAGGCCCTCTATGCATTGTTGTCTCTTTTCATTCTTTTTTGTCTGAATAATTGTAGCTTTTGTCTCACTGTAGATGTCTGACGAGGATGTCACACAATTTGTAACTCACTGGGCAAGGGGCAAAAGCATTCAGCTACAAATAAGAATCAGACTCTTTTAATTAGTGAGTAGAATTTCTGGCCCTTACTCCACAGCTGGGTCTATGCTTTTGATATTGCAAAACAAAGTTTGATAGAAAATCAATAACCGTTTGCTAGTTTTTCCCTTAAAGCTGTCAAATCACAGTCATATATTACTTATTACTCTTCCATTATTAATTCCATATGAAGTCATTACATATTCACAGAGCTGCTTTAGTCAATACTTTTTACTTTTTTAATTTAGTGTTTTTAGTTTTAACACCACTGAATGTGAACACATTTGGTTGTATCTCCTCCTCCCATCCAGTTCGGATAGTGATTGTGGGTCCCAGCTGCCCTGTGATCAGTTGGTATCTCCAATGGCGTTAGCAGCCTGCACCCGTGTGGACTCCTGCTTTGCACCCTGGTTTGTCCCCTCCCTGGGGGTGTCCCTACAACTAGCACAGCTGGACATTCACCTCTGCCACCACCTTGAACAGCTTGGCACAGGTAAACACATAATACACAGGCACAAATTATCAGGTTTTAGTATTACGCAGAGTAGGCTAGCTGCTTTGAAAAAAAAAACATCTAGTCTTGTTTTTTGGTTGATCGTGGTAGCAGCAAATAGAAAGCCAATAGTCAGTATTATTACCTTACATTTATCAACTGCAGTTAATGTTCACTGAGTGGTTCACCCTGAATCTATAGGAATACTCTATAATGATCTTTTCTTCTATTTGATTATCTCAGTCCAGTGATGACTTTACTTATTGAACTGTGTCTGACCTCTAACATTACTTTTGTTTCTGGAACTGTGTATTTTATTTTTGTTTGACTTGACTTGACTCAGACCCAGATGGCAAGATTGTTATTCCTTTTTTCGCTTTTATTCAAAAAAAGTTGAGTGATATCAGAAATTTTCATAGTTGTGTTATGTTTTGATTTATTATGTCTCACATTTAGTCTCTGAAAACGGATGTTGTGTCTTGCTCCTCTAGTTCCATCTCGACAACTTCGTCCCTTCCTGCCAGACAGGAAGTTACCTCAGGAGCAAGAGTTCATGGTGAATGGCGCTCGGGAGCCGCGGGTCTTCCTACGCCAGTGGAGCACTGGACCACGTCACTGTCAGGAGTTCAGCTTCTCTACCCAACTAGACTGCAAGCTGCTGGAGTACCGAAACCTAACGCACCTTCAGCTCCTCCAGCCTTGTGTACTACAGGTAGAACTCAGCTGATCATATTGGTTTCATGTCTTTTTGATCGGGAAATGTGGAAACAAGTTAACTTAGAATTAAATTTTCCGTGTGTTTCAGGGCCAGGCTGCAGCAACCTGCTGCCCCCAGAACACCACATTGGATGTGAATGTGTTTGTGGACCCAGTTTCCCTCAATATCAGCCAGTATGCCATCCACACTGTGGACACCGCCCTGCACAGCTGGCAACAGGTAATAGAGTAACCTAACCTGATATAATTACTATTATTATGACAAATAATTATCATGTGTGGTAATAAAATGAACTTGAACTTGAGTTTAGGCTGTAGGTACTGAAACACACTTTTTTTTTACTTTTTTTAACCTTACCCTATGAACTGAAATTAGGCCCATTGTCAATGACAGATCATTGATAATTGCTTTCAGAACTTAATAACAGAAAAATCCTGAAGACTGAGATGATTTTTTTTTTTCATCTCCACACTTACAGCTAAATGAGTGAAAATGTACAAACACAATCTTTGGGCAATTTTTCACTGTTGCTTGAAGAAGTGGCCAAAGATAGTCAGTGGTATGGTCACTTAGGGTGCAAAGTATTGGAGTATGACTTGTTCACTTGTACATTTAAATAGTGGGATACATTCAGACATTTACGGTAACACAGGATTTACCCTGCTGTTTGATCGCTAGCACTTGCATATAGCTATTACAGAATAGTAATATGGGAGCCAGGGGCTAGTAAATCCGTTGAGGAAATCCGTAGAAAATGTACGTACACTTAGAGAAAATGCTGAGAGACGGTCTTTTGTCCCAGATGGAGTATCAGTTAAACAAACTCACAACAAAGTGGATTTCATGAGAATGGTTTGGGTTGTATGCCAGTGGTAATAAAATTTGCAGGATGGAACTGCCTTTCAGTTTGCTGTAAACTCTGACTAAGAGGCTACAGTGTGTCTGTTCTTGGGCTTCCAGTCCTATGGTCCTCGTCATCTCTCAGTTCTCAGCTCTCAGCACTGCCTCTAGTAGCCAGGATCTTTGTGTGTGAAGTGATGCCCATGAAAACACGGTAAAACTTGAGTGGTGACACCTGCCAAGACTTCATCTGGCTCCACTCCTCCACCCACTTGTCTACTACGCACACACACACACACATTCACATACATACAACTGGCCTCTCTGGCTTTGTATGCCCTATCATGGCTCTGTTCGGCTCAGCTGTGGCTGTGCTGACTCATATACTGGCCTCTGGAGACGTGAGGCACTCTCATGGTTTTACATGCATACAGACTCTCACTGCCAGGTGAGAGAAATAATAGCTAGTGTTTTTCTAGGAACAGCTGTGGTCTTTTACCTGTGGAAAATAAAATGAAACAAGCTGTATAGAAAAACGTACTATAACATGATTGTTCTGGCTAACGGTTTAATTCCTTTGTTTTCACCCAGTGGCATCATTGACTCATCAAAACTTAACCGACCGTGTTGGATGATGGCTCATAATTGACCCTTGGCTTCATCATTGCATCATGTAGCGCATGCTAGTGAATGTTCCCTATTTCTGCTGGTTAATTTAGCCATAAATAAGACTTTAGAGCGTTGGTGGTGTTGGAATGAATGGTCATATTGCAGCTTTACTGGAGTGTTTTGGACATGTTGGTATCCATGGTGGGCTTTACCCAACATGCCAAGCATGATTAGTTAGGTTATTAGTTGGTCATGTGCTCTTAGCCAAGGTTTTTCTGATACTGATTGGGTGATATGTTTGGCTTTTTGAATCATATCTTTGCCCAACATCTTGAGACCCAAAATTAAGGCATATGAGGCGCATGCGCGCAAACACACACAGCATACCCTTCTTCACTTGTGTACTACATAGTCTGGACAGACATACTCACACTCAAACAAACCCTGAAGGCTGCCTTTACATGTCCACTGGTATGGGATTGATTCATAAAATGATTAAGCCTGCTGTATTGACTTGATTGGTTTAAACAGCAGCAGCCTTGTAACTTGTACAGAACCTTTTAACTACCTCCAGCCTTTACCACTTTGCTGAACACAGGGGAAAAACACACCATAATTATAAGGCAAATGTGCTGCATGTGGGTATAGTAGTTCTGGAGTAAGGGGTAGATAGAGGTCAAGAACAAAAGCAGAATCTTTCAAAAATGCTTGTCTAAAATATTTGGTCCACTTCAGAGAAAGTTGTGAACACTTGATCAACACAGGTTCATGAAATTATTGTTTTCCATTTTGGGGGGTTTCACTGAGAAAACCTTGTATCAGTGCGATTAAGCACAAGCTGCTCGCTGGTGCGGTGCACTATAGGGATGGATGTAAAGCACCGCCCGTTAAACTAAAACATATCTTTGATCTGATAGCAGCTCACATTCCAGACACACTCATGCACACATTGTCCACACATAGAAAAACTTGATCGTAATTGAAAACGTAATCAGAAGCAGTTGGAAATGCTAACAGGCTCTGTCCTTCCGCAACAGAAGGATGTATCCTAACGTGTGTAATTGTTTCAGTGATTTTCATGTTTCCTGGTGTCAAGGCTGGCAGCCAGGCCTGTTGTGATGTGGCCTGTAGGGTCGGCATTGAACCGTGGAGAAGATTCCTCAACTACCACACAATTGAAACCTCACGACCCAGGCATGGTCATACCAGACCACCACAACCAGAACAGCTGGAGCACTTCCAGATGCAGAGCAATAAATAGAAATAAAAGACATTTCTTGGTATATGGTTGCAATTTATTCACATACAGCCATAATACGTTATGATATACAGTTGTAGTCATGGTAACATGGACTGATCTTGTATCCGTGAAAACATCCCCATGACCTTTCTGGCAGTGAACACGTCTAATGACTTCTCATTAGTATCAACATGAATGTATATTCTGTCAGCATGTCCCCAAGTCAGCAGGCTCACCTCCTCCTCCTCCTGACAATTTGCTTCGTTTAACCTTCAATCAAGTCCTCACAACCAACAGTTCAGAATTCAAAATGTAATTTTTATTTTTTAGTTCCAAAGACGAAGAAAACATTGATATAGAATACCTTTTTTTTCTTCTTCTGCCTTTTCTTCTTGCTCGATAGCCCCATATGGCCCCAACCTCAGCCCCCCTCCAGTTTAACCTCAGGCCCCATGCTTCCATTCTCAGTTTTTGGTCCCCAGCCCCACTTTCAATCTTTGCCCCCCCTCCAAGCCCCTAACCCCAGGGAAGTGGCTTTGGTGGAAAGCCACACAAAAGCCCAGTAGTATTTACACACTCTACATTCTCACAGAACGTTCACAGGCTGTTACATGTGCAATTGAGACAACAGGAATTTTCTTTTTTCTTTTTTTTTTCTTCCCCCGTTCCTCCCATGTTTAAATGATTCTGATGCTTTCCTTTGCAACCGGAAAGAAAGTGATAGAGAGATCAGGTTCCTGTTTGTAACAGATGTGTGGGCGAGGGTCACCTATAGAGGAATATATGGGTGATTTTAGATCTGATTATTGTTTCATTATGTCCCTTTTACAGGTTTCACTATCTCCTCTAAGGTGTCATGTTTCATGAGTATTTCTCTTGAGTGGGTGTCATTATTTACAATCTCTTTTCCAGACATTTTACTATATCGGCCATTTATATATGTGCCACTCTGCCATGCAGATCTGGGCCAGACTCTGTGAATATTAAAGTAATAGTATCTGAGTGGATTAGTGAAATTGATACTTTGATTCCTGGTAGGACTGTGTCTGAAGAAGAAGCTGTCATCTTGTCCTCTTTAACAAGGAAGATGTGTTGACTGTTAAAATATCTTTGTCTTAATATTTGTCCACTTAAAATCCCTGGATAGACAGAGAGTGATTATGATTACTGCAGGAAGCTTTTCTGATGTGTGTATCATGTTGCCTCATGAATCGGAGCGGAAAGACGATACCATCAAAGAGCCGTCTTAGCAATGGCATCTTAAGATGGCAGCAGGAAGTTTGTAAATCGCAGTGTCAGATTCGAAAGGCAGCACAGATAGTGTTCCACTATAAAACTGGAATGGACTGAACCCACCGTTGCAGCTGTCCCATCTATATTTTGCTCTCTCTACCTCTCTCTCACATCTATCATCAAGTGTTCTTTTTAATGGTGTAAACTTTCCCATCCGTTTTCAATAGCATCAACAACCCCAGAACCCTGAACGTGCTTGGCAGTCAAACTCTGAGCTTTTACTGCCAGCCTCTTTTAAACATCAACCATCAGCCCCCTGCCATTTAAAAGTACACAGCAGGCTGGGGTCCCTCTTTGTTGGGATAGTTGAGTAGTTATTGAGAAGCTGTCTGAACCACAGTCATGTGCGTCAAGAGTCAGGGAGGGGTGTGCAGGAGAGATCCCATCAGGGCCTAAGAGCCTTTGGAAGGAGCTCAAGTAAAACTTACACATACACTTGCACCCACACACTCGCAATCCAACTCACATGCACACTATGTGCTGTTTTGAAATTGTGTACTTGAATTCCTGTATGCAGGAGACGTGACACACTCCCCTCTCCCTGTTAAACCAGTGTTTTCAATAGCAGGCCAGTGAGCTCTTTGCGCTTGCATGCAAGGTGATGTAAGAGTGGACAGCAACCCTGTACGATTCGCATGATTTGAGTTTTCTGTGAGGCTTTCTCATTGACCCATTGCTGTAGGTGGGCCAGACTCCACCATATTGTTTTCTCCTAACAAACCACAATATATTGATGACTGTTACTAACAGGAATGCCTACTTAAAGGCTCACATTGTTCCAAGCATTGAGAAAATATTAGGAAAAACACGCACACACAAACAGAGTTTCCATTTAACATTAGATGACATCCCCAAGCCTGTTTATCTCACCAGTGACCAACATTTATCTGCCCAAAAAAGGATGTGTAAAGGTTGAGATTTTGATGAAGAAAAAGGGCCTCATAGAGGTTTTATGTGGGACCAGTGGGTAGATTTGGCCCCGAAGCCCATTTAAGATGCTTTAGCCTGGATAGCTGTCAGACTGTGATATGATTCACTCCCCTGTTGAGGTGGTGTTGCTCCCATGGATGATATCACTCATCTCTTTCTCCTACTGGCTGACAGCTGCACCACCAAAGTCTCCATTTTTAAGATTGAGAATACATGCATTGTTGACACCTGCATATGTACTTATACACACGCTGTACATTATACACCCACCATAAACATACACACCTGGAAGAAATTGCTCACTCTTTTATTCACAAGCTCTCTTTCTCATGTCACCCCTCTTCTTTCTCCATCTCGTCATCCATCCATCCACTGATACCTCCTACCCTCAACCCCTTACCCCCCTGTCTTCTCTCAGAATGGGAACCCGGAGGCTGAGGAGTTAGTCTACAGCCACTATGTGATCTGTAACGATACCCACGAGACACTGCGCTTTGGCCAGGTGGACACAGATGAGAACGTGCTGCTGGCCAGCCTCCACAGCCACCAGTACAGCTGGAGATCCCACAAGTCCCCTCAGGTAGCGCACACACACACACATACATGGCCCAGGGGCGCACAGCCTTGTGGTTTTGGTTGGAGTAGAGTGAGAATGAGTAGATACACACACATAGGCATGCTCATACACACACTCACATGCAAACTTCTAGTAAGGCATAAATGCATCCTCATTATATTGACATGGAACATATACATAAGTTCGCACACATGTCAGTGTCAGCATAGTAGAGTATAAGTACAGGCAGTACACACAGAAAGTCAGATGGTACCTACGTAAACTTGCATACACACATTCTGAACCAGTAAGTACACTTGGACTATATGTGCAGACACACATGTGAAGATTGATTTACACACACACAAATTCATACTCACTGGCTTGAGTCTAGAAATTCTGTCCACAGGCTCACAGAGGTATACACAGAGACACACCGTCGGCAGCATGCAGCCACTATCCGCGTGTTTCTGTCAAAGCTCTCAGACAGTGCCCTGACAGCATTGTTAAAGAAGATTGATTATATTTAACCCTTTGTGGTTTTGAGGTTGAGCGGAGGGTGGGCTGGTGGCGATACGTGGCACATGTGCGTGTGTTTGGTGCGCACATGTTTCAGGACCCCCATGTGTTCCATGGCGAGTGTGAGAAAGTCAAGCTTGAGAAAAGACATGGCCATAATTGCTCGCAGTAAGTCAGTAAGTCAAGTTGTATTAATCATCGACCATGGTTAATCTGTGTTCTTACCTCACTCTCACTTACACACACACACACACACACATACAAACACACACACTTGGAGAGTGGCAATCTGGCATATCAGCACAACGAATACCACATCTCATTTTAGCAGTGAGTCAAAATGACCTCTGTATTTTCAGGGATGTTTTGGAAGAAAGATTGTCCGAATGGGCCAAATGTCATCATCGATGAAAAATGTGATTCCAAGATGGTTCTGTCATGTGTTATTCCATTATGTGTTTGTGGTATATGAAATATGTGTTCTCAAGATGAACATGATTTGTGAAACTAGATAAATAAGAAATAGTGCAACTTTGCCAAAAACACTCAGCTAACTTATTGAGCTTGATGATAAAATGCCTGCCAATGTGTCCGCCTCAGCAAATTGTAGCACACACTCCTAATTACATTTTGAGGTTATAAAAATAGTGACGCTGATAAGAGAAAGGGTTGTATTTCTCTAATGGTTACTTCGTCCTGCAAGTGTTTTTGTAGCTCTTACAAATCAGGTTCCAGACTGAGTATAAGTGGTTGTGCTGTTTTGCTTCAGCCCCATGATGCTTTGGAGTGTCTAAAACAACTCTGATCACCACAAGCCATCATTCCCCAGCCACCTTTCCTCTTTTTATCTGTGAGCCTGCTCTCCACTTCAACCCAAAGACCTTCCCCTTAGCCCCTGCCCTCTAGTCAATTTGTCAGTTATGTTACTAACCTCAAGTCCTGTCCTGCTAAACTAAACATTTGACTCTTTCAGGCTGTGCATGTGTGCTATATTATTATTCTATATTATCATAGACAGTATATAATCATTTACACCAAAGCTTTGAACTATAAACCTATCATCTCCTCCTAATCCTGTCCTCACCTCATTGCTAAACTCAAAACCCTCTCCCATTATGTTATTTTTCTTGAGTCACTATAAACCCAATCCTTGAGATATAGAGGCCATTTTCTCTTTAATTTGAATAACCATGTTAAACAACATCTCACAGTGTCTCCAAACCGACCAGCCACAGTGCTGGTTGTTTGAATAATGGCCCTCAACTTTGTGATGACACTTGGGTCTAGTCAGCTGTCTACTCTGTCTTTGCACTGGTCCAGCCAGCAGACCTGAGCTTTCAGCTATTTTCATATTGTCTAAGCTCCATTCATAATGATATCCAAGTCTTGTTCCCATCACATTTTTTCACACCCCTTCATCCCCTCCCCATTCCCCAATGCTGTAACCCCTCCAAGTACATCAGTAAACACTTTTCAGCTTGGGACCCACAGTGCAATTAGCTCACTCATACTGGGGATATGCTAATGCTGTGCATAGTATTCTGTGTCTTTTCTTGCCATGCACTGTAGGGACCCACCAGACACAGGCCAAAACCAATTTCAGGCCACACACCCTAAGCCATAGTTTAGAAAACATAGCTGCACAATACTCCCTTGACGTCAGCTTGGTTCAGTTCTCTCTTTATTCCTGATGCCTCACCTCCATCAGCTCGATGAGATCAGTAGACCTGGACAGTCTCTGGCCTCCACACTGTTTTTGGGGTCTCACTTGGACATTTGTGCCTTTCTCTTAACACTCTCCAACAACAGCACACAGATTCCCAGTGCTGTCCTTGTCCCTTTCTCAATCCCTTGAGCAGAGCCCTGTGTTCTGGTGTTTACGACCACGCTGGCTGAGCTCATTAGCCCTGTCTGGCGTGTCCTGCTGCTGGCCTCTGCCTGGCTATCCTGTTCTGTCTTGGACTCTGGCTAGAAGGCAACTCTTTTTTATCTCTGTCACACCCCAGAAAGTGCTGTCCTCTCATTTGGGATCATGGCCTTGAATTACCCCTGAAGCCTTGCTCCACATCTGGCCTGGTCCGTTCCATTCTTTGGCCATCCCATTCCCATCTCTTTTGGATTCATGCAGTTTATTTTGTGTACCTTTTATCTTACATACATCGTACATGGTCACATTTCTCCTCCCTTAATTTTACCATTAATACCATCACAATGTTCAACTTTATCCTTTATCCAACACGCACACACACGCACACACACACACACACACACACAAAATGAAGTACACAATCCCCACCCCTGTTGTTCATGACCAATCATGTCTTGTCTAGGAGGCCTGGGGCCTGTTAAGGAGGCAGGCCATCAGCTTGTCCTCATGGTTCTGGTATGATGTGTGTGTCCCAGTTGACCTGTCCCCCAGGCACACACATACACACAAGCCAGAGCTACTAATTTGCTGTTGTAAAGTAATCTGTCCCCCTTTCTCTCCCTGGATCCCCTGAGAACTTACTGGACATGAGATCATCTTGAAAAGAGGAAGATGGTGGGAGTAAAGAAGAAGGGACGAAGGCAGAATGGACATGGAAATATGAGAAAGTCAAACTGAGGGTAGCAAGGAGTTGTCAAGGGGGATATTGTACAGGCCTACTTCAGAATACACGGGAGGACGTGGAAAAAGGGAAGCAGGGGCAAAGGATGAGCCATGCTCTTAACACTCACAGATTGGCTTAGACAACTCTACAGTGGCAGCACAGCCAAAAATGTGTCTACTCGCTATCTTGCTGTCCCTCCCACCTTCCCCATTTCTCTCTGTTCACAATGAACAAGCAGCATATTTAGGAAGTAGATGACTAGATTTGCCAACAATGTTTTATTATTCTACATGAAATCATTTAATCCTGTCTTAATCTGCTATTGCCAGTACTTATACACAGTCAGAAAGAGTCAATAGAGCGAGGAAGGAACTTCCTAAATGAACAGGTCTGCTGTTGTTTCCGTTTGAACTAAAACAGGGAGGCATATTTAAAATTTTGCAATCTCCTGTGTGTGCCTTTGTGTGTCCATTTGTGAAAGAAGAGTGCTTAATGTGTGTGATCCTGAGCGGACTAACTAGTGTACACTTCCCACGATGTTGACATACCTCCGAATATATGTCACTTCTCTAAGAAGCGCGCTCAAATGGAGTGTTTTTGCAGTGAAATGTGAACCTCAGCTCAGGTCACACTCTCTCTCACTGCTCCTCTGTTTCTCCCCATCTCCCTTCCACTCTCTGAGCCCCCCCGTTTCAGCTGTCAGTCATAGCCGTAAGATGCTTTAAAGGGTCGATTGAGGCAGTCACGTCCTAAGAGTCCGCTGTGGTCTAACACTTGATCAAATTCGTACCCACACGTGCACACTCAGACCCACACACACACACTGTGATAAAATGTTTCCTAAGGCCTGGAGTCTGTCAGCCCTCTAAGTCTAGTTTCTCTCTTTCAGGCTCAGCATGCCTTCACACCCCAGCATTTACCAGCCAAGGTGAAGAAGTTTATAAACACACACAATTTCCCCCATTCAAATATGTTTTTCTAATCTTATTTCATATATATTGCATGAGAGAGAACAAAAGATAGAGATAAATACAGATAGATAAATTGATATGTCGATCAAAAAACACCAAGATAGTCTTGCGTATAACTTCACACTCTCTGTATAATTAGGTATAGTTTATATCTGTCTCTCTCTCTCACACACACACACACACACAAACACACTCACTGTCTCCGCCCTGCTGTTTTTCAGGGCTCTGGCGTGTGGTGTGGTGTGGATGGTTGAAATATCTGGCTGCTTGGTACAGGATGCAGCCTAGTTGATGGAAATCCCTGTGGTTAGTGTGGTTAGCAGGGAGAGGGGCGTAAAAAGCCCCCTGGATTTGGGAAGGACTTTTTAAGTGCCTACAAGGAATATTCACAATTTGAATAAATTGTAATTTACTCCAGGAGCAGGCTTTCACAGAAGAACTCTCACTCTCTCTTACTAGATATGTGTCTTTGCATGTTGGTGTTGTGTGCGTGTGTGGTATTTGTCTATGAGTAAATGTGTGTCAGTGTTGTGTTGGCGTGTGTGCGTGTAGTTCCTAGGGGTAATGTGCTGGAGATAGCAGCCCAGGACTATTAGTTTGCGGTTAGATTGGCCGTGTTGTTGGAAGCAGGCATGACAGGGAGGTATTTTGTGTGTGTGTGTGTGTGTGTGTCACGCTATGTGCTTGTTCATGTGTGTATTATTGTGTGTCTTCTGTTGCTTACTTGTCATAGGCACTTTGCTGTGTCAATCTTATGTGGGTTCTTGTTTTGTAACCTAAAGCAGGGTTAAACTTTTACAGCTCATTATTCAAAATAAGTATATTTATTCCTAAAAATGTGTCAAATGGGATTTCATATTTCATCGCCCTGACCTATTGTTTAAGAAACACTGCCCTCAAGTGAAGTGGTTTAGTTGTGCTGTTCATCCAAGATTGTGGCTTTAAGTGCAGTAGATTAGGCTGACCCTTTGGGAGATATTAGCTCCAGTCAGGTTAACCCACACATTGACTGATAAGAGAGGGGAGAGAGAGAGAAGCTGATGAAAGGGACTTCTGTCAATTTGGATCCCTGGAGAAAACCTACACTTTCCTGTTGTTTATCCTCAGAGCTGGGTTAGGTACTGAAGGAAGGCTGATTTTTTTAAACTGACATGTACTTGTAGGTGAACACTGTATCATCAGGAACAGGTTAAACATTGGCCATTCACAGAGTTTGATGATGGTTTGTGTCTGAGCTCACAGTCATGTGTTGTAAGATGAACTACTGATGCATGAAACATTCACCTCCACTGAGTCATTAATAATAGTTCTTCAGTATGTACCAGTACAGTCACCATAGTGATTGTTGAGGCAAAGCCTTTGTCATTGCATGAATGTCTGAATATCTGAATTTGAAGATGCTTTATGGACAGGTTAGTTTAACATTTTGTGTCTATGACAACGGGATACAAATTGTGTGTGAGTCAGTGGGTCAGAAACTAAGTTTAAGGTCCTTAGAGAGAGAGTATCGTGAGTTTCTTTGCTAGGATAACCTCTGACAAACAAAGAGTCATCGTTAGGCGAGGTTACAGCTTTATTAAACTATGCACAATTCACATTCCTGGTTCAGGTCACATAGTAAATGTATGTGGTGAGTGAAGAGGGCTTGGTCTTCATAGTCAGCTCAAATAACGTAACAAAAAAAATAAAGTTCAGGAAAGTTTAAGGAAAAAAGAGAAAAGTAAGACTGTAAGCTCTAGCTGATGATTTAGTTATGACCAGCACCAAAGAACCACCCTCTGTGTCTCCTCTTCTTGCTCACTAATATGAGTGAATAAGTGAATGAATTTAAGCTAGATCCAGAATGCTGTATATAATAATAAATGAATAAATAAATAATAATAAACTACAAAGAAGCCCCAACATAAAGAAAAACAATTCGACCGAGTTGCTCCATCAGATCCTCAGTGGTCACTGATATCACACAATCAGAGTAAACACAAATTCAATAGTCCATCTTTTCCAGGCTTGTAAGACAAAGACAGAAATCTATACCAGCATATGATATACTTGTTTTGAGCCATTTCAGTATTACAGTAACCCATCCACATTACAAGACTTTGACATTGACCACATCCCACCTTCCATACAAAACAGTGACAGACAAAGGAAACCTAACCTACAGGAAGTTTCTTGGATCTACAAATTACAGGCGTCTAAACACCCAGGCCTAACCCTGATTTTTACTGCTTTTTTGCAAACATGTATGTTTTGACTGAGCATCTACTTTTTTTTTTTTTTTTAACCATTACAATTGTTTCGTATTGCTTTTAATTTAGTTTTGATGAATACTGTGGGCCAGACAATGCCATCTGCTGCAGTTTTATATGACCACACCCTCTCTAGGCCACACTCCATGTCCAAGTGGAAGATTCCTATTGGTGGAATACCACTATAAAAGGGCCTTTGTTCCATGAGATCTGTTTGACGAAGGCTTGGTGCCGAAATGCGTCGGAATTTGTCTTTAGGTCTAACTTGAATATGTCATGACAATAAAGGCATTTTAATTGTCTAAAAGAGAGTGCCTTGGAGTTTGTTATGATTTTTGTGTCCATATGTATCCTTATCCAAATAGCTCAAACAAACTCAAATTGAGTCCAGGAAGCACTCCTACCCAAACCTTTTGAAATATGAATAAAAGCTTGCTTTTAGTGAGTTAACATTACCACACAAATTATTGCGGACATATATGGCATATTGGCCTCCTCAAAGATTAAGTACAGCTCCTTTGTCCATGGAGAACAAAACAAATTTACTCCACATAACAACCTTCTTATTTATTCTGCCATCTGCCCTTTTAACCAGGCAGTTCTGTGCTCCTTGTACTGATCCTAGTACGTATTTCGTTCATGCATTTATATTTGTGTGATAATATGTGTGCACGTTCTGTTTCTGTCATTAATTTATTTTGTCAGTAGTTCACTGTTGCATACTCTTTAAGGCAGCTCGACAAATATACAGCCCTGAGGATTTATCTGTCTCTTAATGGGACAGATAATCTGCCATATTACCTAAAGTTCAAAGATCACAGGTAATCTCATGTTCCCAGGTTGATTAAATTTTCTCCCCAGGCCACAGGTCTGACACTTAAGCTCTGAGGTTTCTTCTGCACTTCTGTTAATTCCAGCCATTGGGCCTCTGTTGCACAAGGCGAATCTTTCTCAAATCTTTATCAGCTCATTGGGGATATTAGCCTACGCCTAAGGGCTCTATGCCTCAGCAGTGAGCATACCCAATCTCCTGTCCCCCATTCCTCCTTACTGTCCTCCAGCAAGACAAGCACCAAGCTAAAGCTTTTGTTTTTGAGAAAGTGGCACTTGCGGTTTGTTAGTATTTATTCTTTGTATACGTCACTGGAGAGCTGAAACTATTTCTCCCAGCAGTGCCTGTTGGGAGCAGGCTTGATTAGTGATTAATAGGATATGTCTCAAGAAGTTCTGAACCTCATGTTTGACTTATATTGCAAAGACAAAGAAAAAGTTTCAACAACATAATGTTGCCAGTAATTTTTGAAATCAATGACTCCTGAATATTCTGGGGACCCATTCTCATCTTTCTGCAACCCACCATTTGGGCCTCATCCAACCATTTTAAAACAATACATTCCCCAGCTTTCTACCACAGCTGCCACAGCCAAGATTTTCATGAGAAATGCAAGGAGGACAGTGAGTCTCCACCTTCACCACTTGTTTTTTTTTCTTCTTTTCTCTTCTTCTTTCTTTTCTCTTTGTACTGTTAATTCCTGCTCATCCCTCCGAACTTAGCCTAACATTTGAGAAGAGTTTGTTTTCTCACTCTTACTGACATGCCGTGAGATTTTATTTTGATTCCATGTTGTATATCTGATGAGCCATTGGTCTGTCATGACTTTGTGTGTGTGTGTGTGTATATATATATTTGAGTAATTCCATTCTCTGTGTAGTTTGTCCCAGAGGAAGTTCTCAGTTTGACACAAGGAGATTAATTTAATTATCATGTTGATGAGAGCTGAGCTGCTAGAATCTCATATTTGTTTTTCTATGTAAATCTTTTTAAACATGCCAATGTGTTAGCAGTTTAAAAAACATGTTTTATTCTCTCCATCAAATCCTTGGCCTTGAAACTACAACAAAGCGTCTTAAACCACGGGTTGCAACCCTGTTTGGGCAGCAGAACTGTTTCTGGTGGTCTCCACACGACAAAAGTTGGTATGTTTTAATGACCCTGGGCCACATTGTGACAGCAGATTTATTCTATTCAGATCCCAGTCTTAACAAGTTCAAAACCCTCTGGTGCACTATGATGTCATTTACAGAATGAGGTCTCACTGTGGCCTGTGTTTTATGTTTTTACATAGCTGGTGTCTTTTCTTTTGACAACCTCTTGTTGTCACATGTGGCCCAAGTATAAAGATTCAAATCTGCGACCCCATGAACACTCAATTAATGTCAACCTTTAATGCATTCAATAGTGAGCTCTCGAAACCGGCACCAGACTAGCTTTCATCCACCATCCATCATTCCATTGCTGAGTGCATCCCTTGAGATAGATAGGTCAGCTGCTTCAAAAGATACACCTCCCTCTCCATACATCTGAAGCAAGTTTAAACTACAAGTTTTAATCTGTCTTTCTACTCTACAGTGCAGATCAACTGAGCAACCATGATATGGAGTCCACACTGAACATAGGATGGTTCCGTCCAGTGGCAATTCCATCAAACTTTAATGTAACAAGATGGCTGTGTGCTAAACAATGTTGACAAAAAGAGAGCCACATTACTTTGTGCAATTCTACTGTGAACGGAAGAAGATGAGAAGAAAAATATGGAGCTGCAGATGGCTGGAAGATACAGAAAATATTGACCATATTCTATGTGTTCAATTATAAATCACAGGATTCTCAAGACAACAATTTTAGCTACAAAATGCAAATTACAACTCCAATAAGATTCAAACAAGCTCACTACAGACCTTTTGACATTACAGAAAATGCACTGTGGAACTGTTAAAACTGCAAGACTGAGATTTCAGACATCCAGCCCAGCAATTAATCAGGTACCATAACCCCCCTCAAACTGGACACCAAAAGACAATCATTGGTGATGCCCTGGGTTCAGCACCACGGACAGCACCTTAATGCTGTATGACCAGTCCCACAGGAACACACTGATCTACACACTGATTGCTGGCCCTAGTGGCCACAGTAGGAACTACAAGTGGCACAACACCCTGGGACCCGGAGAGGTGTCTCACCTTATACAGCACGTCTAATATGAAAGCATTTTATAAGAAACATCTGTAAGACTAAGAGAAAAATTATTCTCAGCATCACACAGATTGAAAAATACCATTCGAATTATTGAAATTTGAAATAATATTTTCAACATATGTTTGAAAGCTACCAAGAGTTGTATCAACATGTCATTCTTGTGCCATTCATGTGTGTGGGCTGTCAGCCAACCAGAGACAGTGGGGGACACTAATGCACATGTCTGACCAGTAACTCGAATTGGAAGCAGGAAAAACTTTTTTAGCATATGGCCATGTTGTGGTGATGATGTTTTCTACATTTTCTCTGGCTTTAGTTTCATTACACAATCTACCACTCTGTGGTTAGTGGTAGCTGTATGGGGTTAACCCATGCTGCATTTGTTCTTTTGCAGGAGAGCTTGTGGTTTCATTGTAGTGAACCAATCCTCTCTGTAGTGAAGTGTTACATTGCACTATGCATTGCATTGTCAAACCACTGGAGACATCAATTGAATTCACGTTGTCTGAGTTAGACTGCAGTCAGCCCACAGTTGCTGGTAGATTAGAGGCACTCTAGTTGTGGTCATGGTACGGGTGACTTAGGTCTTCTCTTGCCTAATCAGCCTGTGATCAAGAACATACCACTTTTTGTTCACTTGTATGTACAGTATGTGTGTTTGTTTATTTTGGTTTGTATGAACAAATGTGTTTATGTGCAGTATGTACAGTGGACTGATGTTTATCCAGTGTAAGCCGGGATAGGCTACAATGTTATGTGACCCTGAACAGAAATAAGCAAGCCAAAAAGATGGATGTTTTGGTAGAATAAGTCCGAACATGCTGTGGGTGAAGCTATGTTGGCCTGCGTCTGTGCTGTACATGTGTATATTGTATGCGTGCAGCATGTTACAATAGTTTCTCTGTTTTATTTGTACAACCCAGGGCAAACTTGTTTTTTGTGTGTTTTTAGACTGAGACAAGGTCTCTGTCCTTCCAAGGGTCCTCGACCACTGACTTCTTCATCCCCCCACCATGCGGTTTAGAAACCTCTCCCTTCTCAGACAGTACTCCTTTTGTCAGCTCCCTTCATTTGGTGCAAACACTTGCCGCGTCTGCGTCTCCTGGAACCCTTGAGGCCCTGGATGTCTAAGATGCCTTGGTAGAAACCAGAGGGAGAACTATGGAACAGTGTTAGTCGAGCATAAACCTCTTAACATCTCCTCTGTCAACCACGGACCCACACAATGGCTTCTCTCTGTACCTTCTTCCAGCTCTCAAACCGCTTCTTAGACTTGCAAATCTGGGCTTTGATGTTGCACTGCCTTGCTTCTTTTGTCAGAGAGAGGGAGCCAAGGAGGAGAGAAGCATTGCAGACAGCTGTTAAAGCCACCATAATTCCCTCATGTTACATGGGTTAGCCCTCACTGCCCTGGCAAGGATACTGTTGTGTCTCTCTGTTCTGCCTTAAACTCATTTATGCTCTTCTTTTTTTTCTCTCTCTCTCACTGCAGTTCAACTCTGTCTACCTCTCCTTTCTTTCCCATACTCATCCTTTTTAGAGGACAAAGTAATCCATATTTCTTTGTTTTGTTGTCTGTTTCTGATTTGTTAGGTGGCTAGCTAGCTCCCTGGTCCCAAAGTTATTTCAGCAGACAAGACAGGCCTGTGTTCCACATCCCTCTATCCTCATCAATACCCAGATGACATTAAATAAGAATGGCAGTAGAAAGAATCGTCAGAGTATTTTTAAACCTTTTGTATATGAAAAAAATGCAAATTTAAAAAAAAAAAAAAAAAGCTTCAAGCTTCAGAGAGTTTAATTTGGCTCGTTTGGGTGGAATTGAGTGGTAATCAACCATCTTAGACCTGCCACAGCCTCTTTGGGCCTGTTATGGAATCTTCATGTGCAAAGCTACTGGTGTTGTTTATACCTCTACTCCATGTCTCCAAGTCTCAAATCTCCTATTATAGTCTGAGTGAGATGGAATGAAGGAATGGTAGTAATGGGTAGACGACCAGCAACCACTGCGGCTTTGTTAGCCCATTTTTGCAGCATCCAGGAACACTGATTACATCTCCACTGCGGACAGACACTTAATTTGTGTTATGTGCGCCCAAGCACATTCCTGCTTGAGGACAATAGACGGATAGTGGTTACAGTGGCAGGAGTGACTCGTTCTGTCTGCTAGAGGACAGGGGTTGGACAGCGTTTGGTGTGTGTGTGTGTGTATTTTTGTGCCTATCCAATTGTACAGTATGTGTCTCTCTGTCCATTTAAACTTGTTCATCCCGACACCCACAATATCAAAGCAGACATTTGAGTGTTTGCCATTCGAATGAGGTAATGACTCTATGTTTACCAGGAAATTAATAGTCACTGCTTTGGTTATGACTCTCTGATATCTTACCGTCTTTTACAGGAATTTTTCTTGCTAATGATTTTCTCACGGGACAGGATTAAGCAATGTACCAGGAAGACATGACATCGTACCCATGATGGAATTTGGTTGTTTGATTGACTCACTGAATATAACTTACAGTTTAGACGGGTAGTGATGGTAATTCTCAGAAGTTAACGCAATTTCTGAATGTGTCAGTCCCATGTTTGGGTTCTGCATTTAGTTTCCATAGCAACTAGGAAATCTGGGTAATGGTGTTTCAACTATTTCATGTGGTACTGATCTTGTGATAACACTGTACATGATCCCAGCATGATCCAGGGGGATTTTAACGTCATCTTTCTGACCCTCTGATATTTGGTTTAGTGGACAGGTGTTCCTTGTTACATTTAGGTTAGTCACAATTTCAGCAGACTGCTTGATTTTAAAACACATGTCAAAACGGCTCAACATTCAATGATACCTACAGTTATTTAAGCAGATTGGATTGTGGCATAGCCAGTAAATCCAGTGGTAATGTGGTAATATGCAAGCCATATCAAACTTCAGCTTTCATCATTGCCATGTTTGACCACAAGAAGGCCTGCCATTCCTGTGATGATGTGGCCCTGCAATCTGATGTGGACATTAGACTAAAGAATGGAGTTGATTCAGTTCAAGCAGGAATGGACATTCTCATTGTCAAATCAATCAGAGGATTCATCTCCATGGAACTAAGATGAATCATCAGTATCGTAATCATAATTCTTCTTATTAGTGTGTGCAGACAAACATGTCACTGTTGCTGATACAAGGCCAAGGCTAAGATGCACTGTCAAACCAAAAGCCATATCAGTAACTTGTTGTCAGTTAATTTCTAAAGAAAATGGGATGAGTAATTGTAATTTAATTATATTAATGACTAAAGCCTTTCAATGATATATCAATACCATTTGTCAAGTTACATCCAAAGAATTTGGATAAATACTTTTTTATTTCGTTTCATATTTCATTAACGCCAGGGCTTGTGGTCAGAGTTGTTATTAGAAAAGCAACAGTATGACATGACCCGGGGCACATCCTGCTCACTATCAGCAAAACAGATAACAGACAATATTCCAGTACAGTACAATGCAGTCACAGAGTGAAAATTCTTTGTGCGGTTACATCCAATTATTCAGTTTAATAATCTCCAAACAGATCACTCCAGTACCAAAGCTGGAGCCCAGTAATGTGCTGGAAGCAAAGTGTCCATCATCAGCCAGCCATAAACACAATCTCTCCCCGGGGTTTTAAGGGAAACGAGGAGAGATTGCGATTTCAATTACATATTTCTTTCACACTCAATGATCATAATATGACAGATGGATTCTTAGTTAGTTTTGGACACAAAATCTTCAACTCAGCGCCAGTTACTGAGGGTGATTGTAGGGGTTTTATGAAAGATTTATTTGGAAATTATATAAAAACTTAATTCTCATCTAAAGTTACAAGCTAATGGTTGGGATTGCTCAAAATAAAGTAATTTTTTTCTTAAAACACTAGTAAAGTAAAAGAATCACATTTCGCATATATCACATGGACTTGATGAAAATATAAATTATTACAATTTGGCATGTTTATCAAAGTTAAATCTAAGTTTTTAAGCATTGAATTAATTTAAACATTATACTTACAGTACTGCATGCACTTCTGACTTATTTCAGTCCAGTTTATTTGTCACCTTGCCATACTGGCCTTGTCAAAGCATTATACAGTACAGGCAGCTTTTGGCCTTACTTTCATGTAAGGCTTTGTGGGGTATTTCATCATTTTGGTTCTGGAGGTTAGAGATCTTCAAATTAGAAAGCAGATGTGATTATGGTTTTTTAACATGCCTGCGGGCACCACAAGCAAAATAAAAAAACTGAGTGAAAACTTTTACGGTATTTAAGTTTCAATGTTAATGTTAAGTTGCAATGAGCACTTGTAATTTTCATCGTCCACTGTCATGTTGTCACCTACAGTATATTTACTTTGTCTTAAAACAATACTGACATGATCATATTTACATTGGTTGCTGGAACTGGTCTTCCTGTGCATACTGCCAGCAAAGGAACCTTCTCCTAGAGTAATTTTAAAGAAAAAAAAAATTAAGGGGGACAAAGTCTGCAGTCCTTGTTCTGCATTCTACAGTTCATCTTAGGCTAATTAGTTAGATGAAGTTAGATAAATCAAGTCTCTTTGTGCTTCCATAACCAGTGCTATCTTACTGAACCTCAACAGAGCGACAGCAACCCAAAGCAGGAATTTTGTACTAAAAATCTTCTAACTTTGGACAATACCCATTTCATTTGTCTAACTCAGACCACTGAAGTCTCATATTAGCTTAGCTTTATAATGCATTTTCGCACAGAACAAGGGCTGAGGATTTAATCCATGTGCATAAAACCACCACATGTGGCTGACTGGGTTTTCTCAGTGTCACAACAGTTGGATAAGACACAAAGAGGCAAAACAGCTTCTTATTTTTCATTCTTGTTGTCCTACGTGTCCAGTTCATCTGTGTCACTGCTGTTTTCTTTCTTCTTCCACCGCTTGAGTCAGAACAGTGATGAATAAGAGCACAGTCGCTGTTTGAAGTTTGAGGAGAGACATTATTATGACTTCTCCCTTAAAGGTCAAGTTGAGCCACAGGCGTGATAAAGTGCACAGCGAGGAACAGAGGGGTTAAAGGAGAGAGAATTGTTGAAATAACAAATCGGTCCTGCAGATTGTGCTGAGGCACAGCAGAGCGGGTTCATCGCCCACATGATTTTGGTCATAATTAACACCAATGCAGTACCATTCGAAATCCAAAAGACAGAGGCTAATCCTAGGAAGTTACAGAAGATTCTGAAGTTGAACACAAATTAAAAGGGTTCCATCTCATCAATTACCAGGTCACTTAAGGAGAGAGTGGAGGCAGGGTGGCAGAAAATCCCACATTACAGTTATTTTCAAAGTTTTTAAACCACCACGATCTTAACTGGACTCTTGATTATAATGAAAGTACTGGTTTAGGGTTCTCTACTCTTTGGCTTAACCTTAACCTCCGACACCTGGCTGTTTACACCATGCTGCCACTTTCCCTGTGAGTAAGTCCACTGAGCAGGAGATTTGAGAAATTATGTCATTTCCAGTCAGCCAACAGGGAAAGAGGGATGATCTTGAAGAAAGTGAATTCAGGCTTTGATTAAGAATGTTATTGTAAAGAGATCTGCCTTCAAACAGTGAGGAAAGATGGCAGTGGAGAGAAACATAGAAGGTCTTGACCAGGGCCCCCCCGTGCTCTTTGACCTTAGGAGTAATTTGTTTTTCTTTAAACAGATTGGCTAAATGTTCGGCACATTGAAGCGACGAGCCAAAGTGTAAATCTTCAAAAGCGCTTTACAGGGTTTCAATCTACTCCTCTGGGAGTGTATTGAACCCGTACCACACCCCCTTGTCTCCCCTGTCTTTATAGACCAACATACGTTCTTTGTCTTTCTCACGTTCTCTCTCTCTCTCTCTCTCCTCTTTTTCTAACTGCTGAAAGTTTGAACTTGTGTTGGCAGCAGAGCTGACACACAGAGTTCAGTCAGGTGGAAGGTCAGCCACACTGCCTCGGGAGGGGAGAAAGCTTTAGATCTCACTACGTATTTTTGGTTCTGCTCCTGTATTGTGACCATAATCTCATGACAACACTCACATTGTTTGACAAATGAGTTTCCTTGTCAAGTAGTGCTCAGCATCCTGTGGTGAGAAGTGGACAGATAGTCTTTGTATGACCTCACTGTGGCACAGATGTGTTGTATTCATGAATGGACATTTGACCAATCCAGGTTTCGTATTGCATGTGACAGTGTGTAATGAAGAACAGCTATTTAGAAATAGTGCATCTTTACATATTTTCAGCTCTGCTGCCATGTTGTCAATACAAGAAATTATGTGGAAAATTGTCAACTGTTGTGAGGTTGTTCAAATTTCAAAAGGTAGGACAGCATCTGTTTATTGCTCTCCTCCTGAGTCTGTGTTTCCACCTAGCCACACACATGGATGTGCTCCACATTGAAGTGATGGAGGTGAAGCTGAAAAGGTCGAGAGGCAAACTATCTGCCTCTTATTTAGACGTGTGGAGAACAGAGCCTTCCACATCCAACCGCACAAGTACACATAACACATACACACACACACACACACACACACACAGCAATAATGAGCTTGCACATCAGCTGTTTTCCACCAGCCAGTTTATTGTGTGCGACCTTCCATTTCTACTTCCAACAGCAGCAAGCCTGCTCAGCACCAGTAAACAGGAACTTTGTTGTCCCCCTTCTCCCCCCTACCAAAATCTTCTAAACAAAGAATCTTGTTGTTTACTTGCCTTTTGCTTGGGGATAAATAAAGGGCAAGAAGACTAACCTCTGATGTCTGGTGTCTTCTGTCTCGGTTGTTTGTGTGTGTGTTTGTGTGTGTATGTGTTCATCCCATCCTGCAGCTGCTGCACATCTGCATCGAGGGATGGGGGAACTGGCGCTGGTCAGAAGCCTTCAGCGTGGACAATGTAGGGACTCTGCTGAGGACTATTCAGTACAAAGGACGCACCGCCTCGCTCATCATCAAGGTGCTGCAACTCAACGGTGTCCAGAAACAGGTACAGTCAGTTTTTACTGACTTACTGTTTGTTTGGTTGTTTTTGTCATGCTGTCATTGTAATAAAAAGCACACAAAAGCTCTTAAACGTAAGCCTTGAGAAAATATGCAGTAAAAGTAAAGTTGTAAACACGGCATTTACATTCTTCATCCTGAAAACACATACACACAATAAATGTCTATTATTTGCTACAATACTTAAGACACTGATATAAAAAGTATTACATTTGCTGTTCAAAGAACAGGTTTGTTTTGACATAGACTTATCTCACTGTCCCACTGGATGGAGTTTATTATGTTATAGAGCACAGATGTGTCATGTTTGGTATTTCCTGGTAAGAGTCATCTCACATACAAGAAGTTACACATTGTGAATGTCCTATAGCCGCATCAAGTTTATTTGGAATAATTGTAACAAGAACTTTGTAGTTTGTTTATGCAATTAAAGGAGAGCGTTACCCAACCCGGATTTCATTTGCAGAAAATCCATGGCTTAGACTCACAGTACTGACAATGCTTTTTAATTGACAAGTGAAGATTTGTGGTGCAAATAAACCACAGCAATAAACAAGGACCACAGTTTTCAACAAAACCAAGAATATAGGGATCCTGCAGATTATCTTCCTGCTAATCTATAAAAAGTCTTGTAAGTGGTCCAGATCTACACAGAAAGCAGGAACTTGTTTGCAGCATTATGCCTTGTTGACCACTGTTATGTGTCACTTTGGAAGCCTGGCCTTTTTCCCAGCACTCATTTTGGGATGAGCAATTTTTAATCTTCAATTTTTTTTCCATTTGTATGTTATGATTTAGTTGTTGCTCAGCTAACAACAGACTGTATTCTGTTTTTGTAATCTGTTTTATAGCACTAAAACAAAAGCTTATGAGCCTGAAGCCATCCAGAAACACAATGAGTCCCATCAATCCACACAGAAGATCACAGGAAATCATAAACCAAATCATAAACCAAATCATAAACCAGCCGCGTTCGCCTTTTTACACTAAGAATGGTGGTGGATCATGTTTGGATTTTTCCACAAATACAAGGCTGAAAGCGCTGCAATGCCATCTGATTATAGCGGTGACACTTTGTTATGTAAACAGTGTCAAGTGTCGCACATGTCTTCCTGACGTCCTCCAGACAAAACAGACTCGGCCTCTCACATTTTTTCCTCCGTCTGTCCCAGACTTTGCTTACATCTTGTTCCCATTGAATCCAATGATAGGGTATGAGCATTGGTCACATCCAATTCACAACACAAAGCCTCAGAGTGAAACAGCGGCTGCCACTACAGATGAAGTTGGCTCCTGCCTGCGAGAGCATACCTCATCTTGTGTGTTTCTTTTTGAGGACGGGGGAGTCATCCTCGAAATGTCACACACTGCTGTATTCTCCCTCCCTGTCTAGCTACCCTATGGTCTTTTATTGTGACGGCATGTTCATCATTCATATTGGCACCTTATGTTGACTGCTGTAAAAAAAATCCCCCTCGTATAAATCTCCCTCATAAAAATGCCATACACACACACACACACACACATCTGCACACATACATGTTCTAATTACACACACACACACACACACACACACTGGGCATACTTTGATGTCTGTGGTAGAACACATGTGATGGCAGGGGTATTAGATCTGCTCTATATGGACAGTTACTCACGATCATTTAATGTGTTGATTCTTTGATCTGTGATTGATCATTTCATCTATAAAATGATAATAATAAACAAAGCTTCAAGTTGCTTGCATTACCCTAAAAATATGCAGTTTATAATAACCAAAAAGAGAAAAAACAACAGATCTACACATTCACTTCACTTTGAATTATCTCTAAAACAGATCTCTCGTTCTTTTTTTTCTTTTTTTTTACATTTTGCGGACGAGTGTCAACAGAGGAAATGGCACTAACAGTTGTAAGGAAAAAAAAACAGGAAGATGGGCGGTCAGGGAAAGAAAGTGTGTTATGGTGTTGTTTGCGTGTGTGTACATTACAGCTAGCTGCCGACGTGTGTCTGTATATGGATATAAAGTAATGATTGATGGAGATTTACCTCATTAGGGGCCAAGCTCTTTCCCTCTTTCCAAGATCATTATCAGTGTCACAACCTGAAAAACACGCACAGCCATACACGTGCATGCAAAGACATAAACACACGCACACTCACAGAGAAGGGTGGAAGTAATCAATTCTGAGCACAATTAGATGTGTCACTCCCAGATGAGAGCTCCCTGGTGGCTGTGGCTTGGCTGTGTGTTTGAGTGCATTTATGTATTTCTGTACAATACACACATAGTATATGACATACAAGTACAGTTCATATCGGTGATACATGGATGTACTGCAAGACGAAAGGTAAAGTTGTGTGTGCACTTGTGTGTTCATACTGTATATGGTGAGTGATCTTTGAAAATGATCAATCAGTGAGGAATCACACACAGCAGCAGTGCAGCTCTAAAAGGCGTCACCCTCCAAATCATTTTAGTGAAAGTTGAATTTGAGGGTTTACTGATGCGTAATGCTTGTGTGTGTTATTCATATACTAGCACTGATGACCTTTCAGTGGTTGGGAATTGACATTTGATGACTTGCCCCGTCACAGCTCAACATATGTCAAGCAACCTTATTTCCTAACTTCTTTACTCATGTTTTTTATTCTCAAAAGTGAGCGTTCACCAGATGTACTTGTCAAAGCATATGAAACATTGGACTAATGTAATAATTATCACACACACTATACCTGGATGTTTTTTTTTATTTTTATGAACACTACTAGACAAATGGTGGGTTCTTGGATTTTGCAGTATTAAGTTCACTAGCATTCCTTGCATACCGTCCCAGTGGTAATGGGTTTGTGAAATGTGATCCTTAACAGTTAACAAAAAAAACGTGCTTTTGGAGTGTCAAACTCTCATTTTTGAGCAGAACCCATGTTTTTGTTAAGTCAGGCTCAATGAATAGAGAATGAAAGAGCTGCTTCTTTTGAGGGCATTGTAATACTGCAGCCATCTCTGTGTTCTAGGCTCGGTGTCTATTGCCTCCTACAGTACATGAGATGAATTATTCTTTTCCTAATTGTGGCAGTTCTCCCAATGTGACCTCTTCCTCTGCAGGTAATAATCTGTGGGCGGCAGATTATGTGCAGCTACCTGACCCAGGACATTGAGCTGCGAGTGGTGCAGCACTACGTGGGTCCTGACAGTCAGACTGTGGTAAGGGAACACTGTGACTGCCTAGAGGCAGGAGCCAAGTTGCCTTCCTATGTGCTAGAAGACGCTGAGATGACCGAACTGTGTGTGAGGGCCCAAGGAGATGAAGACTGGTCCCAGGATGTTCAACTGGAGAGGAGGGACAAGGGCAACAGCAGTTCTGTTGTGCAGGTATGGTAACACAAACGGACTTGAGCTGAGACTATCACTGCATGATCTTTAAGCTGAGGTTGGCCAGGAAAGACCTGTCTGGATGCCCTTACTGTTACATTAGTTATTTTAGATGTCATTTTTAAAGACATGTTTGATATGGATCAGGCAGATGGAAAAGCACATGAGTATAAACTATAGACTGCAGGCTCTTGAACGTGCTAGCCAGATAAACACAGATAGACACACATATTGTACACACCACTGCTTCTACCAGCTCTCCATCCACACATGTTTGGAGCTGGTAACCGGACCACCAACTGTGGCCGGATCCTCTTCTCCTGGGTGGCCACAGTGGCAGAGCTTCCACGCTACTACTCACAGTTAGGAAACAGATTGAGATCTTCCCCTCAGATAGGCTTACAAAGGCCCTTCAACCCATAACCCAACCATGTTGAGAGGCAGAAAATACAGTTTATGCTCTCTCATAACAACACTAACCATAGACAGGAAACACTAGCTGATATGTGGGCACAGGGAGAGGCTTTGAAGGCACTTTCACACCGCTGGATTAGTGCCAGACAGTCACTCCTTCACTCCATCCCTGCTGCTCTTGTTCTTGTTCTGTATTTTTCCTGTCCCTCTGTCTATGTTTTGGTCCTTTATGAGCCCCGTGCTGTTAACAGCTATACGCTGTCAGCTTCTGTGCGTGGGTCTGAACATATCTGACTCCACTCCAACCTCCGTTGTTATCTCTTCTCTTCAGTTCAGTCATTCATTACACATATGAAGGGTTGGCTCCGAATGAGAGAGCTGCCTGGACTAGTAGCTGGCTCCTTAGATCTCTCTATCTCTGTCGGCCTCCTGCGATTTCACTCTCTTGTTTCCTCCCTTTCTTTTTACTCTCTCGCCCACACACTGGCTCACTCATCTATCTTTATCTTTTTATTTATCAGTTAACTCCTCTCTATTATTTACTTCATCCTCTGGTATTCAGCTCGTCCACCTGTTCCAGGCTCTAACTCCTCTCTCCCCTGTCGATGTCTGTCTCTTTTCTCATCTGCCTCCTGATTATATGTATCAATAGTCTGTCCTCTTTCTCATATCTCACCTTCCTCCTCCGTAATTTTTTATTTCCAACATCTTTTTTAACTGCTCTTGTCCTTTACTTTTGACAAAGTACAGTAGGTCGTCTTGACCTCACCCCAGCGGCGATTTTTTTTTTTTTTTTTTTTT
>NC_040023.1:27545571-27555673 GCF_000972845.2 Larimichthys crocea
TTTTTTTTTTTTTTTTTGGCAGATTAGACCTGTCTGTTTACCACTGTTTCACTCCCACATCCTAGCAAGGCTGTTTTGCAAGGCCCACGGTATTAAAACTGAATGTTCACTCTGTCTCTTCACTCCACTCTGCTGTCCCCACCAGTAAATGAAGTCCCCAGTTTGTCATAAACTAGACCACTTGTAATGTGCCTTGGCATCCAAAAGCTTTAATGAGGAGTGAGGAGTAAATGGGACAAACACCAGTGACACATTAAGAGCGCTCAGCCTTCGGTGGGCACATTCTCAGCCTTTAAATCTTGCTAAGATTTAACTGCCTGTAATGGCCCATTATCTGGCACTAACAGTTGTCAGTCGCCTCAGTCATGATATTGTGTTGCAGGGCTTAGGGGAGACTTAACTTTTAACTACTGAAAGAAGCCAAGAAGCAAAGTTTTTAGGACAAAACATGATAATGCGTTACTGATGGAGGCAATAAACATTCTGTCAGTGAGTGCGAGGCAGCAAAGGCATTTAAATCAGAAGAAATACATATTTTATATTCTAACCACAAACGAACACAAACAAGTTGCCCTTGAGTGTCCTTGATCAGGCTTTTTCTTGTTAATCCTTTACAATAATGGAAAGATATGAGGCGTACTGAAAACACCATATTCTCCCAAGAGTGTTTGGCCTCTATATAAATACATCTAAAATGTTTAAATGTCTTTCTTTAAAACCTTTTGAATTGGATATTTGCATTTATAAGTAATGAAATTATCAATAACAGCCAGTTTGTCTCCTTTCAGGTGCCTTGCTCCAGTGGTTGTTTGCTCTACGTGTGGTGTACTCTTATCACAATTGAACCTGACTCTCACATGCAGCAAAGAGTGGTGAGCATGTTGTACACACACAAACACACACACTTTCATTCAAAGTTGTAGTTGTTTTTTTGTTTTTTTTTCTGGAGTCTGCTGTCACTATATGTACAGGTTACTCTAGATCATCTTGTTATGATAACTCTAACAGATGAATACACTGTTTCAGGTGGTTTTCAGTCCACTGTTTGTCATGAGGAGCCACTTGCCAGACCCAGTAATCCTGCACATAGAGAAGAGGAGTCTAGGACTGAGAGAGAGTCAGCTGATACAAGGACAGGGCCACCAGGAGCCCCTGTTAAACACTGAGGCCGATCTCACCCACCATCTCACTTTCCAAGCCAGGTAAGAAAAACAAAAGAACAATGGGATAGGAGACATTTCGTACATAGGATTGTATAAAATGTACAGTAAATTTTATATTTTAAAAAATAACTATCTCACATGTATGACCCTCAATACTTAAACCTTTCCACACATCTCATGATCAGCATCTGTCCTCATGACTGAGGCAGAGCTTCATTTGCCACTTCATCTCTGGCAGGTCTTCCTGTCTCCTCACTATTTGCTCATAACGTGCCTATCAGCAGGATAAATCAACTGGACAATTTATTTCTTTCCATCTAGTGTTATATTATGTCATCAGAAACCAGCTCATGCTCCTGCAAAGGACAGAGGCTTGACTCTGTCTTCTGTAATGGGTATTTTTAATGCCTCAGTTTAGCAAAGATGGAGAGACACTTACTTAAGATTCTCTCACACCACATTCTGGTTTCTGTGAGCCAACATGAAGACATGATCCAGGGGAATCCAGGCACTTTTCAAGGGAACAGGAAGCCAGCTTGGCAGCAGCCGAGACACGGGCTCCAATTCCAGCATGTCAGGTTGGACCATAATTACACCTCATTTTGATACAGGCCCTAACAGAGAGCAGGTTTTTGGCCCCATATCAGCTCTTTATTTGTCTGTGTGTAGAGAGGGTCATATGTGTGTTTGCACACATGTTTGCGTAGCGGATGAGGAGTGTATTTGCACATGTGTCCTCGTATCTGTGTGTGGTCTGTGTCTGTCATTGTCTTGGTTAGCCATGTGCCAGTATAAGTGTGACAGTCGCCACTTCATCATGGGCAGAGTCTGTCACATACATCACTGCTACGCCTGTTCCTCTGTCCCAGTTTGTCAGTGTGTGTTCACACTTTCTCATATTGTCCACGTCCTCTTGTAAAAGACAGCTCCTTATACAGTTTATCATAGTAGGCTCCACAGAGCAGAATCAATTGTCAAAATGTTTAGTAGTCATGTATATATAATGTATAGAGTAGGTTATATAGTCTAATAAAATCACCATGGTACCTAATGTGTCATGCCACCACATATAAATGGCAGATGCTTCAGTCAAAAGTGTCTTTCAGTAACATGAGTGTTTATGTTTCTGCATGGGTGGCCCCAAGGGAAATAACTACCACATGTACATACCGTATTGTTACTGTTCCTACTGTATTTGTTATCTGTACATCTGTAATCTGTGTTGTTTTATGTGAATACATGGAAGAAAAATCACCCCTTTGGTAGCAACTAGTGGTGATCTGAATAAACAGAGTAAACGTTGAGTGTAATTGACTCCCCCTGAGAGAATCTTTTTTTTTTTTTTTTTTTTTGCTGTAACCGTTGTGTGTTTAGATATCTGGTCACAAAGTTTGTTTTGATTTCAGCTGCCATAAAGGAACCACAGTGGCCATACAGTGACTGGGAATATATTTGGCCCCTGTTGTTGCAGATAAATCCTTTTCATCTGCGCAAAAAGCAAGCTCAGAAACAACCAAGTGTCTTGTCTTTCTGTACTGCAACCACAATGCTCCTTGTGTTTACGATCCGTCCCCTGCCTAAACCGCCTCTCACCGCACAAACTTACATACCCGCCTCCCTTGTCCCCCCAACTCAATCCATCCCTCATCCCTCTCCATCCTCACAAACACACACACTACAAGCCACAATTGTAAATGTACCTTCATCCACATACGCACACACAACACACACACTCACACGCACACAAGCACACACCCCAACCCCAAACCTCTAGGATGGATCCAATCTTGAATGTTCGCTGGTCAACAGCTCGTCTTTCCTTCCTGTAATTACACATAGTTGTGGGCTCTAATGGACGAGGTAGAGAGCAGAGCTGCGGTCTGCGACACAAGAGACACAGACAAGTCTTAACCAGAACCGTTATGTCCTGCTCTTCTCATATTGGCCACCACATTAGAAAGCTGAGGGTTACAATCAGAAGCCTCTTCCAGTTTTCCCCCTCAGGAACTGCTCTGGATGAAAAGCTTCCTGTCAACACCTTGTCCCTCTCCTCTGTCTTGCCCCAGATCCATAAGCAATAGCCCCTGTGTTCCTTTTATAGCACAATGAGCTCTATTAATAAACTGCAGCTCGGGGGTAAGGGGGCTGCTTTGCTTTAGCCAAGTGGAACTGGATTCTGCCCAGAGAAAGAGAAGAAGCTATTACAGTGTTTGGATTTAGTTCTTTTTTCTTCTTGTTGCAAAGCCATAATTGACCAATGTCTGGGGCTGAGGTATCCAATAGGATTATTTACTGCTGTTTAGCTTTTTTCTATGATCTTTGTGAATTAGTGTTTGTAAGGCAAGACTGCATGTCAGGAAGAAAAATCCAAAACAAAAGGCAGATTCAACCCTCTTGGAGGTTTCAGGGTAAAAGCAGAGTTTAGCTGGAGGTCACTTTAATTGTTCTGAACAGAACAATGGGTAATAGTCAGCTGCTGTCAAGAGATGTCTTGTTCTATAGTGAAATAAAAAATAAGTTTGAATTGTTTCTGGCGTTGAATAAGTAAACATGCTTCCAAGCCAGATTTACTGACAAAATATACAGCAGTGGTTCACAACCGTGTGCCTTTATGACCCTGAGAGCATGTAGGTTTTCATTTCAAGCAATCACTTATCACACCATCCACCACAGAGGACGAGATAATCAAGATAAATGAAATCAGCTGGTACAGTGCCTGCTTGGCAGGGGGAGCTGCAGATTGTTGGGCAAAGATAGCTGCATCACTAAGAATGCACATGTCCTGTGAGGTATCTATTTCAAATGAACATGGGCTACATTTTCCCACAAAGACAAATAAACATGTGTCAGACTTGTCTTGTTAGAGAAATCTGCAATGATTTTGTGTTTGTGTCTTTCAGGGAGGATGAAGATGCTTCCCACTGTGCTGTACCAATCTCTACCAGCTTAATCAAACAGATCGTGAACAAGACTGGAAATGAGGACAACCTGGAACACATCCTGGCTGACTTCTACGGTCCAAAGACCTCCACTGAGTCACCATGGCCTTACGTCACCAAAGATAGTGACAGGTACTTCACTCCACCCTGCATATGTGTTTTTTAGAAATCGAAATGTAATGAGTTAAAATATGTTAAATCTTTTTGAGTCTTTATTGACCTCATTAGTGTTCTAATATTTACAGGGGGGCCGGTGATCTTTATGGGGAGATAGCAGGTCAACTGTATATGCCACACAGAAGTGGTCATCTGAAAGATGAGAACCTGTAGTTTTTTTTTGTAAAGTTTTCTAAAGTTTTTCATGACTCTTTAGAGTGTATAACTGCTTAGTACATTATGACATACATGAAGTGTATGATGGCCATTCCCATGCTCTATTATGTTTCATAGGTTGTTGCAGCAGTTTTTGGGTTGATACCGTTTGTTACACAGATTTAGTGCAAAATTAAATGTTTTTGACCATTCAGAAAATTTCACACCATCCGAACACCATCAAAAGTATTTCAAGGTATCAAAAACTTTTGGAGATTTCTGTAAGAATCAAATTTTCAGCAAATGGATGGCAAGTACCTCTTCGGGAAATTGCTCTAAACACCCATTATTGTCAATGTACGTAGGAAAGCCATCCACTTGAGTTTGGGCTCAGAGTGGAAGGGGTTAAATAAATACTTATCTTCATTTAGAAGCATGTGGGTAGGATAAACAAGGTGAAGCAAGGCAGTATCAAAAAATAATGACACATTTTAAGTTGTGAGCCAGATTCACATTCACAACATCGTAAGTACATGAGGCCTCATTTAAAGACTCCATGACACCTCGTGATCCTTTGTAGTAAGTTAGCATGCATAATTCTTTTCCATCTTTATTATAGCACTTCTGTGGCAAAGCATTAAATCTGGCTGTTAGTATTTCATAACACAAATTTCATCAAGACCCACCAGAGTGTTTTTTTTTCTAATTCTAGGCCTCATACGGGATCTGTCCTCAAAGCATGAAGTTGTGCAAGAGAGCCCCTTTAATGAGCGAGGCTTCTCTTTATTGCTGATTCTTTGTTCACATAATAAAACAGTTAACTCCAAAGACAATGCAGAGCCAGGCATCAGACGTTAGCAGGGGATCCCACTGCTTTCCCCACAGACTGGAGATTTAGGCTGTCACTTTGTCACAGTCCCACTTTCTCACACAAGTCACAGGGTCTTGCATCCAGTTAAAACTTGGCACAGCTTCGCAAAATGTACAGCCTGTATATGTGGCTCATGCATGGGGTTACGTATACCATTGGTGCAGTGCACACACATGTGAATCAGTCTACAAATGTCACTCTGGGAATCATCTTTTGTCACAAAGCAATCACATCTTGATAGCAGCGGTAAAAGACGTAGCCACATGCTCTCCCACAGGCTCTGAGTTACAAAGAGTCTCAGTGGATCTGCTGGACATGTGAGCCATATGTCTGCCTGTGGTTGCCTGGGTTTCTCTGCTCTCCATACATACGCAAACACACGCTCAAACAGAATGTTGATGTGCACATGTGTACACACACTCACAATACTGTACATACACACACCACTATACATATCACTCACCTTTAAATGTCACACACACACTACATCCCAGAGGAGAGTTTGCTATCTGGCAGTTTGGTGTCAGGTTTTTTTCCGTTAGACAGGCTTGTTTCCTTGCAAGTCAAAAGCCAAAGCCCGAAACACATTTCCCATCATGAAAGTGGCAGTTGGTCTGAAACGTAGAAATCTACTGTTTTATGCTCAGGAGCATAAAATGAAGTAATAATGAATTAATGGAAGATTTAAAAAAGTGTCATCAGAGGATTAATAGTACTGATTTCTATCTCTAAACACACTCAGAACTTGGAACGTAAGTTAAAGCCACAGTTTAATTTGTATATTTTCCCCTAATGTTGATAACAGTGATACAGTATGGTGTCTGGAAAAAAAGGGTTCAGTCTCCCTGGCACAGCAGTGAAACCAAACCAACTGAACTGCTTGGCAGGGAGTGTGTAAATATTGTGTCTTTAAGGGGCAGAGGAAGTTGAAAGTGGTAAATGTTATTTTTCTTTCTCTGTTGGATTTTTAATGGCAGAGAGGCACCTCCACAATCATTAAACAAACATCTTGTAGTGGTTGGTATTGGGGTAAGCTCCAGCTGCAGTGTGTGTGTGTGCATGTGCACTACTCACATGTCACACTTCTAAAACCTTAACTCCAGAGTTGTCAGGGTTTTGACAGAAGTTGTCGCGCACATTTCTTTCAATTACCTTTTTGTGAGCTCTATAATGTGATTTATGAGCCCTGCACTTTGCTGCCCTCAGTCTTGAGGCCCCTCCCCCCCGCGCGCGCACACACACACACACACGCACGAGTATATGGTACAGAAAAATTGTCTGTGCTTTTTTTTAGTCCCATTTCACAGCAAGGTCTTTGGGTATGTGACAAGTTTGAGACGGCAGGTTGGTAGGTTGAGCAGAGTCGAGGCGGCCTTGGGGGGAGCGGGAATACTGGGTCGCCTTTGATGGCTTTGAACTTCAGAGTAAGTCTGGGAGAACTGTTTGTTTGGCTCTCTTCTGGCACTCAGCACTGTTTAGGGTTGAAGACCATGATTACCGTGAAATGACTGCTGTGTCAGTGCATTGGTGGAAAAATGGTTGTGTGTTTCTGTCTGTCTGCCTGTTTGTCTGTGTCTCCACATGCCCATGTGTGTTCCCAGATGCCTTGTCAACTGTTCTCTGTATCTGTTTGTATTGCATAACTTGTTTGCAGACCTTTTCTTTCTATGTATTTGTTCTGCCTGACTGACTGTCAGTGTGTTAATGGTCTGTATAGTATAACAGTATAAGAGTTGTTTGTTTATATACGACACATTTGAAAGCCTGTTTAAGGCTGCATGCTTCTCTGTCTTTGGCAGTGTTTAAAACATGTCCATTGCCAAATTACATGAGCAGACAGAGGGAATGATATGCTTTACTGTATCTTAGTGATGGAGCATAAATGAGTTTTATTACCAAGCTTATCTGACAATAATGGTTGTTTATCAATAGTGCATTACAGGTAGCTGTGTGTCTGTCTTTCTGTCTATATATATGTCATTATAGCTATGTGTCTAGTGTGGAGTGTTTACAGCCATGCACCCATAGTCGTGTTGCAGTGGCCTAAATGAAATATGAGAGAGATTTGCATGTCTGCCTGCGTGTCTGTAGCCTTGTCTAGCCCACAAGTGTTGAGTAAGGCATCAGCACTCTCAGGATTACAAGTTAAATTCCCAGACAGTCCACTTGTGTTTAAAATGGATGCAGAATTTCACTGTAAAGACAAAAACTTTACCAAGTGTCTATATTCTTAGAGAACGTAGTAGAAATTAATTCCCGTATTTTTATAATAATGTGTTCGTTCCCCACAGGTCAGTGCCGGAGCCCCTTGCCCAGTGGGACAGCCCCATGCAGGTGAAGTTATCCTGCTGGAAGTCCGGCCTGAACACTCTGCTTATAGAGCTGCTGCCCTGGGCCCTGCTGGCCAACCACTCCCAGTGGGACCTCTGGCTTTTTGAGGGAGAGACCATCGTACTGCAGATACCAGCCGGCAAGGTCATTGTACCACCCAACTTCAAGGTAGGGTGGCACGACATTATGTGTTCTGCAAGAGACAGACTAATAAAAGAATAGTCAACATGGACCCTGCAGAGGCCAACATATCCTGACATTAAGTTATAGTGTAGACCTTCAAGCCCATATCTTTAACTATGCTACATTAAAGGAGTCATGTTGCCTGAATATCTTTCAATTGTTTCACATCAGGTCAGCCGTTTTGCCAAAAAGAACAGTAAAAGTAATTGTGATCTTGAAAGACATGAATTTACTGCGTACTTTCCAAATACTTGTCATTGTATGATCTACAGTGTTCCTCTAGTTGCATTGAAGATACGCTTCATCTTTAGATCAAGACCTGGAAATCTCTTTTTCGTGGCATGACAGCCTTCATTATGAAACCAGCTCTTTTCTCATTTCACTCTTGACTAATAAGCACAAAACCTGAGATCATTCACCAAAGCTGCATTACAACAATATTCCCTGCTTAAGTCTTTATCTACAGCCAAGCTCTGTCATTGTATACTGTAGGCATGTCTTTACACTGGCTTCTGAGATCAGAAGAAGAGGTCTGCAGATGGTTTTCCCTCGGTGGAACATACGCAGATTTTTCTGCCGCTAACCCAGAGCTAAGCGGGAAGGCAGCATATCAAAGAACAAGTGCTGATATGTTTGAGCACAAAGAAACAAAATAAAAAGTTGTAAATGTGTAATAGCCTGTGAAATATAAACAAATAAAGCATTGTTTCCATGGCACCCTGCTTTTTAGAGTTTGGTCTCCGCAGCAACTCTTTCAGACTTGATCGGTTTATTGGAAAAGGCTGGTGTTTGATCGGCATGTTTCATAATGCTGCTGAGCTGCACAGCCAGATGAACAATCAGTGTGTCACTCAAGAATCTGTGGGGCACTTAAATTATGTTCTCCCAACAAAGCCAATGCTCCTCAGTTCCAGGACTATTTGAAATGCTATGCAGGGAACATGGACACTGTCAGGAACATTGTGTTGAGTTGTTGGTAATGAAGCCACAGTTGACTCGAGCAGGCGACTCTTTCCAAAATGCAATCAAATACAGTCAATTTTAATAGTAAATTTTGTCTGACATGACTGACAATGGTTTCATTTTTCTTCCTAATTCTCCATCTCATTGCCTCCTATCCTCGCCCTCTCATTGTTCCATCTACCCCCACCTCACTCCCTATGCCTTCTTGTCCCCCGCCATCCAGGAAGCCTTCCAGATCGGTATCTATTGGGCCCACACAAACACTGTCCACAAGTCTACAGCACTGAAACTGGTCCATGACCTGACTTCTCCACGATGGAAAGAGGGGTCAGACTCGGAGGTGGTCACTCTTGATGAGGAGGGATACGTAGAGGCCGACATTACCCTGGGAGCCTTCCCTGGCAGACAGAAGGTGAGACAAACAGCAGTCAGACTTTAAATCTCTTACAACATACAGTCAAAAATGAATGTCACTGAATTTAAAGAGAAGTATTCCGGACAAGATTGAGTTTTTAGAGGAAGTCCGGACACATTGTTTAGTGGGATGTATTTTATACTCTTGTGTATTTATTGAACTACATATGGTTTTCAGCTGTTTTTCCACAGCAAGCAGACTTGTAGGCTTGTTTACTTTCAAGAAGTATACTGATACAAAACAAATATGAATTATTTGTTATTAGACAAAATTTTTAAAAAGAAGAAATTGTCAGATGGGCCCCAAGGCAACACAAAATGAACTGCAGACAGGTTTTCCAAACAAGAGTTGCTTTACTCTTTTTGTTGCAAATCTCTTGCCAATAAGAAACAGTAATAAACATAATATACCAGAAAATATAGCCTGAAAAACATGGTGGGTACAATGATAATGTTGTGTAGTACTTGCTGTACAATATAGTTCATTTTTAAATTGAATTAGATGGATGTATTTAGTTACACATTTTTTTAATGTAACCTAATCATCTCACCACATGAGGCTGATATATTTCAAATAATAAATTTTTCTTTCAATGATTTATAGCTGACAGGTTAGTGTCTGTTCCCTCTGTTTCCTCTGTAGCTGTGTCAGTTCTGTGTGTCATCTGTGGTGAGTCACGGCATTCAGATCCTACAGATAGAGGACAGAACAATCCTTGTCAACAACACTCCTTACACAATCCAGTACAGGCCTCTGCGGACTGACCACGCACTGGGAACTGATGACCAGGTAATGCAAACACACTCTCTTCCCTCTCCATGTGCACTGAATGAAGGTTTTTCTGAATCACACGCTGTTTTCTCAAACTACCATTCACACAATAAGTAAACCGCAGTGGTGTGACTCAAAGGAAGTTTCACAAGAG
>NC_040023.1:27555810-27607384 GCF_000972845.2 Larimichthys crocea
TCCTTCACTGGACCATATGAGATGTTTTAGGCCATACAAGGCTAACATTTCATAAATCACAACACCTGCCCAGTCTCTCAGTCCCAACCAGCTTAACTATTAGCTCCAGCTCACCATAAAACTGTGAAATAGTGTAAATCCAGGGCCCATAGCTTCAATTCCTCAGTGCTACCTCATAACCATAAGGCATTCTGTGTGTGTGTGTCTTCATGTATGTGTACGGCCCTGCATCATGTCTGTCCTGTCCTGCTAGAGTTCCTGAAGCTTCACACATGCAGCATATTCCCAGTGCACATTACTCACACACATCCACCCCTGCACTACCGCACATACAGTACACATTGCTCGGATGTAGTAAGCCGTTTTCCATCAGATCATGTTGCACCCGCACACCCCCCTTCTTTCCCTCCACCGTTCTCACCATGTGGCAATGGCACTTCATAGGGACATTAGACAAACACCCAGAATTGGATGCAGGTTTCCCTTCTCGCTTTCATCTGCTGCTTGTTCCCAAAAGAGAGCAACAATGTAGTGATGTCATTTAACGAGCCTTCAGACCCTCTTAAAGAAGGATGGCAGAGCTTGCCAGTTGCCACTAATTGACTGAAAAACCTTTAAAAAAAATGAGTGCTTAAAAAAACTAAATAGCGGGCGATGGGCTTAACAATAACACAGACCACAAACAAGGCTAGGAATGCCTTTCTAGTTGGTCTATTCATCATGCTTAGTGCCTAATCCCTGTAGTCCTCAACTACTCGCTGCTCACTGGCTGCTAAACCAGCACAGCAGGGCTTCTCTGCTACCAATTTAGCGCTAAGCTCAGTGGGAGAAAGAAGAGAGTACAATAACAATGTGGTTTTACCATGTATCTTTTGTTGTAATGACTTGCATCTTCTTTGCTCTCTTGTCTTTCTTTTTCTTCTTGGCCTTCATGTTCCATCTCATATCCTTTTCTGACATGGCTTTTGTCTGCTTCTCCTCCTTTATTCGCATTCGCTGTCCTCACCTCCATTCTTTTTTGTCTCTTTTCATTTCTCTTTTTTTGCTCCTGTGTTTTTCTTTCCTCATCTGTTTCTTTTTTGTTATTTTCATTATTTTCCCTTTTTATTCACCTTTCTTTTTCTTTCCTCTCCATCTCCTTTCTTTTTTGTTACTTTGTTCCCTCTCCTTTCCTCTCTCCCCATCTTTATCTCTCGTGCTCTCATCAGGCCTGTGAGATACCAGAGACAGCAATCTTCAGCCTGGCTCCCTCGGAATTATCCCTGGCCAAACCCTGTTCCGTGCCATGCTGGGACCTCCTCCAAACCAGCGTCCAGGGAAAGGTGGAGTTCCCTCTGCCGCTCAGTCACATGCTCTTCAGCATGTTTCCCAGGCCTGATGGTGGCATTGGATCTGGGGTGTGGAGCCTCCCCGCTCCCATCAGACCAGACTTCCCCAGGCAGAGTTTGTCTGTTCCTGGGGACTCTGGGGGTGGCCTGAGCAGCAGGTGGGTGAAGCAGAGCATTTGTGGTTTGCTGGCTGTGACAGTCCATTTAGAGTAGGGTACCGAACCCTGGCTGGCACAGGACATAAAGCAAGGAGGTACTGTTTCTGGTCACAGCTTGTTAAATACTGCAGATGAAGCAAAAGGAGAAATGCCTTCAACATTTCCACTGTCAGTCTCTCTGCTTTTCTTAGACTTCTCTCAGCCCTATCTCGTGTCTTTCTTTTTTTGTCATTCTTACTTTGTTTCCTTTCTGTGTATTTCTGGCTTAGTTTTAGCCCCAGTAAAAAGCTATTTCATCTTCCAATTACCATAAACACAGAGTATGTACAGTACATAGACTAATGAGCATATATTTTTCTTCTGATACATCCTTGTGTTCTGGTGTGTGACCGGCCAGCTTGGCTCTCATTTACAGTGTGTAAACCTAACATGTGCAGCCAAACACAAATATGGACACGCACACAAGAGCGACAGTGTGTCAGCGCCTGGCTTCAGTTAGGGCTCTGCCCATGGATGCACCTCAGAGATTTGCAAATGGACATAGCAGTGATGTGACGTTTGACATGTTAGTGGGCGTGTGAGCTCTTATCTATGTGTGGTTAGAAAAGGTTTGAGATATGAGCCATCTGTAGACACTTTATTTATGGGCTTGTTTATTTATGTTTTTATTTGTTTTTTGCAGATGCATAGTACTGACATATCAGGAGCACCTTGGCGTGACATACATCATTCTGAACGAAGACCCCTCTCCTCGCATGTTGATCCACAATAAGTGTCCTATCCCACTGTTGCTAAAGGAAACTGTCAAAGGTATGAATGGACTGACCTCTTCTCACCCTCTTTCCTTCTCCTCTCCACTCATCTTGTACTATGTCTAGGACTGTTTTTTTTATTATTATTTCCTCTTATCTTGAATAGAAACTCCAAGGACTGAGGTGTACTGCCAGCCTCTGCCTGCTAACTGCTCCCTGCATCATGAGCTCTACCACCACTTTTCCAGTTTCCCTGAGTGCCGGCAAAAGGAGATGCTGCCTACGCTGCTGTTAAAAACCACCTCACACCACAGCTCCACAGACTGGACTGACCCCATAGATATTAACTGCCCCGGCACTCAGGTAACAGCATGCATTTAGGCAGGGTGAAAAGATTGATGTTTTTAATTAGCTGGCTAATAACAGCCACATCACAATGATTCCCTTTGACTCTATTTTTGTCTTTATATATATATAAAAATAATAATAATCTGTCTGTCTTATGCTACACTATACTTATATGAATATCTATCTTGGGAAATGTATATAGCTGTGATGTTTGGTGCATACACATTTCTCTCAGATTTCTTTGCCACAAAGCTTACACAGGTACCAGGTTTAGTTCCACAGTTCATGTTTTGATGAAGTGCGTCCGTGCGTGTGTGTGCATTGGGGTTAAGCAGCTAGTCAGACAGTGTTTTTTGGCTTGGTCAGTGTCGTAGTGTGGGGTTAGTGAAATGTTAAGGAGCAGTATGTGTGATGTTTGGTGTCGTGTCTAGCCAGCTGCAGGTTGGGGTTGAGGTTGAGGCTGTGTATCTCTGGTTACTGTGAGGTCTGAGTCTGACCTCTGCATTAAGGGTGAGAGTTCAAAGGTCAGACTTGTTATGACTGCTCAGAGAAGCGTTCAGCAGGGATCTGCTTCCTTTCGTCACATGAGGGGCTGATGGCTGTGAACCTGGAGCAGTGGAGGTTAAAGTCAGACACATGTATTCTCTGGAACATACACACACACACACACACACACAAAGAAGAGTGCAGAGAGCGCTGAGCTGAGCTATGGATCTGTGAATGGGTAAAGTTACCTCCTTAGAGTTTATTTAAGGTGAAAATAAAACAACACTCCATAAAGAGTATCGAAATGTACTGACCTACCTCACCAAAGATATGTGTTATGATGTTACCCAGGTGGTGTTCCTGCCAGGCTTTGGCTGTCTCTACATAGACGTGGCATATGAGAAAGGCACCCTGGTTCTGTCTCTGGCACCAGAGGGCAGCATGGACGCTGTAATCAACCAGCTCAGCAGGTACGTGTGCACAGGCACTGGTTTAATTGTTGTCGTTTTATGTTCCCTACATAATTGAACCAGACGAGATCACCCACCCATGTTGTTCTTCCTAACCTCGAGGTATGTACTCGAGTGCCTTTTACTGTGCTCACTTCAAATTGCTTCATGATTATTCTTAACAGCAATGTTTCTTCTGCAGTAGTTGTTACTAAACTCCAAACATGAAGAAACAGGCATCGTTTTCACCACAGGAGGGCAATAAAACCTCTGCGTTGTCATGAGTGAAATTAGTACAGTAGAGCATGATATTACAGCTTTATTCCATTACATCAACACATAGCTGCCATGTCATTTTGGGAAAACAGGAAATTAATATAATCAAATGTTTGCCTAATGTAAACAAATTACATCATTTGCAACTCTGGTGGTGGGGAATTGAAACCTGAAACATCAGCACGAGATGAGTGAGCACAAATCATGTGAATCATAAATGATTTAAGGTTTTAAAGATGGAGATGTTTTCCTGCTTAACGACAGCAATAAAGAGCAGTTAAACATATGACAATCAGTGAATACTATAACAGTCCATTATTTATTTCACTATATGATACTTTCACATTAATAACTTTTGTTTGGTTTCAGGTCTTCCAAGCTGTCCTTCAGAGTCCTCCTGAGTGAAGCCAGTGTGGTGCTAAGTGACGACATCACTAGTCCCTCTGGTTCTGTGGAGCTGCTGAGACTCACGTTGACCAAGCTGCTCCTCAGCCTGGCTCCAGCACCCAGCTCCCTGCCCCCGGAGCTGGCAGTCGACCCCACCATGGACGCAAGACCCATTTCCATCCTGATGCCCGATGCCTCTCTGATCGAGGTCTACTGCTCCAGCCTGCAAGTAGACAACCAGCTGTATAACCGAGCAAGTTTCCACTTCCCCGTGCTGCTGTGCCAGGATCAGAGAGGGGGAACTGAGTCTGAGGGTCCGTGGAGCAGCGACACCAACCCCACTCAGTCTCCTGAAGCCCTGGAGGAGTTCAAACACTCTTGTTTCTTGCAGCTGAGGGTGGTGCTGGCTGGGGATAGATGCACTGTGGATGAGGTTGGATTCTTTCTTCTGTCTTTGCAATTGGCATTTTCTTTGTCGCAGTAGACTTTTTACCACACTTCTGCTACTAAAAGCACTATTAGTATTACCTCTGTAACTCCTGCTATCACATAGTACACCCTAGTATGTGGCAGTATGCAACCCATAGCCACCATAAGGTTTTGTGTGTGGTTGTTCATATTAATCAAAGAATGTCGTGTTTCTTTTGCCTTGTAACACTTGAAGTTTTGTGTGCTTTCTTCTCAGGTTACCTTCCAGCTCCAGCCTGCCAGAGTCTATCTTGAAGACACCTTTGTTTACTACATCAAAACTCTGTTTCACACCTACATCCCTGACAGTGCCATGGCCTCTGCCACAGCAGAGACCCAGAGGAGTAAAGAGCCCTCATCAGCCCCCATCCTCCCTGAACAGGTGCTCTATTCATATCGTTATATTTTTATTTCTTACTGATGAGGCTCCTATGTCAGTATTAAAACTAATACATTTCCTTTAGGTGCTCCAGTCAGTCCAGGCATTGGTTCACCCTGTGCGGCTGCAGAGGCTGACCATCCAGCCAGTCAACCTGTTGGTCAGCATCCACGCCTCTCTAAAGTTGTACATCGCTTCAGACCACACTCCTCTCTCCTTCTCCCTGTTTGAGAGGGGGCCGTTGTGCACCACGGCCAGGCAGCTGGTCCACGCTTTGGCCATGCATTATGCTGCTGGAGCCCTCTTCAGAGCTGGTAGGTGGTGGATGAAGGGGAATCACACGACCCCCCTTTCACACTGAAATGCCTCATATTCACCTGCTGCCACATCATTTACACCACACAGCAAATGGTCCTTTAAAGCAGCTTGTGTTCCATACATTTACACTAGACTGATAATGCTGCTTTATTTTTCTATTCACAGTACAGGGAGACAGATTTACAATCTGAATCAGATAGGCTCACACTCCTGTGCACTCGGTTTAGGCAAACGCGGACATAAGAATAACAGGATGTGCTCAAATGAGAAATTCCACAATTTATTCTCACTGAGTTGAGCTTTGAAATGATTGCACCCAAGGGCTCTTATTGCTTTCTGCTAGAAAGTGCAGTAAGACTGTAGCACTCCAGGAAGCCCGATGTGAATCACCAGAGGCTCCAAAAAGATTTACATTCTCTCACTGTCATAATTTAGTGTTTAATCATAAGACTTGACTGATGACTCGCGTGTAGGCAGAGCATTATACATCAGGTCTAAGTCTGACTTATCATGTCCTGTAGAGGCCCTGGACCTCCCTCCTGCGTCGTCCTCCTGTCTAGTCAAAGCCTCCACACATGTTCTGATTTAACCCAGTCATTTCCACATCAGAAATCACCGTTCTGTATGGACACTTCCTTCCCGCTGTCTCTTGTTAGAGCCCTCATTTCTGCTCGTATTTCAACACGTCACCTCACCACGTCCTGAGTCATCCTGGAGTGAGGGGAACTGGGAAGCATTGCATTCTGGGACTGATTAGTACTAGGATGTACAGGGCTATGATCACACGTACACCCACAGGCGTAAATCCACGTGCACACACATGCAAAGACTTAAGGACATACGGATATTACAAGATGTACACTCTCTGTGCATACACTCAAGTATATGCGTAAAAGAATGACTCAGCCCTGTAAACATCAGCTCCTGTCAGGACTTTATTCTTTTCCAAAACCACAACTGGGAGAGCATGTGAAGCAGAAAAGACCACTAGGCCCCACTGGAGTTGGTTTCCTACCATTAGAGTCCATCACTCAAGTGCAAATTGACAGAGAATAAGAACAGAGCGGAGTCTGGCGTCTCAAGAAATGGCAATTTGATTTTTGTGATGCAATTGTCAGAGCATAAATATCAATGAGCCATGCCATCTGAAGGGGACTCTATGGTTGAATGAGAGAGGTGAGATAGTAGGAGGCTGTAAATCTTACTGTGGCACATGTATGATTTCATACAGTGAGTGCGTCTATGTGTGTGGGTGTGCGTTTCAGAATAATTCTGATAGAATGAACACAACGCTAAACACATAATCATGATGTAAGAACATTTCGTAGTTATTCTGTAAAATGTTTAGATTGGGAGAGCCTCCCACTCCAAACTGCTTTTGGCAAGTAGAGCAGCCTGTATGTGGACCGTGCCTCCTCAGAGCAGGTGTTCCAGATGTGTTTCTTTTGATTTCTCTTAAATGCAAAACTCATTTTAGCAGTCTAACAAATGGCTGTGGGATTATTTAGTATGTTCTGAAAATGGTGCGTTATACCATTGTGGCTTTCTCCAAAAATAATATACAGTTAAAATTTATTCATTTAAATATTTGCTTCCAGTCCAAGTTTTTCTTGTAAACCTAAACTGAAAGCGAAAAGTCTCTCCAGAGAACAGAAAGGTGGTTAGCAATGTGCAAAGAAGGCACAAAGAAATCATTTTTTACAACCTCTATTTCTAGTGGCTCCTCGTCATGAAAGGAAAAATAAATATTTTTGACACTACTCAATGAGTTTAAACCAGATGTATTGTTTTGACTGTCTCAGGTTGGGTCGTGGGATCTTTGGAGATCCTGGGCAGTCCTGCCAGCCTGGTACGGAGCATCGGTAACGGCGTGTCTGACTTCTTCCGGCTGCCGTACGAGGGTCTGACCCGTGGGCCCGGAGCCTTTGTCAGCGGAGTGTCCAGAGGGACCACCTCCTTCGTCAAACACATCTCAAAAGGTACCACAGATGTTCATACAGCACAGACATGTTCATCTTTTTACATAAAATATTGGAATATCTTTATATGTCCTCCTGGGTGGATCCAGCACATACATGATCAGATAAACACTGCAGCACAACATTTATCAGATCATATTTGAACAGTTTTGGTTTTTGGCAGACATGGTTGACAGCACATGATTCATCGTTATCTGTAAAGAAAGTCAAACAGCAATTACTGCACACTGCAAGATTTGTCTGTCCCCATGTGTGCAGAGGTGTCAAAGCACATCAGTAGTATATAAAGTAGTAAGCATGAATCAATGCTCTGAATAAATGAATTTTGAACATAATGTATTTCTTTTCACACAGTTCTCTGTTTTAATATTGAAATGATTCATTAATTTCAGGCCCTATAATGACCTCCACCTCCCCTCTACACTTTGTAGCAGAGTTCATAATGTCGCTGCAAACTCTGTGCGTTGAGTTTGAACATGTCACATTTGTGTTTAGGCACGCTGACGTCTATCACCAACTTGGCCACGAGTCTGGCGAGAAACATGGACCGTCTGTCTCTGGATGAGGAGCACTACACCAGGCAGGAGGAGTGGAGACGGCAGCTACCGGAGAGCCTCGGGGACGGGCTCAGGCAGGGGCTGTCACGACTCGGCATCAGTTTGTTAGGTGTGTGGTGATACACTCACACACACAAACACATGTGCACACACACACACACTCGGAGGCCTCTCATGTAATCATGATTTTTTACATTTGAGGCTTTTGCAACATTCCTAATGCAACTGCCTTTATTTTTTACCTCAAACTATTATCCATCTTCTCAAAAACAGAATAAGTGGTTCAGGATGAGCAATTGCCATGTTGTGATTACAGCAAACATAATTATTATAAGTAATAAATAAACAAATCCCAAGAAATACTGTTATGTTTGAAATTAGCATTAAATATGTTTTCATTTCATTTTAAATTAACTTTTTATCATCAAGCTCAGTATAGGATCCTCTCTTCTCATGCATATCACTATGAAAATCCTGCTATGCCCACACACACTTCATCTGCTGTCCATTGGTATTAACTCAGAGGCACACACACTGTAGTGTGCACAATTACAGAGAGCTCTGAGACCGAGCAGTGGAGACGGCACAGCAGGGACTCAATAAACACCCAGAGGGCAGTAAAACTCAAGTCTGTCTCAAATCAGACTCAGAGACACACAGAGCGTATCGTCAGTGAAACCAACAGCTGCTTGCATCGCTCGGGGTTACAGTGGATTATAATTCCTGAGATGCACTGTCGATCATAACATCTGCGTCGTATATTAAATGAACGGGCAGATATTTTCTGTATGCCAAAAGCCCGTCTGAATCCCATTTCTGACACTTTGTTGTTTTTTATTTTATGCACACAGCATTCAAAGCATTTTGTGGACAAAACATGAGCAAGCACTCTTAGTGATTTCACTTTAGTAAGACGTGAGAAACAGAGTTAGAAATATAGAATCCAACCTCTTTTTGCTCTTTCAGGAGCAATTGCAGGCATCGTGGACCAGCCCATGCAGAACTTCCAAAGGAACTGGGAGCTGCAGAGCTCAGCTGGCAGCAAGGCCAAAGGGGTCATCTCTGGAGTGGGGAAAGGCATTGTGGGTGTTTTCACCAAGCCCATTGGAGGAGCAGCTGAACTGGTGTCCCAGACTGGATACGGTGAGCTCAGGATGGTCAAAGATAAGAGCATGTTGAAGGAATTCATCGTTTTTCCTTTGTGGGCCTGTTTTAGTGGCTTTTTTTGTAGAAAACAGTTCTGGTCATTAAAGTTTAATTAGTTTTGTTTATCATGACAGCCCCTTTTACTTTTTGGTTCACAAACACACAAAGAGAATCTAAAGTATGATTGGAGCATAATTCTCTTGAACAACTCAGACATGACGTAACCTGTTTTGGATAGTTCTGATAGTTTAAGAACTTGTAGGCTCATAGAAAGCTAATAGCTTTTTTATGTTGTCATGTTTGGCAACACATTCCATCATTTTGTGGGGAAACATTTAGTACAGAATATGTGCTTTGAAATGTTTTTGTTAATGTAACCTAAAGTCATTTAAATAACATTAGCAAGAGAATGAAAAATGTCCGTCCTTAAAATACGAGCACATTCTCACTGCTACACAGCAGTAAACTAAAGTGTAAAGAGAGATTTGGCCGTGCAGTGAGGTCTCAAGTTTAACACAACTCAACAAATAGTTCTTATGTACAACTTTCCAAGGAGCCTTGGGCAAAAAGTTCATTTCAATATTCTAATAAACACATATATGAATTAGAATTGGTGTGTCAGGCAAATCATAAATCCATCAGTGGATGGACGATCACGCTCCCCTTCTCTCTACTTGGCTCCACTCAGAAGCCAAGTGTTTATTAGGCCAGGCCTTCAGTAGTGAAAGACCCCCTGTGACACACACACACACACACATGTAATCATACATACACAAACACTTGTATATCCAGCCAGTTATGGTCTTCAGAGTTAGTGTTTTATTGGGAGTAGAAGATGGGGTGAGGGGGGTGAGGAGTGGGTCAGAGTGCGGTGTGTGTTGGCGCTAATAGGTCTTTGCTACAGCACATAAACTACCAATGAGGTTAACAGCTCTGTGTAGGAGCAATGACTCCCCGGGGCCTGGCTCTGATATACCTGAGCCTCCAAGCTCAGCAAAACACACACACACGTACACGTACACACAAACTTACACATATGTATGTGGATCCACATGAGAGCACACACACACACACCCTGCTGGTAATATATCCAGATCAACTGCATTGATTTGTCACAAATCTGTCACACTCCATTCTCTCTTATGAAACACTTGGTTCTACCTATACACACATGCAAACACCCACTCAGAGCAGAGCACTGCAGTGACATCATTAATGGATCTCACTGTGTCCTTTACGGCTCCGTTTTAACTTGATGACTTCACTGGCCCGCTGCTGCTGCTGCTGCTGACAGCTCGAGTGGATTGAAGGAAAACTGACCACACACACACGGGTTATGAACTCACTCTGACATGTACACACAGAGGGTTTGAAGTTACATTTATAATTAAAGCTGCAAGCAGCGATGGTCGGGCCCTCGCATATGCGCACGTCGAANACAGACACTGTCCTTTTCTATTAAATGTCTGATTTATCAAGTTGGAGTAACACTAAAGTGAGACTGGCACCACCCTGTAAATGCATATTGTTTATGTATATAAATGCATGTGCATAAATTCACAGCACAGAAGACAAGACTCTGACAGTTAACGCTGACTGTCTCTGTTTGTCTTTGTGTCTCTTCTAACAGGGATCCTTCACGGAGCAGGACTGTGGCAGCTTCCTAAACAGCTCTACCTGCCAACAGAGGAGAAGTCGGCTCAGGCCCCAAACAGCCACCTTAAATATGTCTGGTATGACCCCCGGAGCCATTAATTTCTTCATGCAGCCTCCTCCTTTTACTTTTGTCCAGCTATCCGTTAGAAATGGGACATATGTTCTCGCCTTTGCTTTCCTTGGACTCTCTCCAGGATCTGCTGTTCTTTCTCTCCCCCTTACCTCTCATCATTTTTGCTGTCTTGTTTAAAAAAAAAACCTTGGAGGGGTTCATTACCCATTTCCCCCTCAAAAAAAAGCCTGGAAAGATGTTTGACCTTGATCCCACACATGGTAGCCAGCCTGCCCTCCCTCGTTCTCATCGAGCCATGTTAAAAGGTTTTTATAAGCACTCTGCCAAAGCCGCCAGCTAGAAATTGTTCTTGTTGTTTAACTATGAGTCTATCCAGAGATGTTTCCCAGTGCCATCAGATGGAGGAGAAACACCTTCCTTTGTGTTGCTGAAAAGGCTCGGAGGTTGGAAGCGACTCAGTTTACAAAGGTTGCACGTTGCGCCAAGCAGAAGGTTACCTCTGGGTCCTTCGTTGTAAAAATATGGCTTGAAGCGCTGCGGCATCAACAGCACTGCATCACATCTGAGTGTTTCAAAGATTCCAGTATGCGTTCTCAGTGGAACACTTAATATTATCATAAAAATTTATAAGAGCCCTCAGTCTCCAGAAGGTTATCAGGAGCTGTAGAAAAAGCATTTATGGCATTTTATAATGAATTTTCCACAATTTAGTTTGGTTTCCATAGCTATCAAACATTTACTTCTAATAGCAGTCAGTGTCGACTGTCAACTGCCATGAGGAAAAAGGCCAAATTTTCGATACAATATTTCTTAAGGACATTCCACTTTAGTTGTCATCACCCAAGGGGTTAGCAGTATGCTGTGCTAATGTTCAACGAAGATGGAAATATATGAACGCTGAGATAATGCTCCCCTGTGGTTTTATTCATGCTGCATTGCAGTCAAACTGGTTTCCATCAAGTGTCCATCAATTATTTTTACTACTACAGGTAGCCCAGACACTTGAGGGGTCAGACTGCTTGAGCAGAGTAACACTGAACAGAACCAAAATGTCCCTACTGTGGCTGCTTCAACATCTGCTCTGCAATTTGAACACCTGCCTTCCAAAGTAAACACACTGTCAGGGAAACATGACTGAAGACTTCAGTTGCTGCACACATATTTCCCTCTATCGAACATGTGTGTAATAGGAACCACACCGAGAACATGTAGAGATGTAATTACAGGATGTGTGGAGACACGTATGGTCACTTGTTTGTGTGTGTTGAGGTTAGCTGGGCACTTTGTGTGGTCTTGTGTTTATAGGGAAAGTGTATATCTGAAGTTAAGAGGCCTGCCATTATGTGTGTGTTTATGTACACACATAACCACACACACACCCCCACACAATGTGATTGTTGTCTATGCTACATGTGTTGATTAAGCATAAAATTACACAGGCCTTATTTTTAAGATTTGATTGTGTGTAATGAATTGTTTATAACATACATCCCTCTTGGCTTGTTTCCGCTCTACAGGAAGATGCTCCAGTCTCTGGGTCGGCCGGAGCTCCACATGGCCCTGGAGGTGACCATAGTGAGTGGGTCAGGTCAGGAGCACGCTGGCTGCCTGCTCCTCACCTCTGAGGTGCTGTTTGTGGTCAGCCTCAGTGAGGACACCCAGCAGCAGGCCTTCCCCATCACAGAGGTGAGTGTTCCTCACAACAGAGAATCAGCTCCTGTAGCTGTGCTGCCGTGCAGACAGTGAATGTGACACCTTGTGTCTTCTGCAGGTGGAGTGTCAGCAGGAGCCAGGGCAGCAGAGCGAGCTCACCCTCACCTTACAGCAGCAGACAGTAGCCAGTGACACAGAGGTGAGAAGGAACGGAGCTTCACAGGGTTCACATGGTGCAAAACGATATTGACGGAAATCAGAGAGAATACATCATGTGCCACATCTGCAGTTAAAAAGGGACAGATGTTTTTGTGCCTTCAGTATTTTTCTAACACAAATCATTACATTTGAACTTTTTAAATTAAACTTGTTTTTGTTCTATTGTAATTTATTCCAAAAGAGTACATGTTGACTGAGAACTTGGTGCAGCAGCATGATGTGAACAGACAGTGAACTTTGACCTCAACTGATCAGTTGCTGAAGAATTGCAACATAAAATTCTTCTTCCACGATTGGCTCAGTTCTTTTCTATAATTTTTCTCCGTCTGCCTGAAGATACATTTAGTTGCAGTAGTGTTTGGTTGGCATGACAACATACTTTAACAAAACAGTCCATCATGTGTCCTTGATGGCACATGATTGTACACCACCTGCACCAGATTTAACTTCATTAGGACCAGCGTATTGGTAATCATCTGTCTGTGCTCCCTCAGGGTGACGGTGTTCGTGAGCGTCTGTCAGAGCAGCAGTATCGACGGCTGGTGGATTACGTGACGCGAGCCTCGCAATTTCTTTCCCCCTCTGCTGCTTCTCTCCAGCTGCAGCCCCCAGTGATGCTCGCTGAGCCGCCGCCCTCTGTCACTAAGTCTTACCGCTACCTGGTGGATCCCGCCTTCGCCAAGGTGTTTGTCAGCAAGTTCACCATGGTGAAAAATAAAGCCTTACGCATCGGATTCCACTGACACAAACAAACATTGGACCTTCTGTTCTAGTTCAAATTAAGCCTTAAAAAAATCTTTGCGAAGATAATTACCCATTTATGCAAAACATGTGTTGCAGTAAAAGAATTTATTTTATTAAAGTTAAGTCCACCTGGTCATCAGAGATGCAAACTAATAACAGCCACAGAGAAAATCAGAGTACAAACATACTGGAGTGAACACTAAAACAAAGAGTCGCATCAACTTAAACCTTCTCAGACCAACAGTGTGCTCTCTTTCCACTTTAAGTCTCAGCTTATTCGATCAGTGTGAAACGTGTTGCAGATAGAAATGCACAGAACTAACTGGAGTCATTTAGGTCTGTTCCATTTAAATCCAAACAGTCTGTGATGTTTCACTCTGCAGAATGAGCTCTTAGTGTTTACATTCTCCATGTAATGACTATGTCTAATGCCAATACCAGTGCAATATTATATACGTACATGTTGATGGACACTAGAGATACCAGCTGTCAACCAAAATGTTTTTATAGATGATGTAACATACTTGTTTGACAAAAACATTGACCTTTGTAACCTTATGTTGATGCCAACCATGTTGTTAGTTGCCTTTTATATTGTTGTACCACATAAGTCTAATGCCTTTAAATGTATGTAAATGGATAATATATTAATAGAGAAACATTTTAATAAAAACATTAAAGATTATGTGTTCTATCATTGTGTGCTATGCAAGGAACACAGTTTGGACTTGGCAAATGAAATACGTGAATATACAGTGTTAGGTGATGTTTGTCATTCAGGCTCTAAGAAAACAATCTTCCATCATGTGTAAACTCAGCCTGAAACTTGGAGCTTCTCATCCAGATAGCAGTAGAAGCTCTGCTCTCAGTTTTCATTCATCGTGCTCTGATAACAGCGTCAGTCATCCTCATCTGTTTGTGCTGCATGAAGTCACCTCATACACGCTGCTCTTATTTCATGTTGCTGGCTCTCACACTCCCTGCAGCACACACGAGTGACAGTTATGTTTGAGAAGTGAAGTAACTGCTTTGTGACTCTGTGTGTGTTTACATCTTATTTCGCTTACTGTTATATCTGTTACACTGTTTACTTTCCGCTCTGGAGGAGTGACGTGAGGCCTGCTGCCGGCTGAGTTTACTGCCTGCTGACTTGATGCTGCAGTCCGAGGAGGAGTCTGGAGGGAGACAGTTGAGTGTAAAGCATCAGCTCGTACAGTCTGGCAACATATTGATTGCTGGTTGCTGTTTGTACAGACAACAAGAAACCTTAAAGCATGCAGATACATCCATGTTTCTACTGTACAAAACACCTCAGCACTCCACTGGTGGATCATACATGTACATCCAGCCCCTTGTGCAGGAAATCAGTGATGAACTCCATCTGTGTTCAGTATTTCTCCTCTACAGCACCCATTAAAATACAATTTGCACTATGCTTCATTTCCATTTGTCCTCATTCAGTATGGACTGTAACTAACTCCTGCGTTAGCATCATGCTTCATTTACACGTCCACACAGTGTGGGCTCTGACTAACTCCTACACAGAACATTGACACTTAATGGACAGGCTGAAGTGGCTGTTTTGGCTGGAGTTTAACATAATGAGACAGCTCTGACATGTGGAGGGGGTCGGTTTGATGATGCTTTGGTTTCCACTGCCAGGTAATATCACAGCCTTAGAAATTCAGTCTGGATTTTACCGTGGGAACGGCTAAATGTCATTTCAGCATTATGGTTTCCTGCGTTTAGTCCGTCTAGTAGCAGCGAGTGGTCAAAGTGCTGCATGTGTGTGTGTGTGTGTGTACCTGAGGCTGTGGAGAATGAGGCTTCTAGCTGACTCTGTCTCCTCAGCAGCACCTCCTCTCTCTTCAGAGCTGCCATATACTTGGAGTAGGACCACGACAACTGAGGAAACATTTCCAGAACTCAAATATAACGTGATTAGAAAAACGGTTCAATTACAAGAACGGCTCTCTCCTTTATAGTCTGCAGTCGGGCCTGATGAGGCCTTGTTTGGACTTCATGCTGTAATTGAATTTATCTTGTGCACTGCAGTTTCTGATTTTAATATGTGCTCTCATAGTTATCAAAGGAAATCATTTAATTTGCTTTGGCTTCATCATATGATACATTTGACACAAACACATCTTCGGCTCTACTTTCATGTTTCCCCATTAGGAACAGCTTTTACCGGCTGTGTTGGAGTCAGCACTCTGCTCTGTGTCCTCGACTGCTTTTTTTCACTTCTTTCCTCTTGTTTTTCTTCTATTTCGTCTTCGTCATCTGTCTCTTCCTCCTCTCCAAAACTGGACTCTGGCCTCTCCAGTTCTTCCTGTACAAAAGAGGTCAGACTGAATTGAAATAGTTAATCACTCATTTCCTTTTTTCCTTAGTATAGGCCAGTGGCGTCACTAGGCCTATTTTAGGGGGGCTTCATATTCTCAAGCCCCCCTAAATAATTTGGTGGTGTTTTATTATTATTTTTATTTATCAAAAAAAATTTTCACAAAAAAATGTCTATTTATGCAATACAAAGTGGCCAGAATATGAGTTTAAACCAATAATCATATAAACTGTCATTATTCACTTAAATATGATCATAAATCTCATTTCATCGGGTACGGTAGAGAGAGCCCCTTCAGTGCGTCATTATACAATCCATTCCACTTTTTCATATAGAGAACGCCCACATCACTGAAATTCCAGTCCATGTTTTCCATGCGACCCTGCTCACTGCCGCTTGCGTGTTTACCTCTGAAGTACACAGAGCCGAACCTCACAGCGGCAAGAGCAGAGCGCGAACGCATGGGTGAAGGATGGACATTAGAGCCTTTTTCAAGAAAGTAAGCATTCATCACTGCTGGTAGTAACACTTAGCTAACAGCAGAAAAGTTCCATGTAATTAATAAACCAAAATGTTCCGTGTTTGAATCCCAGCTGGCCAGCTCTGAAAGTTCCTAGCTGCTTCTAGCTAGTTGAGATGACTTCTGTTAACCATTCCCGCTATTCGTTTCCTGACCGTGGTCGGGAAACACAGGGGAGATCCGTCTTCTCCAGGGCCGTAGTAGTTTCTCCGGGGCGAACGAGGCGTCATCGTCTTAGATTAATCACTTGATTGACAAAGCTTTAATTGGTGCTCTGAAAAAATTTTCGGCGCGCGCATAGCACGCAATAACTTTTCTCCTCTATGGGCTAAGCCACCCCAGTTTCTTAAACCTAGTGACGTCCCTGGTATAGGCTATTTCCTCACCTGAGCTCTCCTCCTCTCATCTTCCTCCTCCTCCTCCTCCTCCTCCTCTTTTCTCCTCCGTCTCCGCACTCTGGCTCTGTGTTTGACTCGTTTCTCCTGCAGTAGAGGAAGGAGTTGCTCCTCTTGGACGCTCCTGCTGAATTCTTGAAACTCAGGCCAGAACTTCAACAACTCACTGAACACTGACATCTACACAGAGACAAAGCACACAAATGCACCCTACATATCTGAAGAAACAATACAAATCAAACTCTTAGATACGCACACCACAAACCTGTGCCTCTCTGAAAATGTACGGGCCCAGCTCGTGCCGTTTCTCCAGAATGTGTTGGGCCTGCTCAGCAGGGATGTCTATCTGCAGGGCGGGGGGCATGGAAGAGTTAATGAAGCAGTTAATGATGGTGGAGATCTTCTGCTGGATGGTGGCCTCATCACTGTGTGAATGACAGAGGTCCTGCATACAGGAAGAGAACGGACAGAAGAGAAACCAAATGTGTGTAGGAACTGCTCCTAAATGTTTGGAATAGGACGGGAATTGAGAGGTTTCTTCAAGGTATGAAACTTTAATTAGGACATTCTGGGCAGCTATGGTTGTTAAAGGTGTACAGACCATAACAGATCTGGATTTGTGTTTTTCTCTGTTCTCTTCTCATTGGTTCAAAGTGGACTGGGTTACTAATGTCACATATTTCTGTGAACAATCAGGATTTTGCGACATTTTAAGTTAAATTTTCTGTTTGTGTTTCTAGGCTACTGTCAATCAAATCACACCCACAGCCCTGCTGAAGCAGATTAGTTTATGGAAGTTTGTGTGTTTATTCAGACTTTAAGAGCAATTAAACTTGACTGCCTATTTTGTCATGAATGTGTAATGTCATAAAGAAATACATGAACAGCATATTTAAACATCACCATGTGTCTTACTTTTTATTTCAAAAGTTTGACTACTAGACACAAGATGCCTACATCTTATACTCAGTGTAACTTCCAAGTAAAGTAACAATGAACACATTTTTTGCATTTAATGGGGGGAGACTTTCATTATTCTTTAGATTATCTTAGAGTAGAGATTAGAGAAACTGGAATGGCATACAACAAAGTTCTCGTTGCAGCACAGCCTCTTAGTATTCTTGTTTCTGTTACCTTGTATCTCTGCACCTCCAGCCAGAAGAGCACGTCATTTTCTAGGAAGTCTCCCTTCAGAGAGACAAAGTGCTGGAACTGCATACAAGTGACACGGTTGAGTAGGATCCGTCGAAACAGCAGGATCTCTTTGGAGGAACTCATCCACAAGCCCTCGGCCTGCAGGGACACACCGCAGAGGAATGATGGGTTTTAAGGACACTGTAAGCCATGGGTTTAACTCTTTTAACGGAGAAGACTTCTCTCAGCGATGAATAAAATACACATAACTGCATACTTGTGTGTAAACATTAAAAACACATGAAACATTTGTACAGCAGTAGAAGATACAGTACAGTGCGCTCCTGAACAACAGCAGTAAAGATGATCCGTGACCTATGAGCTGTAGTGTAATGATACTCCTTTATACAAAAACCTGTTCTGTGCCAACGATGAGATAATGATCATAAAGATGAGAGTCACAACCGTGTATGAAAACCTCTTCCTGTAATCATCCTGCTTAAAATGTTCATGTTTTATATCTGTGTTCTGCTGTGGAGCTGAGCTGAGATGAGAGGACGTGAACAGAGCTGCATGGAAAACACTCCAAACACTATTAAAGGAAGGTTAGTAATGCTGATGCTTTAATCTTATTTATCCTGGATCCAATTTGGGAAAACTAACCGCAAGGCCAAAATGGTGTTTGACAAAGCCAGTGCTTGAAGCCAAGTCATGAACTAAATCACACATGCTTTCAGGCCAGGAAATGCCTTATTTCTCTCCATTCACAATATCCAGCTTCCCCTGAGGATTTCTTCTTACCTTCCAGGCTTCTCTTCTCGTTCTGCGTCGACGGTAGACGTGCTGTGAGAGCTGGTCTGCTGCTTGGGGCTACCACACACAGAAACACACAAGCACAGAGGTCAAAAGTTAGAAACTAGGTTTACCAGGGACATTGAACACCTCTCCAACCTCTCTGCTCTGCACTCTGCTGCTCTGTGTCACTGGCAGTAACTAAAGCTCTCTCTCCTCTTTTAACTTTAACCTTCCCTCAGTCTTTATTTCCTCTGGTCTTCTTCTCCAATCTCCTCTTAGAGAGATCTTTACCCTCTGTCCTCCTCTTCACCGTCTTTTCCACCCTTCCTCTCATCTCCTCCTCCAGCATGTAACGGTAAGCTGTCTACCTCTCATTACTTAATGAGAGGATCAGTGACCAAACATTGTAAACTTGATAACATAATAGGGCAGAGAGCGGAATCTGCGGTTGATGTGTTACCACCTGATGAGGCAACCTGAGAGAATGACTGCAGAGTGACAGTGTTTAGTGGTTTCTCCCGTAGTAGAGTCACTAATGTACGTCTGACTTCTTATCTCTGTCCACTCTCAAGACCATTACATAGCAGGAATCAAATGTTATCACAGCATGCCAAGTACAGTAACACAAGTAGGCAGGTCAGGGTTAGCATGGGGCCACATTTCTTCCACTTTTTTTCTATGATGACAAACAACAAATAGGTGTGTAAATAAGAGGAATTAAGAGTCCACTGTAAAACTTATTTATAATCAAAATAATGAACCATGTCTGCACCTCAGATATGCACAGAAAGGCTGATAGTTATAAAGTAGCACTGGCTATTATTTATAGAAACATGTTGGAACACATCCAAACCTCAAGGTCACTGCTTTTAATCAGCAAGTGATTTGAATGCTTTTCCAAATCGAAGTGACAGCATGCAAAGTAACGTTTGCAAACGCTCTGTGTCTGACCTGTGATGACTGAGTAACTGAGTTTACAGAGGTTTCACAGCTGACACTGATCCACTGCTGACACCATAATGGAAGCCTATTAGTTAACTGTCTGTGTGCTAATTATGACTAAATACCTAACCAGGCACAACTGAAAAATACATTGTACATGTTGTCTAGGTTAGACATTCATTCAGTAAGGAGCGATAATTAGAGTGAGTCAGATTGAAAAAACTGAATTGTTTTCAAATGCAGGTTGTAGGTCTTTACCTGATCTGCACATGTATCCACTAACCTGATACCCAGGAACATAGCTACATGTCACTCACTTCTGGAAACAGCACTTTCATGTTTGGTTGAGTACAAACAAAGTCTCCATAGTGTCATTAAAGTTGTTTAGATCTGTTCTTGCTGAGAGTTACAAGAGAAAATTAATAGCACTCTCAAATTTGTTCATTAAACATAAGGCCACATCCAGCAGCCAATCAGGCTACCTCAGCATAAAGACTGCAAACAAAGGGAAACAGCTATCCTGCCTCTGTTCAAATGTGACAAAATCTGCCTACCAGAACCTCTAAGGCTCTCTAATTAACATGTTATATCTTGTTTGTACAATCTATACAAAACCCAACGTGTAAGTACTGAGACCATTTCTTGGCTGGGAACTTCCTAAAGTCTGCTGGCTTTCTGGCAACTGCTCAGAGCCAAGTAACAGTCCAACATATAAAGCCCCCCAAAACCTCAACATGTCATTTTTAAACTCTGGTTTTTGTGCGGATTACAAAATATAGAAGGTATTAATTGTGAGCTTTAGAGATGGTGGTGGACAGATTTTGTTGTCTTTGAACAGAGCAGGGTGAACAGTTTCCAGTCTTTATGCTAAGCTAATTGGTTGCTGGCTGTGGCCTTATGTTTAATGGACAGACATGAGAGTAGTATCAATCTCCTCATCTTACTCTCATCAATCAGGCGAATGAGCCTATTTCCCAAAATGTCAAACTACTTCTTTATGTGTTCAAAGTCATTTCTGTTCAGAATTAGGATGTCCACCTTTGGTTGGTGTTTCTGTCGCTCTGTGAACTCTGCTGTGGACAGAAAGAGAGGCAGCCATTTCTCCTCAATGTGACTCTTGACGATGTCCTGGATCTCTACGACGACGGGGTTGGCAAGACATTCCAGCTTCAGACGCTCCAGTCCGCCAGCCAGATGCAATATCTACGACACACACACACACACACACACACACGATAGATTCAGTGAAAGGCGCAGTAGGGGCAGATGGTTTTCTTTGATTTGAATTCTATAGATGACTGCGTGTGAATGTCTGTAGATTTGTATAAAACGACATGATGAACATATGAGGAAGTGGACAAACTCAGAAGGTATCTGCCCACAGTGGGAAACCGACTGAAGCCTCCTTTCTGACTCCTGCTGCGCTCTTCATCATTCCCACAATCCCTCTGTTCTCTTCATCTCCCCTGTCTGCTTTCTGTCTTCACACATCGATCTGGCCGTGTCTCTCTATTTATATCTCCTTTATATTTTCTCCCATCTCATTTTGCACGCACACGCTTCAGAAATGAGAACCAGTCGTGGCACTGGAGTGGGAGTCAGTAGATGAAAGGAGGCCAATCTGTGACTGGATCACTGAGTGATTGAAAGAGTGAAGGGCCAAAGTAGTAAAGCTGTCAGTCTCTCTATATCGCTCACGCAGACAAGAACCAACGCTAAGAGCGGCAGCCAGAGCCAGTCCTACAGAGTTAGAAGCACTAGAATTGGCATCCAAATGCACAGTTATAATCATTATTTTTGATGGTATTTATGAGATGAGGATGACAAATGACAAAAGTCGTGGAGCAGAATTGAAGTCATGTCAACAAGTGCACTATATGTCTCTCTCTGAACCCAGTGTGCTTCGAGAACACTGAGGGTCCTCCAATGGCCATTACACTAATGATGTACTTTAACAGTTATTACCACCCAGGGATACTTGTACCTCAGGGTGTACTTCTGCAGTTTCCAGGGGGTATATATAAAAATTGTAGGGTAGCTCAACACTGCCAGAGTGTGAGTGTGTGAAGTAAGATAGCAGAGAAATAATAAAATGTTCAGACCTAAAAGGAGACAAACTGGGAATGTTGAAATAACTAGTTAAAAGTAATGAATAAACATTTCAAATAGATAGCATTGAATGAAATATATAAATAGTTCAAATATTATGCATGTTCATACATTTGAAATAGTTTACACTTGAACAGCTTTATTGTGTAAGATTCAGTGGCATTTAGCATCAAGTGTAAAGGAGAAAAACCCTGTAAAAGGTCCTATCTGGAATTACTAATGTGTCCATCTCAGCTACTTTACACTGGACTATTAGGCCTGCTCTCTGTGCAGCCATCTCTGGGATCCTAAAAGAGAAACTCAGACTCACCGCTCATCTACTCATCCTAACTCTACACAGCATGCCCTCCTGCAGTAATCCTAGAATCCAGAAACCTAATCTCAGACTATAAATGTCAGGAGAGATTTCAGCCTACTCTTATTGTTACTGGCACTGATCTTCTTTGTCTTTCTGGATCCAAACCACTCTCTTTTCCTCTTCTTGTTTTAATTCTAACCACGTCCTCTCATCCCATTTCCCACTGACACCCTGCTGTCAAAGCCGTCAGCATAAAGTCTGCACGATGCCAAAGAAGGGAGTTGGGGAACCGTGTGAGCTGCATCAGCCTCAGTTGGAGCTCACATCCCATCTTAGGTTTGTCATGTCATGGGCACCGTGCTCTGCCGCTGTCTCTCTAATGCTTTCCATGGAAGCTGACAATAATTCAATTTCAGTGGAGTTGTGATTATACCAAAATAGGAACGTTTGCCACTAACACTGAACACATTGTTGTTTAAACCATGTGACATACATCATTCTGTTGTTCTGTTGTGGCGGGGCTGTCAGAGCCAAAGAAGTACTTCCTGTTGAGGTATTTGGTTGCAATATGAGATGACCTCTCCTGTCTGACAGCTTTGTCCTTCTGAGAAGTCCTCCTGTACTGCTCCAGATCCAACCAGCATGACAGATGGATGCTGAGCAGAAACACACATTCAGAACAACCATGTTATTTTCACATATACTTCAGTGCATTGTATTCTTCCTGTAAACAACACATTCTTTTTCTGAAAATCTTCATACGGTCTTTATTTCAGTCTAATGTGAATAAGATGCACATTTGCCAATTAGGGACTGATGTCTCAAATCTATTTGTTCATACATATTTAGGCAATCTGAGGACATACTGTAGATCTAAACAAAGAGCAAAAATCATATACAACACTGTGTAGTTACAGCTCACCTGGAGCCCTGATTCTGTAGAAAGGACATGAAATGCCCGATCTCATGGCGGTGACGAAGTAAGGAACCTAGACGGTAACCTTGGTAATTTGGAGACACTCTGGACCAAGAGTCAGAGGCCCGGAGGCCCTTTGAGAGGGGAGTAGAAGGTGTGAAAGAAGAGGGAAACAGCATGGACCCACACTGCTCCACCTATAAAGGAGATACAGCAGCAGGAGGGAGAGAATAAGTAACAGAGATGGAGCAGGAGAGAGAAAAATAAGGTGTGGCTCTTAATGGTGATTTTCCACATCACATCATGCCTAACACTGCCTTTTAGATGTACTTAAGTCTCAGTAAAGCACAGAGTCACATGGATCATTTCTTCTATATAAAGCAGTGTGACACCTGTGTAAATGGCACATTCATGCCAAGTAATATAGTCTTGGAACAGTGAATAACATCATTGTTACTAAGCGATTCATAAATATTGGAAAGAAGCCACAGGTGTGTGTTTATTGGCTATTAGCTGAGCACCAACATTTTATAAATCAGTGAAACGCGTAGATGCTGGCTGACCTGATTCAGTCTTCGCTCTGATTCCTCGTACAGACTCTGGAGTTCCCTGTACTCCTGACTGTCGACGCAGCGCATCTCCTCCTGCACACACACCTGGACACATACACATAAAGACATTTAGAACTGCAACAATTAGTTAAGTAATCAATTTTTTATAGTTTGAATTAGTCTATAAATCATTTAAGTCATTTTTCAAGCAGGAATGACGTTTGATGGTCCCAGGTTCTCAAAAAGTGCTGCTTTTTTTTTTGGTCATGTGTCACATTACATAGAATATTTTGGGGACAGTATTATAGGACAGTTGGTTGGACAAAAGAAAACTTTTAATGACTTCAACTTGTTGTCTAGGATGTTTCACTGTTTTCTCTCTCTTTTTAGATTTTTGATTGATTATTGAGTAAATAATCATAGTTGCAGTCCTAAAGCCACTAATGCACAAACCCACACATGACCTCAGACTCAAACAAATAACTACACTGTGTGCACAATTAGCACAGGCGAGTTGTATTTTTGAGGATTAATTTTGTGATTGTACAACTACAGTGCTCTTGGTCAATCCAAAATGTTAACAAACCCTCAAACCTGAACATTTAAGTAGTACAAGTAAAGTTTGGGCTTTCTTAAAAGAATATCTATATGTACACTATTATTAGGCAACTATTAGTGTGCAGAGTAAATTATGCGACTAAATGAAAAACAAAGACTTTCCCATCTCACTTGTTTATTTTTACCTGTTAAAGTGAGAAAAATATCAAACTCAAAATTTACAAATAAACATTTCTGAAATTAAAAAAAGAAAAAAAAAAAGAAAAACCTCAGTGAACAATATAGCCACCCTTCTTTTTGATAACAGTCACAAGCTTTCCATTCACGGAGTCAGTCAGTTTCTTGATCTGGTCAAATCAACTTTTTGTGCAGCCGCAACCACAGCCTCCCAGAAACTGTTCAGAGAGGTGTACTGTTTACCTTCACTGTAAATTTCCTGCTTAAGAAGGGCCCAAACGTTCTCAATGTGGTTTAAGTCAGGTGAAGAAGGGGGCCATGTCATTAGTTTTTCATTTTTAAGGCCTTTACTGGCCAGCCACGAAGTGGAGTACTTTGACGCATGTGATGGAGCGTTGTCTTGCATAAAAATCAAAGTCTTCTTGAAAGATGCAGACTTTTTCCTGTACCACTGCTTAAAGAAAGTGTCTTCTTAAAATTGGCAGTAGGTCTGAGAGTTGATTTTGAGTCCATTTTCAACCCAAAAAGGTCCAACTAGCTCATCTTTAATAATAACTGCCCATACCAATACCCCACCTCCACCTTGCTGGCGTCTGAGTCGAAGTGGAGCTCTGTGTCCGTTACTGATCCAACCATGGTCCATCAAGAGTCACTCTCATCTCATCAGTCCACAAAATCTTTGGAAAATCTGTCTTCAGGTATTTCTTGGCCCATTCTTGATGTTTCAACTTATGAACTTGTTCAGAGGTGGATGGGTTTCAGCCTTTCTTACCTTGGCCATGTCTCTGAGAACTGAACACCTCGTACTTCCTGACACTCCAGGTAGGTTGCAGTTGTGGAATATGGCAGCACTGGAGGATAATGGGTTCCTGGTAGCTTCATGTTTGATTCTTGTCAAATCTTTGGTGGTTAATTTGCATTTTTTCTTCTCGACACGTTTCTTGTGACCCTGTTGACTATTTGCAACAAAAGTTTGATGGTTCTGTGATCACGTCCCAATATCTTAGATATGTGCTGCATCCCTCTGAAAGACTTTTTACAATTTTTGACTTTTCAGAGTCAGTTAAATCTCTTTTTTGGCCCATTTTTCCAGAGGAGAAGAATCTGCCCAATAATTATGCACACCTTGATATAGGGTGTTGATCTCCTTAGGCCACACCCTCCCTCGTTACACAAATACACATGACCAGATATACATTAAATCAAATAAGCATTCAAGTTTATACAGCTTGGAGTTGGAAATTATGGATAAAATGATGATATGGTCAAAATAATCACTTGCCTAATAATTGTGTACACAGTGTAGAATCAATCTGATCTTTACAATATTCATACATACATAAATTTTACAGATCTTATTGTGCCGTTTTGTGTGTGTGTGTGTGTGTGTGTGTGTGTGTGTGTGTGTGTGTTGCACTTTGAACGCTTGTCAAAACAAGAATGTGAAACTCCTTAAAGGACAATTTCTCTCAGTAGACCTCTGCACCAGCTAACTTGTACACTTACCTGCTCTCACTAAAGTTATAAGTGAATTAAACTGTGGATGTACTGTGGTTACCTTCTGGAAAGACTCTTTGCCCCTGCTGACCAGCAGTGTCCACGGCTCCAGCAGGATGTTCAGTGTGTGTTCCTCAACGTTGTCAAACAGCTCCTCAAAAGCAGGCATCATTCGATCGTACACCTCCCTTCTGATCTCCTCATCAACAGCAATGCTCCTCCTGGCAGAGCTGAAGAGATAGGTGGAGTAAAGGAGCTGGGAGGAGAGAGAAGAGATCATAAAAATGTCATCACTTCAGAAACATTTCTCCTCAAAACCGCCATCACCTCCATTATCACCATTGTTCAATGCTCTCATACACAATATTCACTATCTCTCATCACTGCTGCCATCACACCACATAAATGTCACTCATTTAACCCTCCTGGCCACGGCACTATGGAAAGATCATCTAAATGTCATTCCTTTGGTGAACTAAAGGTTAACTGAAGGAAAATAGATTTCACTGTGAGGTATTCTGGACAGGACTACTCAGCTTTGCTCCCTGGTCCAGCTGTAGTTAGACAGGGTGGTTCTGGGTGACTGGACTCGTGCAGGGCTGGAGGGGTCTGACTCACTTGTTTTTATAGGCGCTTAAATCTCTCCACTTAGTGAGGGGTAAAGAGGGCAGAGAGCAGAACGGGAGTGGCAGGCCAACAGAGCATGCAAACAAGAGCAGGTGTATGCGTGGGCAGGGAAGGTAACAGAAATGTTATACTCAATGTCTGTTACATTGCCGTTTGATCCCTGTTTTTTTATTACAGGTTTCTTTTCAAATATTTCAAGACAATTCTGCAAATCTAATTTATGGTGATTCATGATTTTTCCTGGCATCCTCTCTAAAGGAGGTCCCTTTATCTCTCTGGATATTGTATTCCTTTGTATAAAGTATTAATTTAACTTTTAAATTAGCTACAACTTATTTTTCCACAGAAAACATGAGTTACATAAATGTACCTTTTTTATTACTTGAAATTAGTTTGATGTTGCACAGTTGGCCTTGGCAGCAAAACTTAACTTAATCATGAAATCATAAACAATTTATTATTTGGAATGGTGTGTTGCAATTTTTTGGCAAATGGAAAATGAAGTTATCCCAAGAGGGGTGTTTTGTGACAGGAAAAAGCCCACAGATCTGCTGAGCCAGCCTGGACTCAGAGTACAGAGATATTATCTTCAAACTGAAACTGCAAAGAAACACACACTGTCAAACTATATGCTGAAATACTTTGCTTTTATAAATTATTGCTCTCTTCTGCTTTATTTTTTTTTTTTACGTCACACTACCTTGAGATATGTGGAGTTTACATATTGTGTTTAAACAAGTACTTAACAGCTTCTCAGTAGTTAGTAGTGCACAAGAAATGAATGTAGAAAAGTGAAAATCTGCAGAAAAATGTTGGTCTTGATCTTATGTATATGTGTGCTGACCTGTGCCTCTCTCTGTACTCTGTAAGGGTCCAGTCCATCCTGATAGAACAGCTCACGATAGTGCTGCAGGTCACTCCAAAAGTAAACTGCATTCTCCCACAGCTGAAACAAAAAAGAGCCTCAATAACTGTCATCGTGGACTACTTTTATCACATCCAACTAAAAGTAGTGAACACATTATGATAATAACATTTAAATATGCAATCGTGATTAAATGTGGCGACTTTAAAGAATGGTGGCGGCTATTGTACCTGGTTTCCAGATTGTTCACAGAAGTTTGTGAAGTATAGGCCGGCACACGAGTCAACAAAAAGAGCCTGTAACATCTTTTCCATTCTTCTACAGCCCGGTGACTGTCCTCTTCTAGAATATAACTGATACGTACATAGAAGTGTTTAATACAATCAACACAAAAATGCATAAACAACTTAAATGTGAAGCTGGAATTAAATGATCCTGATTTTCCATTAGTCAACTAACAGATTAATCTATTAATCTTTTCAGCTCTACTTAAAAATAAAACAATAAAAATGTTTTGGGGGAAAACCCCATATACTACTACACCTACCTGTATGTGGACAGCTTGGGGAGACTGCAGTAGGCAGGTGTCAGGGTGGAGGGGAGGCAGGGTCATTGAGGCATGATGGGGCTGTGTGCCTGATAGAGGGCTAACACACCACTCTGTCCACAGCATTAGATGAGGGGAGTCATCACGGTCTTCCTGGATGCTCTGGGATGTCCAGAACCGAGGAACCCTGTGTGGTAAGGGGGAGAGAGGATTACCAAGGACATTTACACAGAACACACATTCAGACTGAACAGCATGGGCTCTGTGCTTATGCAGGGTATAACTAATTGTATATGACAAGTAAATACAATTGTCTTACAGTATGTGGTATATTACAAGAGTAGTGAGCCAGCTGTGATTAACATTAAGAAACCTGAATACTATGAACTGAATCTCACCAGTAGTGGAGCAGTGACTCAGTGAGGAAGGGCTGAACTGAACATAGTTTCTCCTCTGTCCAGCAGGGGGAGGTAGTCAGTCCCAGTCTAGAGAGCAGCTCTACATGTAGACTGCTTTGACTACCGCTCAGTAGGTACCAACTCCTCATCAGGGTCAAATACCTGATCAAAACACCATGTTACAAACAGACATTATGAAATAACAAGTGCTCTTTTTTGTGTTTTTTCTTAGCTGCAGTTATCATACAGTGTTCAACATCACTGTTAAACATTTAGTTTACTAGAATATCTATGTGTGTTTCATCACGTTGTAATGTTTACCGGTTCTTCCGTTCTCTGTTCTGTGTAGCTTTCAGTCTCTCTATATCCATCCAGAGATTAAGCAGCTTCTCTCCTGGCATTCCTCGCAAAAACTCTTTAAACTCATCCAAGCCTGGTCTGTTGCCATGGCAACAGGCACCATGGCAACAAATATCAAGGACATTTTTCTGGTCTGTGCCCCTGCTCCCCACCTCCCAATTCTTCTTAAACCACTCTGTCTTCTCTTCCACTCCAACCCCCCTCCTGACTTCTTGAACCTTCTCTTTCTTCTCCTCCAATTTTTCTCTGCCCTCATCAGCCAAACACCAGCGATCTTTACATTCACAGGAACTGTCTGTGCTGGTACAATTTGTCTCGTCTGCTGACTTGCTGAAACAGTCCAGAGTGTTTGCTTGGCTCTGACCATCCATCACGTTCAGTGCATTGTTAAGCACCTGCTTAACCACTTCAGCAGCCAGGTGCTCCAGCTGTAGAGAGGAATCATAATTCTTAGAACTGGACTCTTGGAGATGTTCATCTTCTGATTTGCCAGCTGGTAGTGCTGTGAAGTAGGGGCTAAACTCTGTTTGTGAGCTCTGGAGTTCCTGGGTTTTCTCACATTTACGGTTAGAGGAGGAAGAACACAAAGAGGACAAAGAGGAAAAGGTGCATGGGTATTCTGGCTCAGACAAACTGGAGAAATATCTGGGTGATTCACTGCATTTTGTGTGGATATATTCCTCCCGGTCAGGTGATAGACCTGTAACATGCATCCTTGTAGACCCTAAACAGTAAGAAAAGATAGAGCATAAGAATCCATATCTTCATAACCTGACTTTTGCATGCATACTTTTACTGTACAGCATAGTACACACCAGTATGTACCTCGTTTTGCTGAAATGCTCTCTTGAGAATGTGAGTATGTTAGGACCTTCAGTTTGTTACTTTCCTTGTTAAATTGGGAGGAAAGACACAGTTGTGGGGCTGACAGCGTGGTTCGTACTGAATTGCCTTTCCTCCTCTGGATACTGAGGTGTGAGTCCCATTGAAACAGCAGTTTGGCCAATCTGAGAAAAGAAAAGTGCACCACCAGTCACAGAATACACAAGCAGGTGTTTTTCTAAAATCATTCATTTGATGATGTATGGATTCTATAAACTTGACTATTGTTAGCTCTCCCTCACTGCCTGTACATGTAGGTGGCAAGTGTGCGTGACACAGTCAGTCATCTGATCTGTACATGGATGTGGCCTGAAGGCAAGATGCATAAAGAATAAGGCAAACTAAAACAGAGCAGGAAGTAGGGCAACAGTCTTAAACACAATAACAAAGACTCATGGACACAATAACCACAGTGTGATGCATTGTACAGCTAGAGGTTAACCTATTTCTGACTCACAGAAGCGGTCTTTAAAAATGATATTGCATATAGGAGATAAAACTACATTTGTACCTATGATAGGTTAAAAAGAAATTGCCCAGCAGTAGTAGTACCTGTATTCATTGTAGCAATCACTTCGAAGGAAAAAGGGCAATCTTTCTTTCATGATCCACTGAATTCCTTGCTCTCTGTCCAGACACTGCAAATGTCAGGGAGACAGATTGCCAAAGTTAACCCTTTAAGACTAGACTACACATTTCTGCTCATCTTCAAAACCAGATATATCCAACTATTACTCTCCACATTAAGGAATTTTTCACTACTTACACAGATAGTGTAGTGATTATCTACTGGAGGGGTTCTGGTAAGCGCTTTAGGGTCACCAGTGAGTTGTGATTTGCTGCGGCTCAGAACTGATCTGATTCTTCTAGAAACTAACTCAGCTGCCCCACTCGCCACCTCAAACAGCCCAGTCTCCTGATTGTACAGCAAAGACTCTGGGAAAGACTGGAAAAAAGATGTCAGGGTATAAGAAGGGTTTCAGAGTTTTGTTCCGCAACATCTATGCATTAGGACTACTTTACCGGAAGACTCAAGAAATCATTGAAGAAGTGAGCCAATACATCATCAGAGGCTAGAGACTTCTCCTGCGTGGATACAAAACATTACTGTAAGGCTAAACCCAAACCACTGTTTTAAAAAGTTATGAAATGTTAGTTTGTACTCACAAAACTGCCAGCTGTAAGATGGGGAAACTCTTAACACAGAAAGAAAAGCATTGTTACCAAAACACCAGTTCCAAAATCTCCCCAAAATGTAAAAGGTACTGCCCTTACCTGTTGAGATGACTCCACACATTGTTCACTTAAAAAATACAACTGTATAATTTCAAACTGCCTGCCTAGAGAGTAAAGTTAGGCAGTCACATCTGAGCGCTCGGCAGCCACCAACCTCTCAGTGTAATTACATACACACTGCAGGTTGCTATGGAAGTGGACTCATTTTCAAAACACAGAGGGTGGTAAAAGTTTAACTAGAGAAGACCAGACAGAAACAAATACAAGTTTGTTTCCTGTTGCAGTTTGAGGCCCAAAAATGACTTAATTTTTAATATTTCACAGAACTGACATTACTGTTACTAAGATTACTTTCATATAGCAAAAAGGTTAAATGAGAGAATGACATTGTTGACAACCACTAGACCACCACTAGATGGAGCCAAACACTGACAAATAATTCTGTATGGATCACAACAAAGACTTTGCCCCAAAATGACTGTAGCCAAAAGAAAAGAAAATTCACACACGTAAAAAAATCAAATTTATTTTAAAACTGCTCTGAAAATACATTGGTAAAAGTTGAAAATCTCAGATATTCCAAAAAACTATGTACAGTTGATCAGTGTATGGAAAAGTACATCAATAGCAAAAATTCAATCATTGCACTGCCGCTGAGATTTCCTTCACATTCATAATTAAAAACAAGTAAGAACTGCATTGAAAAAAAAGAGGAAAAATACAGTACATAAGACAGGCACAAAGACACATTGATAAGTACAGAAGTTGCTCTCATGTACTGGCTACATATCGGTTTCCTTGTAACTAAACCTGGTCTTTACCAGGAAAAAATGCTAAAGTGGTATCGAAAACAGGAACACTTTCTGCTCATAGTCGCCTAACATTTCGCTTGCTTTGAGCGCTTCCTGGAAGAAGTATATCCTTCTTGCGACGGCTTACAGACTGGCTCCCACATTCTCTGGAGCCATGGAAAGCACATAAACAGGCTGTGCAAAATTGAAAACCACAATCAGCTCTGCTGCACACTCCCTCCCCTTTCACTGAGTGACACCTTGCAGGATGCTCACATCGAGGGCAAGGCTTGAGGCACTCATCATTGAAGAGGGTTTTGGCAACCTGAGAAGGAAAAAAAATATTTGAAATGACTAACAGTAAATGTCTGTGAACTTCCCTGAGCACAAATCCCACCCAAAAGAACAACAATCAGTTCATATTTATATTAAAAAATAAAATAAGGGAAGTTCAGTTTAATGGTTTTAAAACTCACTTCAAGAAATTTTTCACGTTTGCCGCTGCTGCTGCGCTGTAATGAGGTTAAAGTGCTATTTCCTGACTGCGGGGTGCAGTAGCTGGAGGTCCTAGACTGGGCCTGAACAGTCTTGAGGGCCGACCTCTTTGACAGAGTAAGTCTGGTTTCAGCATCGGGGACATGGACAGCACCACCAAGCTATAAGACAACAGCACAAAGTTAGACGATAATTTCAACTAACACTGACAAGCTAGATGACAGAGGGACAGTCTTCAAATTTCCCATCACAGCCACCCAACTATTCAAATTGAAATATTTGAAGCTTAATCCATGTTTATTCCTTTTGTGTTGTATGTGTGTTTGCAGATAGAACGAGGCAGACGACAACACCCACAGTGGCTTATTTTAAAAACAGCCACATATTGATAGGACACCAATTTGTGATTGGTCAGTCATTAGCAATAGTGGCTAATATGGCAAGCCTCCTACCTCAAGAGCAGCCTCCACTTCACTCAGATGGGCTGTTCTCTTAAAACGAGCTCGCTTGTCCTGTTGGATGATTTCATTCCAGCTCTTGCACACCTGACCACACCTGTCAAACAAACAAATACACGCATGAGACCAACATTGTATTCTATTTTTTTTCAATCCTCATTCCACTTAACTGTGTTCTTGACTGTTCATAATGATTGACTTTGGTGTAAGCCAAGCATCCATGATATGCTGTATGAATTCTACAGGATTCTCTACAGTTTATTCATATATTCAATGAATCATTATCAGTTAAATGAATGACAAATTAGAGTGATCTGAAAGTAAATTAGTATCTGAGCAATAATATATGAACTCCTCACCTATAGATGCTCTCAGGGGCCAGATGACTGAGTATGAAAGCCAGGATGTGCCTAAGATTCCTCTTCTTCAGCTCTGTGAGTATGTCCACCTTCCCTAGACCCATCTTCCTGCCGATCAGCCCAGCTAGGGGCATGGTGGTCCTGAATGCTACTGGGGTCTCAGTCAGTGCTGCTGTGGACTTGAGCTGCTCCTTCAGGCTTGGACTTTGACCAACAAACATCTGGGCTTTCTGCTGGCACATAGCATGAACTAGCTGCAAAGCTGGAGTCAGCGAGAGATTCACTGGGGTTGTCCTGAGAGGAGTTACATCTGGATTACCCGGAGCAGTGCCAAAAGGTGTCATGTTTTCTGGCTTGGTTGTAGTCGCTCTTAGTGGGGTGGCATAATCTTGTTTTGTGGAGGCAAAACTATCAGATGTCATGCTATTACCACATCTAAAAGAAAGGCCACTATGAGGAGTGGCACTGTCAACAAAAACCTCATCTTCTTTGGAATGGCTGTGGCACTGATGAAGATGGACATGCTTTCTGTCTGTTGGGTCTTCCTCAGACTGAGAGCCCCCTTCTTTAAGTGTAGAAAGCCTGTGCTGTCGCTGCAAACGGGAATGCCACTTTGTCTCTGGCAGATTTGGGGTTTCACTGTTTCCTCTGGAAACAGAGAGCAACAGCTCCTGGAATGAGCCATCATGGTCTACTGAGGAGTCTTGGGACTTATCAAGGGTCAGGGAACCAAAACCACTGTCTTGAGACACGGACCTGTTCCGGGGTTAGAAGGTGGTTAATACAGGCTGGTTTTATTATATTCAACTGGGTAAAGGTGAAATAAAATTTTAAAAAAGTCATAAAAGGTGTCAGAAAGTAGCACATACCTGATGTATTTGGGTGTATGTGTGGATGATGGTGTGCACAAGACACTTGAGCTGTCATACAGGTTCTTTCTCACACCACTGATTGGTGATTGAGAGTTTTCCTTAGAAGAGCCAGGGAGGAACTTGCTAAAGCACGGAGTCTCAACAGTAACTTGATCAGAAGCAGAAATGCTCTCGCTGAAATCTGCATCTGAGAGTGAGCCTCTTCTCTCGAAAGTGGAGAGACAACCAGAGTTGAGTTTACCGTCTTCAAGAGTGGAGGTCCTCACCTGCATGAAGAAGAGACGGCGCTTCCTACCAGATAGTGGCAGATCCTGCTGCAATTTTAAAGTGCTTGATGCCAAAGCTCCCGTCACAGTGTCCAGAGAGTCAAACGATGCACTGAGCCAGATGGAGGATTCAGTCTTTCTGGTGCATGGTGATCTTGTGTTGTCATTTTTGACAGCTGTGGTGGGTCTGCACATTTGAAGTCTGTGTCGCAACGAGGAATCTCTTTTAGGAGTTTCACACCAGCTAACTGCTGATGGCCGCTGCACTCCCCTGGAGTCCTTGCTCAAAAATCTGACTGGTCCCCTGGTCCGTTCTTTAGGAGTGACTGAAAGCCTGAGGTTTTCTTTAGGCGTTTCATTGAATTCCACTGGAGACAAAGACCTACAGGAGTCAGCTCCACTACTACTCTGTGGGCTGTGAAATAAACCCGAGTAACCACTGTCGGAGCAGTCATCATAACAGTGCTCTTGGCCTTTGCAGCTCTCATGGTAGAGGTTTGATTCAGGAGTGCACTGCATTTTCCTCCTCCTGTGTGCACCTTTATGTCCCAGACACAGTATTCAGCAGAACAGACCTGTAGGAAACAAAAAATATGAAGTCAAATGACTCAAGAACACTCAGTCAAGTAAGAGTGATACACAAGACAAAGCTAAACTAGCATAAATGTTGACCGTTTGCAATTATTTTTAAGTAGGTGTCGTCATGTTGGACTCACTTTGTGATAGGAGATTAGCCAAGTGATATAAGGATGTTGTTTCAGTCGTTTTCAGCGTAAATATTGTAGTTTGTGGCACAAACTGTCAAACAACGTGAGCTGGTTCAACCCGGACAAACATTCTCAGCTGTTTCATCAGCGTTGCTATGTGAGCGCGTGCTGTCGATTTAAATCCCCCGTCGCGTGCTCTCTGTGATGCCGCTATAACACGAGCTATAGGCGCCAAAACCAACAAGCGACCCCGACACTGCTGACAGCGGACCCTGGGGATTCATACAAGGGGAGTGCCCCTCTAAGACCATTTTCCAGTTACTTTAACATCAGGTTAACGTAAGAAAAATCTCGGCGATTAACTGCCAGTTAGCTGGGTCTACATTACCCGCCTAGGTGAAAATGAAAACATGCACAAAGGTAGCAAAATTCACCTGAAAACGGATTAATATTATGCATTTAAGACTAAAGTCTTAATTTTACCGAAACCAAACGTATTGTAAGACTCCTTCATGTCGGCCATATTTGTTTGTAATTAGCATGATTTGGAAACACCTGTGTCAATTACCGAGTTAACTTTTGTAAAAGGGGATTTATATCAACTTGAATATCTGATTGCGTATTGTTCAGTGGTATCGTTACATTTGTCTGTAATGTCATCCACGCTGACGTAACTTAAGCCATTGCTTAACATAGGAGTACGCACAGATAATATCCAAAACAGTCGTTTGGGTCGTTCTTGAGGATTAATGTCATCCACCGTCCATTAACGTTAGACATACTCGCTTATCCTTGCTGGCAGCGAGGCGAGTAGAGCATTAAATAGTATACGCCCAAAATTAACGCCCTAACTACGTAAGCCTCAAAACTAGAAACAGTGGCTTGTCGGATATATGTGTCAAAAAATATAATTCACCGTTAAATATGGACGTTTTAAAAGCATACTCACTTCTACCCAGATGAAACTGGGCCAACATTAATGTGAAGGCCGTGGACTTGCGTTGTCTCCTCAGGCTCAGCTCTCGGCCTCGGCTCGCACCCCTCGTCGTTGTTTCTGTTGGTTACATGTTCGTCTGCAGCCACGTTTTCAAATTTGGAGCCCACTGTTGACTGTGTGACGTGTTTCCGTTTTGGCGTCCCGCTTACTTCCGTGTGTGGTTACCGTAGTAACAGACTCCGCTTTGCAGCTAGGAGCCCAACAATAGCAGGTAAAGTTATTTCTTTAAAGTGTATTATTTTATTTTCCTCATATGAACATATAATTTATCACGTTCCTTTAGCGCTAACGCCATCTAAATTATCAATATCGTTAAGTTGGAGAGAGCTAGCAATAATTATATAGCTATCGTTAAGATCTTCATTGTTTGACATATTAACTGAGTAAACTGAAATTCTTTTTAGGCATGAGTGCAGATGCATTTTTCTCTCTTCAAAACCAGTCCACCACCGCTGACTACAGTGGGAAGGTCCCAGTGGAGCACCTGGACTATGATTACATAAAAAAATGCAAAGATGTCAAATACCTGGAGAAAATCTTAAAAGTACTGAGGTAGAAAAACACAAAACTGAGGTTGAGATGTGAAGATGTCTGATTGTGTATGTTCATCAAACCTTTTCTTCCATTCCTTCGTTAGTGAACTTTCCTCCACTAAGATATTTCTATCGTCATAAGAAAATGTATATGCACTATTGAATATAATTTGCATAACAACTGATTGCAAAATGATAACTGAGCACACCACAACTAGACTACACTACACTGGACTGAAAAGGTTAACCAGGAATTTCTGCTTTCAGAAAGTGATGTTTTACTCTGTGTACAGGTCTGGAGATGAGGGCATCTATCCTCATCTGATCAAGTTCTGTGAGAGTCACTTGGAAACCCTCGACCCTCGGAGCCGAGCTCTGAGGAAAGACAACCCTGTGGCCACCGCAGCCAGCCTCTCTAAAGACGAGTGGAGCCAAATTTTTGATGGGTTGAAGGTATGCTGCACATTGTTGTGTAATTTTTCCTGCCTTCTTATATGACCGTTTGTCTGAAAATGAGTCAGACGTATTAAATACTTTGTTTTTTACAGATGTGGCAAGAAGAAACTAAAAAGACTGAGACTTCACTAAAACAGCAGTCAATGTTTGATGATCCAGTGAAAGAAAATATGCCGCCTATAAGAGGTTCAAATTGCTCAGTTCCATTTAGTCAGGTAAAAATGATCTTCAACGATGTTTGTACCCATGTACAGTAATGTCCACACGGAAAATACTAAAATTAAGCCTTATGTTATCACAGACTTCAGTCCCAAAAGAAAAGAGGAATTCTTCAAAACACACTCTCCCACGTGATTATCGGGAATGGGACAAGTGAGTCATTTTGTCTCTACATTTGTCTATTATGTTCAGAAGAAAGAACACACTGTTACAGCAGCTGCAGGCACTGTACATAAAAGGTTTCACAGCATTTGCTAAGCTTCTTCTCATTACAGTGATCCATAGATCAAGGCTTGATGCTGTACTAGAGCATCATTTTGCACAATATTTTCATTCACACAAATATATTTCACTCTGTTTTCAGGTTTGATGTGGAAAAAGAATGCGAAAGAATCGACAGAAATGTGGTTGAAAATGATCCACCTGTCATTATAAACACAGGACACCCCAAAATCAAGACTAAAGTGGACACATCATGTAATGTTTTATGTATCCCATACTCTATTTAGTTGTCATTGTGCACACTTCAGTTGTGTGGGCATGTTTCTGATATGTGTGGTCTCTGCGACATATCCAGTGCTGACACAACAAGAGAAACTCCTTCTGGCAAATCGTGAAAAGGACAAAGGCAATGAAGCTTTCAGAGCAAACGATTATGAGGAGGCAGTTGCATACTATTCCAGGTCAGGCTCTTAAAACAACTCATTTATTATATATACACATTTTACATCTCTGAAGGGAATTCAATTATGTTGCCTGGCATTTAATTAGACTGCTGTCATTCATTGAACTCTCATTCCATGCCCATTTACAGTACCTCTAAGTGTTTATCCATTAACCTTGTTATAAATAAAAATCTATTTTATTTTGGTCTTCCATTACAGAAGCCTTTCCATTATACCAACTGTGGCTGCATACAACAACAGAGCCCAGGGAGAGATCAAGCTCAAGCAGTGGCACAGTGCCATGACAGACTGCCAGAGGGTACTCGAGCTGGAACCAGGGAATATGAAAGGTGATTACTTTTTGAACAGTAACAAGGAGTTAAAGGTGTTACAACAATGCACGTATATATATATATATATATATAATGTACTACATGTGATTTTTTTCTTTTTGTCTCCATCAGCCCTGCTACGTCGTGCTACTGTTTATCATCACATGGGTAACTTCCAAATGGCTGCTGAAGACCTGAGGATGGTGCTTAGGGAAGAGCCGCAGAATGCTGCAGCCACTGTAGGTGATAGAAGTACTGAGGCATTTGATGACATGCCAGTAGCCTTTTTTCCACTAGGTGTCAGTGTATTTGTCTGAGATCAGGCATAATGTATGTGTTGTAGAGAAATTGCTGAAGTCAAAGGACAATGGTGAGGTCAGGAGGGAAGAAAGTGTTCAGGACCCTCTGATGTCTTATACTGTATTATTTATTGATGCATGGCCAAGGAGAATTAGAGACACTTTCAAAGTACATCTGAAGTGCTTGAGTCGGTCTCACATTCTGACGAAGTGATGGTGGATAAACTTTAAACCAAAAGATCACACCCCAAATACTATACGCACCAGAATTAGTCAAAGAGAATGTCTTTACCCTTGGAGGTGTTAGTCAGTATATTCTAGTCTGTAGACACAGATGCCTGTTTACGCAGATTGGAACGTCAATGGCCAGCTATCTATTATAACTAGGAAGGCATCAATAGGTCTCTTCGACCCTGGCCACCACAGTGTTGAGATATGGTGGCACCCAGTCAAAGACAAACAATTAATACTGCCGTGGACCTCAAGGCCCACACGTGACCATGTGCAGCCTAAGGATAGAAAATTCCATAACGGTAAGGTATTGAACATAGAATGATGTGGCTTTTCCAGTTGTTCTGTGTTAGATGGATAGCCCACTAGGTATTATATTTAGTAGTCAGCCTGGGAACATTGTTTTTATGTCCTTTTTATGTATTATGTAGGTGAATAGGAAGAAAGATGTTTCTTTTACATTGACAAACAAATCATTCACTATAGCTCAGTTGTATGTGGAACTGAACTTAACAGACCTGGGTTGGGTTTCTGCGGGTGACACATTCTAATGTGTGAATTATTTGTTATTTAGCAACTTCTGTCTGAAACTGAGAAGAAGATGATGGAACGTCATCCAGAGAAGCAACGCAAAGGCAAAAAAATCCTCATTCAAGAAATAGAAGAGAAAGATGACCACAGCAACAATGAGACTAAAGCAGAACAGACTGGTGAGATTGTTGGAAAGCCTCCATAATCAATATTTATATCCATGATTTACAGACACAGAGGTTATAAACATGCCATTGACCATTTATAATTCCCTGAATCCATCCAAAAATCTATCTGTGATCAATTTAAGTGAAAGTAATGTTCTCTTACTGATATTTAACAGAACATGGACAGTTAATTAAATTGTCTTTTTAGAAGAAATATTTCAGCTTTTTAAATCAGCGTCAGTTATGTGTGCAGTTGTGTTGTATCCAGGCAGTGTATTAAGTACCAAGCCTTTATTCACCAATTAGATTCGATTAGATTCAACTTTATTGTCATTACACATGTATAAATACAAGGCAACGAAATGCAGTTTAGCATCTAATCAGAAGTGCAAATAGCAAAGTTCAATAGATACAGATAAATGCAGTATTTACGGTAGTGCAAGTAAGGTGTGTTTAACTATGTGCAGAGTATGTACAGATAAACAATGTGGGCAGTAGTTATGGGCAGATTATATACAAATAACTTATGGGAGCATAATGTACAGGTAGTGCAATTAATAAATTAACAGAGTTACAGATGTGGAGATACAGATGTGACTAAACTAATATTCAGATGTATTACAATACTGCACAAGAGGGCTAACTGTACAGTACAGATGTATTTTAGATGTATGTTTTTTGTTTTTTTTTAAACAGAGTATGAACAGCTGTGCAAGTCCAGGGGTGATCAGTTGTCACTACTGATACTACTTGAGGGTTCAAATGAATTACTAACAACCAAATAAACATCTAGATCTATAGCTCCATGGTGGGGTAAATCACTAAATTCTGTAGTTCTACAGTAGAGTCCGACCAATATATATTTTGGCATGGTCAATACTATCTGCAAAATAATTTATCACAGAAATGTTGGTGTGGATATACACTGCCAACCAATAATTTTTCTTTATAAACAGATACCAAATGACTGCAGAATCTGTCGGCAAGGGACCAAGATTTTGGTTTTGGTTGTAGTCTGAGTAGCAACCAATCGTGTTTGAGCAGACTTTGGATGCATTGCAGGTGAACAGTCTGTGACAAAAGAGGCGAACGCATTGGCCAAAAACAATCTCATAATCAGATAAGTGTTTATAGGAATGAGCCAAACATGTCTTTCTCGTCATTCTTGTTTATCAAGTTGCTAAGTGGACTGCAGAGGAAGTTGGATTTCCGTTTACTTGATATCTGCTGACCAAAACATTGGTCATTGCCCCAGAGGCTAAATCAGCGTTGCAGATGAGTTCTGTAATTGACTAGAGTAACTTACAGTAAACTGTAGTTCAGAAATGGAAAAGATATGTTGGAGGTAGATCAGAAACAGTGTCATCACTACATAGATTTTACACCAAAGAGAACTGTGTGTGGGCTGATAAACTCTCAAATCTCAGCTGTCAGCTTTAATTATTCAGTAATGGTTGCCCTAATTTACAAAGCTTAAAACTCAGAAAAAAAAAATTATAATTATAGATTTACATAATACTGTGTATATTCAGTATTTTATGAGGTCATCTGTATTTTTACACCATACTTCCCTGTATATCTGTGCTTTATTTAGTCTCCTTGGCCTCAGATCCACTCATCATTTATACAAAACATCTGATGCAACTTCAGCAACTGTGGCAATAGCAGCAGTGATTCTCATCACAGACCCCTCTGCCTGCCTGTGCTATAGATAGAGGAAACACCTCCTGTCCATCTGGGTAATGTGACTTACTATGTGCGTGTGTTAGCCGCCCTGCCCCCACCCAGCGCTTCTGTAATTCACTGTTGAGAGTGGCTGCTTCCTGGAACTCCCTCTTTGAAGTGGCTCTATGTCATGTGTGTCTAACCCTCCCCCACTGTGATGTAACCACTGACTCCTTCCTGTGGGTGTGTCCCCCACCTCCCCCCCTCTTCTCTCTCTGTGCCTCTCTGCCTCTCTCCCTCCCTCCCTCTCCCTTCCAGCTTGTCCGGTTGAACCTAGCCAGCCTGTGGGAGGGGAGGAGAGCTCAGCTGCTCCTGCCGAAAGGGGAGACATGGGTAACGCTCAAAAAAAGCCCCACGGCAGAGGGGATGGGGGTCCACACAGTGAGTTCAACAACTCCCACCACGGACACTGGAAGAGCAAAGGAGGCAGCTCTGACAAGTACAAAGTCACGCAGGAGTCCAAGGAAAAGGTAACCAATGGTACAAGCAAGAGGGGCTCGACAGCTTCAGTACAGGCTGATCAGAGCGGCAGCGGTAAGGGGACTTCGGTTGGAGGAAACGCAGGGGAAACTGTCAACCTTGATGCTCCATGTGGAGCCCTGCCCCCACCACTGGCCCGGCTAAAGAATGAAGGAAACCTGCTGTTTAAAAACGGACAGTTTGCTGATGCACTGGAGAAATACTCACAAGCCATTCAAGGCTGCACAGATTCAGGTAAGGTGGAAGAGTCCTCACAGTCCTGCTGTTCTTGTTATTATAGTCTGAGGTGGCTGCTGGTGGTTCACTCATGGAGTGTGTAAGGTTTTAGTAGATGTAGTTAATGTTTGAGCCTCCATGGCTGTAAACACATTACATTTACTTTAATATTGGTGCATTACAAACATGCTGTGACTTGTAACACATTGCTCATAGTTAAACTAACAGTCACACCCATATTTGAATAAATATCGCTTTAAGGGGTTTAACCCTCAATCCTCTGACAATGTTTCCTTAACTTAACTTTCCAATGCATTTGTAAATCAAAGGTCATGACCTTGCAGTTACACAGCTAGCACGTTCATTTATTTTCTGTTGCTTTATTACAGTGCAGGACATAACAACAATAAAATGCCAAAAAAAATATATTTTCCAGAAAAAATCACACCTAAACAACACAAATGGTCTCTCCCAGAAGCAGTCTGCATTAGTGTACATGCTGTCTAGAAACAACAACAAATATTTGAATATCCAGGGAATAAAATGTTGGGCTGTTCGTTGGTGTATTTAGTGACTTTGTTCTTATAGCAATGCGTCACAATGTGGCTGCTGTGGTGTACATGGACAGTGCTTCTGTGTTAGCCTCAGCCAGGCACTAAGCCTCTCATCTCAGGTCTGTCCTGGTCACATGACTGCTAACCACTCACTGTGAAATTGAGTCCATAAGACTGCAGCTATAATTCTCACAGAGAGGGAGTAAGTGAGCGATTGATGGAGAAAGAAACTGCTGTGGGTCAGGCCTGTCCACAATCAAACATACTCTCTCTTTCAGCCATGATGTACACACTAGCCTCTGTGCTACTGCATGTGAAAGTGAAAACACATCACCATCATTCAAGGCCCATCATCTGACTGGTGAAGGGAAGTCTACATGTAATGCAGACAGACTGCAGCTGAGAACAGACATGAGGATACTTTACTTTGAACCCGTTCACACCACTGTGGTCTGTCAAAAAGCGACATTTTCAAAACCAAACTCATAATATTGACATTCAAACTGTCTTACAGTCGTGTTTGGATCAGTATATAGATGCCCTAGTTTACACTTCTAACATAATGTAAATGCTCATTAAGTTTGAGCAGTTGCTGAGGCATCGTCATCACTGTCTCACTGTGTCATCATCCATAATCTGATTTCATCTGATGAGGTGGTACACTAAGATGACTGTATTTAGTGTTGCTCTGTCTGTTGTATAGCCCTAGCTGATTCACCTGTGTCAGTGATAATGATGGTGGAAACAGAGTGCAAGACCCGTTAGGCAAGCAGAGAGAAAAACAGAAACACTCTGTGCACTGAGTGAGAAACTTTCAGGAGAAAATGTTCTAAATATGGAGCGATGAGCTTTTCCTTGGTCGTCATCTGCCTTGTGTATTTCAGCTTGTCAGCTCTGAAGACTCATAGTGCTGCCCCTGTTCAATAGCAGGATGTATCAGTGGAAGAAAAGCTAGGCCTGCTGCCTGTTTAAGGTAGCAACAAAGAGTTTACAGGACTTTGGTTTAACCTGTGTGGAGTCCAGAATCAAATTCTGTTAAAAACATGCAAGTAATTTAAACTGGTTGACTGGTGAACACATGAATACATAGAAATGTTGCATGTGTGACTGCAGCTTTAAAAGAACCTTGCATCTTGCCTTGTGGTGCTACAAAAAGAAGTTTTCTAATTAGTTGTTACTGGAATCATTGCAACACATATACAGCTTCAAATGTGGCAAGATATTGGCAATATAAGAGACACTTTAGTACTTTATTAAATAAAGTCTTCTAGCAAGAAGAGTACTTTCAGTACTCTTCTAGTAATCTCTGAACATTATAAATGATTCATAACACATACATACTTGCCCTTGATAAAGCCACACCTAAGCCAGGCATGTTTGCCTCTTTTACAGATTGTTCTGTCTAACAGTTTATGAGTTGTGTTTCCTAATTATTATTCATACTGTATGTTGTATTTGTGACATTTGTCTCTTTTTGTGCAGGGATTGATAGCCCAGAGGATGTATGTATTCTGTACTCTAACAGAGCAGCTTGCTACCTGAAAGATGGCAACAGTCAAGACTGCATACAGGACTGCACAAAGTGAGTCAATTTAGTGACCTTGTTAACACTGTGTGTATAAGCAGGCGGTGAGTAAGTAATGTTGGTTGTGGGTGTCAACCCAAACTTCACAATTCACACTTGGTCTTACCTCAAGAATTGAACACAACTTTCCAATTTTTAGTAGACAGCCTACAGCATACCTCAGTAGCAGATCACTATTGTTTTATGAAGGGATTTGCACTGGGGTGTGCTGCAAGGAATTTCCATTAATCTCTTTAAAAATGGTTTTAAAAGCAGAAAACTCAGGGTAACTCCCATGTGAGAGACTTTAAATGCATGGTATGTTTGCTGAAGATTCAACTTGTAGAACAAACAAGAGAGTAAGTTTGCACGACAGTTTATTTACACATACAAACTAGTACACCTCATGCATGCAGTACTATAAACTTACACAGCAAGACAAAGAGTACATCCACTTTGAAATCTGTCTCATATATTTAGATTCCAGTTCCAGACGGACAGTACTGTCAGAGAGTGGCATCAATAGCAGAGGCAACAGACTTGATCCTTTGCTCCTGTCTCATCACATCTATTTATACTAACCAGAGCCCTGGAGCTGCAGCCATTCTCCCTCAAGCCCCTCCTGCGCCGGGCCATGGCTTATGAGTCCCTGGAGCGCTACCGCAAGGCCTACGTGGATTATAAGACTGTCCTGCAGATAGACATCAGTGTGCAGGCAGCACACGACAGCGTCAACAGGTATTGGCCTTCTCACTTCAGAGAAGAGAAGCAGCAGAACACATGGAGGTGCAATGAAACACAGACTTAATGAGTTTTAACATCCATATTTACATTTTTGAATGGTCTGATTGGCATCACAAAGACATCTTACAGTGCCCACAGCAGCTATTCTAGTAAATGTTACTACCATTTTACTAAAGATAAGGAGATTTGATTGCTCCATCTGCCTTGTATAATGTTATTTATATACTTAAAACTAAAATTAGCATTGTAACATAATCAGAAGATTAATTAAAACAAATCAAATGAACAAGCACACAAAGTCTAATTAGTGGATTTAGCTGGTGTTCAAAAGCAGCTCCAGCTTGAGGCTAATTATGGCTCTCAGAGTGCATGTCCTCTCTCTGTTACGTAATGGGAAAATTCACCTGGGTGCGTTTAGGAGTACCAAAGGGTCATAGCTTTAGTGCTGCATGAACAGTATAGATACAAAAATGAACAATGATACGCACCCATAATAAACACTCAGCAAATAGGTGCTAATTGCAAACACTTTTTTTATATCAACCTTTTGAATATCTGGTTTATCTGGACAGCTTGAAAACCGCTTGATAAAGTGTGTCCATGTGTAACATCCATGCACTGACTGATTGATTGCGTCCTTCTCCAGGATCACCCGGGTGCTGATCGAGCAGGACGGCACGGAGTGGAGAGAGAAACTTCCGGACATTCCCCTGGTGCCTCTGTCAGCTCAGCAGCACCGCAGAGAGCAGCCACCCAGCGCAGAGGTCCTACAGGCTCGAGCAGAGAAGGCAGCCAGGGATGCAGGTCTGTTTTGATAAAGCCATAACTATGACTGTTAAAGCTTGTCACACAATACACAGGATTACATTTAAGTGGTGTAAACATGTAAAATGATATGACCATAAATGCTGATGATAAATATCAGGTAGTATCACAGTTTATTACCCAGCTCTCTTAAATACCAATTGATTGGTTTGTTGTTTCTGAATAGCAGACTGTTGCTATGAAATTCGGATCATAGACCAATATCATATATCAATGATTGATTCCTTTAGTAACACTGAAGGAACACCTTGGTGTGTAATAAGCAGGATAATGTACAGCAAGTGGGTCATTGTTGTGAAATAAACCCTGAGAGAGTGATGCAGGCATTAGGTGTGCAACAATAATCGACTCACTTAGCACCCACAGGCACAATTTAATCTTCACTAAGTGCTTTAGCTTTAGTACATTTAGCTAAAAATACTTTCATACTTAGGTAACATTTTCAGAACAGGACTCCTCCTTAACTAATAGAGTATTTTTTAACATCTAACAGCTACGTTTACTCAACTAACAGATCTGAATTCCTGACATGGAGGAATAGAAGACAATAGACTCAGCTCATTCTTGTTTCTTAGTCACTCCGCACTAAGAAAGGAGAAAGATGTTAAGGGCCTAAATTTTATATAAGTGGACGTGTCACCTCTGTTCACTGACCAAGCAGTTTCTCCTCTCTCCCGGGCTGTGCTACAGCTGTTATTTTTAAACCCTAATGAAAGAATAGACCTGCTGGCACAGTTTTTCCTCCCAGAAGACACTTTGCAGCAGATTGATTAGCCCTTAGTCCACGCTGTGACTGATTGCTGACTTAACTCTCATGCCTCACATCTAGCAAGCACAGCATTCGTTCCAAGGGTTTAAACCCTCAAGGTGTAATGCACAGAAGACTAGCGTAGTTCCTTGTGTTAGGTTTCCTTAGAAACTAATGAGAGGTTGATTAAAATGTGTTGCAAGTGTCATTGTGAAGTCATTACCTCAACATGCTCTTTGCATGAATAAGCAATAATCAACACTTTACCTTGTCTTCCAGAAAGGAAAGCAGAAGTTCGTTTTGCAAGTTTGAAGCAAGAAGGGAACGATTTTGTGAAGAAGGGCCAATACCAGGATGCACTGGGGAAGTACAGTGAATGCCTTAAGCTAAAACCAGAAGAGTGTCCTATCTACACCAACAGGTTAGAGGCTCAGTCTCACCTCAGCATAAACAAACACACAGCTGCTCTCTTTTCATTCCTCACTACTACTCGGTACTTTTCATACTTTATTTCCAGTCAGACATGTATTTATTCCTATGGATGAATTAAAACAGACTGATAATTTATACCCAGCTGTCATCTGTCAGGCAGTGTGTGCATTCAGCTCTGTAGCCACGACCAAACCATTCGTCAGTCACTGGTTGTAAATGAGTGTGTATTGTTGGTAAGCTGGAACAGGCTCAGGAAACAGCTGCCTGCCTCAGCACTGCTTATCACAACTCTGCGTATAGCCACTACCATATTATCTTAGATCTAAAAAGAAATACAGCAAGCATAGCGCATGCAGCAGGCAGGTCTGACTTCATTCTCTGTATGCCCCCCTCCTTTCTTCTTCACAATGCTAGCTAGATTGATGATCACGTCACGGAGGAAACTGTGATACTGACGTAAAAAATGCCCCATTGTGTTTTCATGTTTGCGTGTGTATGTTGAGCTCCGCTGCGGAAAAGAGCGTGTATGTACAGCCACACCAGAGCAAACATACAAACTTGCTGCTGCCACACAGCTGTTGGGACGCATTTAACGAAAAACACAGACAACACCTTTGTGCAATAAACGTGTTTAATAAAAAGTGTTTAAACAGCAGACGTAAAATCTGTTTCGTATCTTATCCATGTCGTATGGAAATGATGAAATGAATGAGGAAATGAATCTATTTCATGCTTTCAACCATTTTTGTCAAGTCTGATTCACTGTGGATGAGTCACAAACTCATGATACATATACGATCACTGCTGGTGATAAAAATAAATATCACAAGTGACGTTTGTGTATCTGTGTGTGTGTTTGCAGAGCCCTGTGCTACTTGAAGGTGGAGAGGTTTAGTGAGGCCAAGCAGGACTGTGATGCAGCACTGAAACTGGAGCCAACCAATAAGAAGGCCTTCTACAGACGAGCCCTGGCCAATAAAGGCCTCAAGGTATAGAGCGCTGACTATTAATGCCACGAGGGAATGTGTTCATTTAAAAGGCTGTAAAAAAAAAAAAGACCTCAAATAGTGTGTGAATCATTTCATTTCTCAGACCCACCTAAAATATCTGAATTCTGTAAAATGTGTCTGAAAGTTGTGATGTGTCGACCTCTCCACCAGGACTACCTGGCGTGCAGCTCTGACCTGCAGGAGGTACTGCAGCTGGATCCTAATGTGCAGGAGGCTGAGAAGGAGCTGGAGGAGGTCACAGTGCTGCTCAGACAGAGTCTGGTCAATGCCAACGCTCCTGCAGCCAAACCCAGGAAGACTGTCCCCATCACAGAGGTACATACTACAGACAGGCATTTGAATTAATTTTCATATTTAACTATTTGCATTGAACTAAAATACATTATTGTAAGAATAGGATGCAACATGATCACCTAAGGTTAATTAGCATCTATCCACCCAGCATCAAATGGCAGACAATCTGGTGACAAAACATCTAGCATCTAGTGCTAATTATTTTCCCGTCTGCTCCTCAGGTGTCCAGAAAACTGACTTCAGTTCAAACAAATGTAGCTCTGTGTTTGATGAATGTGTGTTTTGGATCAGAATGCATTTTGGGGGGTTTCAGCTGTATCCACAGGAATCTTTGATCAGATACCCTAATTTAATACAATGTGGTGTCTCATCTTTTGTTCTGACTAATCAACCCAAGCCATGGAAGTGCTCCCAGACACCTAACAATGTCCATGCACAAAAATACAGCATCAACTTCAACTCTGCTACTCTGTGCTGTTCTGCTATTTCTGAGGTAGCACGCTCAAAAAGAGAAGGACCAGGCTCAGTACCTCCAAATCCAAATGATTTATTCAAAGCCTGGTTAATTCTAAGGAGTACTGAAAGACTTGACAGAGTGTGCTCTGGGCTTACTTTTTTCTTTCTGTTAAAGTCAGTGTACCAGAGTTTAAAGCCTCTTCAACAAACCCTCTCTCATGTCTTTACTCTGTAAATCCACTTTCATCACCTCTGTTCATCTTTTATCTTCTCAGGTTGAGGGTGAAGAGGAAACGGCAGCCGTCCCTAACTCAGACAGCAGCGGCAGGGGAGAGGACGTCTCCATCAACCTCCAGCCGGCCGGCACCTACGAGTTCGGTCAGGCTCTCAACGCAGCTCGCTGCAGCGGAAACATGGCGGCTTGCGCTGAGCTGCTGGCCTCCACAAAACCGGAGATGCTCCCCCAGCTCCTGAGCACACAGCTGGATGGACACAGCATCAGTGTCATTATGCAGGCGTTGGACTCACACCTCCTGGAGAAAGACCCCAACCTGGTGTACCAACACCTCAACCATCTGCACACTGCTGACAGGTTCTCGGTAAGAAGCTGTTTAGAGAAGGTTCTGTAATTTACAGGCTGAAAAGATATGTCAAGGAAAAATGAAGCTCATTTGTAAGTCACATAACTCCGTACAGAGCGCACTTTTAATTTGCTATCACATCTAATAAATCATCTATCTACTTTGTCCCCAGTGGCTGAAGGTTTGGTGATAAATGATGATATGCTGTTTTTGCAGGTTGTACTGATGCTGCTGGAGAAGGACGAGCGTCGCCACATGACTCAGCTGTTTGAGCATCTGTCGGCTGTGGAGAGCATGGAGTTCACTAGGAATGATGTTCAGAATCTGGCCAACAAATACATCTGACCCTCCTCTCCCCCCCTTTGCTCTCTGCTGCATGAGCTGCTGCACCACTACAACTCTTGGATCTATGCAAAACACTGCACAAGAAACTGAGTACACAAACAGACAGGAAGTTGCAGAATGTGCCCCAGAGCAACACAATGGAACTGAGTCGCATTTACTCCACTGCTGTAAACGATCTGTATCTCACTGTATGTTTGAGTGACAGTATAATGAATATATTTTTCTCTCCAGAACATTTTGCTATGCAGATTTACTTTTGTACCACCACTAACCATTTGCATTGTAAAACGGGCAGGCAGTTCCATACTTTGGACCTTTTGATGTATTGATAAACAGGGTCCAATGTACACTGTTACACAAGGCTACAGGCAGGTTTGCTCAGGACAGAGCTAAGCTTCAGTTGTCCAGGTCCTTGAACACTGTCAGTCTTTTGATATCAGTCATTTGATAAATGAGCTTCTGTTCGAAACCAGCTGAGATCAGAATGAATATTACCTAAAAAGGAACATGTGAGGTCATTTGCTGCTGAGCTAATTAAACTGTTCCTCCTAAATTAACAGTTTTATTATGACCATATGTACTGTATTATCTCTTTGGAAGAGGTTTGCATGATATCTTATTGCTGTTCGTTGCAGTATGATGACAGTATCTGTTGAACTGATATCTACTGACTGATGTTTTAGGAGAAAATACAATTTGTAACCATACATGACTCAGATGCTCTTTTTATTATTCAGCTATGCAATTTTAACAGATTAGCACATCTGAGTTCTAAAATCACTCTTAACAGGCCGGTGTCTTTTCCATAAGTCACCCAACCTATTTGTTTTCCAAATTAGCCTGCCAGCCGATGTGTACTCGCACACTGGAGAGAAGCAGCATCTTTGAGATGTGTGCCTTGGATTTCAGACTAGGGCTCGACTTACATTTTGGTGAGTGTGCAGATACTCCTAAAGAGGGAGTGTATTTATGTCATTCCGTAGTTTTATCAACAATAAATGGTTTGGATTTATTCAGAAATCATATATATATATATATCCACTTAGCTACATGCACATAATGTTGTTTATTTGCTAATTTAAAAACCTGTCATTGTTGAGTGTTTACGTATTGAAAATATTCCATTCTTCCAAAAAATCGTAGACTGCCTGAATCCAAACCATTCTGTGTTTTCAAGTGTTTTATCAGCTCTACATGAATGTACCAAATTTAGTTCAAGTTGGGGGGCAAGAGGCAATAATTTCACAGTTCCTCTTCACTGTGGTTTTAATATTGTTTCAGTAGAGATGTACAATATTCACAGAGGGCTCTTCAAAAACCTGAAAAAATGTAAAGGTTTTCTTCTCTGTGCTAAGATGAAATGAAATAGTTAAATAAAATAAAAATGGAATACCCTTATTTACAGTACTTGCATTAGACACAGAAGACGGGATGACAACATTTCATATTTTTTTTATTTTTCTGATATGCATTTACACGCATATAGTAAAGCAAATTACCAAACACATATACAAATACCTTATGCCATTCTGCACAAATTACAAATTATATCTGGCACTAGTGTTCAAATTAGGATCAAGAAACTGGAGTTTTGGTGAAGAATGAGAAACAGAACCAGAGGAGGAAGAACAAAACAACATTTTGTTTTAATGTGGGGGTAGACTGCAGCATGTAGCCTTACTCTGCTGAACCGAACTGAGTGTTCATTCATTAACAGACCTGGGTCAAAATACCATTCAAGATGCTTTTACCTACCTGGTAGAGGTTCACCTGAGCCGGCTCAGTGGCCTCAATAAAGCTGACCACTGAGCAGTAAAGACAGGCGGTGCAAACACTCTGAAATAAAGTGTTGAAAACAGAATTTGACTTCAGGTCTGCTCAGCAGCACCAATTGGCGATACGAACTGGAACCGTGGAACAAAAATCAACGGGGACGGTAACCAAGAACAAACCTATGTATCCCTATTCACCTGTGTGCATCGCAGAACATCAATGTAATAAGAAATACAAGTAACAGTGCAGGTGCCTCAGGCCGTTCTGGGGCCTCAAGTTATTTGCGTAGCATTTGTGAAGCATGTACAAAACAGCAGTCTGTATGTCTGTATAATCCTGGGTCTCGTCTTCATTCATCCCCACGGTGTAAAAAGGATGCACCATACTGTGTCTACAGGTGACAAGTCAAAGGTATAAGATTTAACAAGAGCCTGAGTGCTGTCTTTGGTAGGCAATTGAGAAGTCTTCATTTACCAATGTCTACCACAGTATGTTCTTTGTGTGTGTGTGTGTGTGTGTGTGTGTGTGTGTGTGTGNTGTGTGTGTGTGTGTGTGTGTGTGTGTGTGTGTGAGAGAGAGAATGAGCATCCCTCCTACACAGACAGACATCCTGCAAACTATAATGAGTTGTTGTTGTGTAGTCTTGAAGACACAGTGGAGAGAGAGAGAGACAAACAGAGAACACAAACAGCTTCTTGAAGGCACCATGAGTTAACAAAGAAAGATATCAAAGCTCTCTCTTACTCAGTGAGGCGAGACCATCAGCCTGAATAAATCACCTTTGAACAGGACGAAAACATTTTCTCGATACAATTTCACAGAATTGACCAACCCATTGGTTTATGTTAATATAATGACTTTCAGCATTATCTCGGCAACCGTGGCCTTCCAGAGACCTTTCTCAAATCAAAACAAGCCTCAA